>NC_138374.1:8404950-8464827 GCF_054177405.1 Leptonychotes weddellii
TTTGAAGATTTTATTAAGTAATCTCTACATCCAATGTGGGGCTTGAACCCACAACCCCGAGATCAAGAGTTGTACGCCTTACCAACCGAGCCAGCCAGGCACCCCAAGATACATTTCTAACACCCCAAAAGGCTTCTTATGCCAGCCAGATATCACCTCTATTCTGATTTCTATCACCATAGATTAGTTTGACCCATTCTTGAACTTGAAGAAGTCTGACTTCTTTTGCTGAATATTGCGTCTGTGAGATTTATCTATGTCCTTGAGTACTGTAATAGGTCTGTTCTTTTTTATCATTATGTAATATTTCATCTTGTGAATAAAGCACAGTTTATTCTCCTGTTGATGGACATTTTGATTATTTCCCCTTCTGTTTCTTTTTTCATGTTGCTTTCTCTGTCCAGAATGGCTTTTCCCTCTAACCCTATCCCACCCCCTAATCTCCCACAAATAAAACCCACCTTCCCTGAGAGGCAAGCTTTAATACCCCAGTCAAAACTCATCATCTCTTGGAATCTTTCCGGACTTTCAGAGAGAAGTGACTTTCTCTCCTCTGTGACCCCACTACTGCCATTTTTAAATTATAGGGGAGCCTGTATCAGGAGACCATGATTTCCTCAGGGCAGGGACCATGTCTTAATTATCTCTGTAGTCTCAGCCCCTAGAGAAAGGAGGGTCAAGAAACAGTGGCTTGTTTCTGGGAGGTGGGTCCCCCTTCCAGGGAGGGCCAGTATGCCTGGGGGCTTTGGGAAGGGAGGGCAGCAGCAAGCAGGCAGTTCCCAGCCCTAGAAAGGGCCTTGAGACTGAAGGACAGCCTGACAGGAAGTCAGTGGAACAGACTGGGAATGAGCATGGTGTGCAGCTACCCAGGACTCGCTCCTGGTGACCTAATCCCAAGCCCCCAGGCTTACCTCCAGATGCTGAGCCCCACATAGCACCTGTGGAGATGGGCTTGGGCGCCTGGGAGAATGGAGCCCTTGGGCAGGGCATCGGTGGGCCCAGCTATGGGAGACTGGGGACTGCCATGTCTTGGCATTGCCTGGAGCACCATCTTGAACACAGCCACATGGCCCTGGTCCCTCATGGCTGCCGCCCCCTTTCCAGTGCGGCACTTGGATCTGCCCAGGAAGCTGGTCAGAGGAGGCCAGCAGTTTTCATTTTATTTCCTGCCGCAGGATTCCTTTTCTCTGATTTCTTTCTTGTCTTTCACATAAGCCAACTAAGTGTCAACCACTACGGTTCAGCATCCAATAGGGCAAACCAACAGCACTCCTCAGAAAGCTCAGTCTCTGCAGCAACAGCTCTTTATCAATTCGGGCTCTTTGTCATAGAGACATGATTAGCATTAGTCAGAAAAGCTGCTTTCACAAGTACCTAAATGATCACGTCTCTGTGATTTAAGCTTTTTGGCCCATGATGCTGTAGCAAGGGGATGCTGTTGGTGCCAGACAGATCTGAGTTCAAATTTACTGCTTGCTGGCTGGGTAACTTCATGCCACCCACTCAAGTGTCCTGAGCTTCAGTTTCCTCATTGGCCAACTGATCCCTCTGCTGCTCAGAGATTGTGAGGATGGGGCTTAGTGCACAGCAGGTACTCCATAGTAGCTCTCATGACAGTGTTTACTGGGCCATTGGAGAAGGTATCCGCCCCCCTCGCCCCAGTCCTATTCCAGGATTCATCATCTTTATTTTCTAACAACAAACAGGCTTTTCTCTGGAAGCTCTCCTGGTTATCCTGAAATGCCCTCCCCCACTTCATTCTGGTGCCCACATGCTGCCCGCCAGACTGTTTGTTTTGGATGCAGGAGGCCAGCCAGGGAGTGGCGGGCCTGCCCATGCGGTTCCTTAAAACAAAAGTTGTTCCCTGAGTCATTGCTGGGAGAAGCTAGCCTATCCAAGCAAGCACCCACACAGGCATGTCAGAGGTAGGATGTCCTGTGAGCAGGACTGTTGGTGGTTAGAGTGGGGCACAGGCAGAGTGATGGGGGCAGAGGGCTGGGAAGCCAGGCACAAAGCGTAGGCTTGATCGTGGGAGAAATGGAAAGCGGGCATTGAAGACTTTCAAATAAGAGAGGGCACAATCAGATTTGTGGGTTAGAAAAGTCTGGACTTTTTGGAAGGGAAGACATCCCCCCTTCCATATTCCAGCCTCATTTCCTTTCTTTGCCTATCACAAATTTTCCGCTCTAGCTAAACTCTCTAGCCAAACTCCTAGACAGGCTTTCTGTACCCCTGTCCCATTGAAGTGCTCTCTACCTGGTGGCATTTTCCCTATCTCTCAAGGCCTGGCTTGATTATTTCTCCTTCAGGACTCCTCCTGTGCCCCTCAACACATGTTTGTTGCTCCCTTCCCAGAACCCAGGGTTCTCTCCTAAATACCCAGTGGCCAGAGCCACTCAGAACTTGCTGCCCTGTGTGGCTAATTCTCAGAGCATGCATGCTGTAGAAAGAACAGAACTTCTGCAGTGAGAGAACCTGAGTTCAAGTTCAGATTCCGTCCTTAGCAACTTGTGGTCTTTAGCATCTCATTCAACCTCTCTGAGCCACACTTTGTTCATTTGCACAGTGGGGCAAGGTGACGCATCTCCCAGGCCTGTGGTAAGTATGAAGGGAATGTAAAAGCACTCTGTAAACAGTGATGTCAGACAAAAGCTGGGAAAGTTAGGGGCTGCAGAGACTGGAAGACCTGGGGTGGGACCCGAGCTCCCTCTCCTACTTGTTGACTGTCTCTAGACAGGTCACCCAGTCCCTCTGGGCTTACTCTCCTTTTCTGTATGTGGGGAGCTTAGTACCTGCCTCTGGGATTAATGTGAAGATCAAGTATGTTAAGAGATCGGCACCGTGCCCAGCACATAGTAGCCTGGCACCAGGTGCTAATGCCCTGCCAAAGTATGACAGTAGTTTGGATGGGGGAGTACATATATGTCTGTTGATTGCCTGGCTAATTTAATTCCTGACCCGCCAAATAAAGGGGTGGATGGGTGGAGGGATAGAGGGATGGAGGGATGGAAGGATAAATGGGTGGGTGCGCAGGTGGATGGATGAGTGTCTTCGTGGACAGATGAATGTTTGATTAAATGAGTGAATCAATGAGTGAATGACCAAACTGATAAAAAAATAAAATCAAATGAATGCCTGAGTGAATGAACAATGAATGGAGTAAGCAAATCACTAGTGAATGATGAGGGATATGGTAGTAAGTGACCGTTCTCCTTTGGCCCAGAGGCCCACCTCATCCCCCTGGCCTCCGGGGTATGAGTAAAGCGCTAGTTACTTTGAAGACCCTCCCTTAGCAGCAAACAGTTGCCCCTGTCAGGTAACTAGGGTAACCAGGTTCCTGGAGAGAAGCAGCATTAGGCTGGCTCCTGGGAAAGAACATCTGGGACTATCTCGGTGACAAGGATGAATGCATCTGGGACGCCACGGATGAGGGACAGTCCCCACTCTGAGCCGCCAGCATGCAAGCTCAGGCCAGGCGCTCTCCTAGCCTAGTGTGGGGCTGCAACCTCAGCAGTCTCCGACCTCCTGCCTCAGAAAGGCAGCACTGTTTGCCTCACTAGAGCAGATACAACTGGCATGGGAAAGCTAGGGGAGTGGGTTAGAATCCCAGAGAGAGGGGATCTGGAGAGAGGTGGGAGCGTGGCCCCTACCCTGCTGATCGTGAGCCTGTGGGTCAGGAGACAGCTCCGTCAGTCACAACATCACCAGCGGGGCAAGGAACAAAGATGCATCTGCAAAGGCCCCCTGACTGAGGAACCATTCACAGTCAGGCCTCTCTCTTCCAACCAGGCTTGGAGGCAGCCAGGCGGTGCTTGCCTCTGACAACCCATTTACAGATAAAGAGGCCCAGATAGGCAAAGAGTCTTGCCCAGGGTATGAGAGTGAAGCAGCAGAGCGTGAAAAAGCCCAAAGTCTCTCAATACCTCCCACCCTTTTCTATAGGGCTCTCAGTATAAAGCCGAGACCCACTTGCAGTTAAATTAAAAGTCTCATTAACATCTTGCAAAAATCAGTCAGGTCGACCAGCTGGCTGGTTACCTACTACTGCCTGATTACCCACTCAAGACCTTTTGGTGTCTGGCCTCTTAGCACTTCTTTAAGGCAATGAAAAAGCCATAGATTTTCAATCCCCTCTTTTGCTAAGGGACACACAGGTAAGTGGGCCAAAGGGAACAACCATGTCGGCCAGACCCTGTTTTAGATCCAGTTTTAGACCCTGTTCTAAGCATGTTGTCTCATTGAGAGCTGACAACAGCCCGGTCCAGTGTTTCTCCCATTTTACAGATGAGGATACTGGAGCTCATGCTCCTAGGAAGTAGAAGAGCCAGTCCTTGCATTTCCAGCCACACCGACCATGTCTGTTTTAATAGACATACGAGAGCACTAAGCTTCATGGAAGCACACACACCAGTTCTCTTTCCTATCATAATCCTGCATGCACAAATCCCCCAATGGAAAGACCAAAATAAATCCTTGATCATCAAAGCTAGGAAAAAATGTCATGGAATCTAGTTTCTAGGTATCTGAATTACTTACATAAAAGGGGACCTTCTAGGGTATGTTAAGAGTTGGTGATACCATTCTTTAGCACCCAGAGACTCAAAAAATTATTATTGTATCACCATTGTTGTTACTGGCTGGAATATTTAATATGTACCAGTCCATAAATACACATGATCTCTATGATTCATTTTCTACTTGGAGTTAAAATGAAATTTAGAAATTTCCGGTTTAAGTGGGAATTTGAAATGAACTGAGTTAAGAGCTTTCGCAAGGGCTTGGTGGAGAGGAGTGAGAGAGTGAGGTAGGGTGATTGCCCAGGCCTCTGATTTACGATCAGAAAGGCAATTGCTATGTATTGAGCTCTTCAGAGGGGCTGTCACCATAAGGAAGGGGGCAAGTATTCTTTCTGGGGCTAAAGCCCTGAACCACACATCCATCCAGCGAGCCACTATGCACACTACCACCGTCACCCATTGCCAAGGCCAAATGGATGTGTCTTTTCAGAACTCTTTATTTCTTTTAGACTTTAAATTAAAAATAACTCACACTATATATAGAACATAAAGAAGAAAGTGAAAATCACTCCCAAATGCTACCTTTCAAGTAATAGTCACTCAAAAATTTGGTGAACATCCTTCCAGACACCTTCCTACACAGATACTTCCCCTATTGATAAAGCTAAACGATTTTGTAAAATGACATGATGCTCTACATACCTTTTTTTCCAAAATGCTTATTTTGACATACTTACAGGTTCTTAGAGAGCTGCAAGGGTAGTTCAAGGAGGCCCCCGATACCCTTCACCCAGTTTACCCCAATGGGTACATCTCACATGATCAAGTACAATATCAAAACCAACTAACCTCGAGGGACGCCTGGGTGGCTCAGTCGTTGAGCGTCTGCCTTCGGCTCAGGTCATGATCCCAGGGTCCTGGGATCGAGTCCCACGTCGGGCTCCTTGCTCAGTGGGGAGCCTGCTTCTCCCTCTCACTCTGGTGCTCCCCCTGCTTGTGCTCTATCTCTCTCTCTGACAAATAAATAAATAAAAATCTTTAAAATAAAAAAATAAAAATAAAAATAAAAAAAACCAACTAACCTCGAAACAATATATGTGTCCAGTCCTAGCATCTGCTGAGCTTTAACTTTGATTGTTGTATTTTTCAGGTCTAAAACTCCCCTTGGACTCTTCTGTAGTCTTCAATGTGTTTGCTGAGCCTTCTATGTTCTCACTGACCGTTTCCATTTTTCCTTTGTTTCAAGCATGTTCATGATTGCCTATGGTAGCCCTTGCATGATGGCAGTTCTAGAATCTTTGTCAGATCATTCTAGATCTGTGTCATCTCAGCGTTCGTGTCTGTTGGTCGTCTTCTTTCACTCAAAGTGAGATTTTCTGGTTCTCAGGACGATGAGCAATTTTTAAAACCTGGACATTCGGGTGTACTATGATATTCTGGAGCACATTTCTGTCTGGGGTTGGAGCAGGTCATCTGCGGCACCACCCAGCAGGTGGCAAGAGGCCACCTTGTTACTTCCGGGTACGGACGACATTCCAGGCTCTCAGCTCAGGCTCACTGACACCAGAGCAGGAGGGGTTCCTGTTATGGCCGGGTAGGCCTGAAGGTTCTAGCTCTCCACTAGGCCTCGGCTGACACCACCCTGGCTGTGAGGGGCAAGGATGCTCATTTTGCTCCCCACGTGACCTCTACTGACACTGAAGTAGGGGGTGAGTGAGCAGCAGTAAAAGTCTTAGCTCCCCACTCTGCCTCCTCTGACACCACCGCAGCAAGGACAGGGCTAGAGGTGCCTTGTAATCTCTGGATGGCAGACAAGTCCAGGCTCCCTGGGTGTTCTGCACCAACATTGGGAAGACAGGCTTGTTACTACAGGTCCCATCTTTCCACTTAGCCTGTTCTTTTTTTTTTTTAAGATTTTATTTATTTATTTGACAGAGAGAGACAGCAAGAGAGGGAACACAAGCAGGGAGAGTGGGAGAGGGAGAAGTAGGCTTCCCGCCGAGCGGAGAGCCCGATGCGGGGCTCGATCCCAGGACCCTGGGATCATGACCTGAGCCGAAGGCAGACGCTTAACGACTGAGCCACCCAGGCTGCCTGCCCCTCACTTGGCCTGTTCTGACAACCCCGGGAGTGAGGGGTTAGAGCATCTCATTACAGTCAGGTGGTGGAGAAAGTCGAGCTCTCCACTTAGCCTTTTCAGGCTCGAGCGGAGATGGGGCTGCAATTTTCTCTGTGATGTTTGGCTAAAGTGGGTGGTCATTGTTCTGTTTTGCTAGGCTGGCCCCCTCGCCTGGCTCTTTGGGTGGACAGCACAGGCTTCTCTTGGGCCTTTTTTGGTCTGTACCCATTGGGGTTTCTGAGTTGCCAGCATCTCTGGTACACAGACTATACTATGTGAGGCAAAAAAACCCCCAAAAACCAAAAAAACAGGAGCACCTGGCTGCCTCAGTTGGTAGAGCATGCAACTCTCAACCTCGGGGTTCCAAGTTTGAGCCCCACGGTGGGTGTAGAGATCACTTAAAAATAAAATCTTCAAAAAAATAAATAAGGGGCACCTGGATGGCTCAGTCGGTTAAGCGTCTGCCTTCAGCTTGGGTCTTGGTCCCAGGGTCCAGGGATAGAGTCCAGCATTGGGCTCCTTGCCCAGCAGGGAGCCTGCTTCTTTCTCCCTCTGCCTGACACTTCCTCTGCTTGTGCTCTTGCTCTCTCTCTCTGTTAAATAAATAAATAAAATCTTAAAAAAAAATTCTCATCTTGCTATGACTTCCAGTGTTTGTCAGCATTCTCTGCTGATCAGCAACAGAAGGAAGCGTATTCCTGCCTCTAACTCAGAGACCTCTTACTGGCCTTTAAACTCCATGAAGCCTGCTGGGTCCTGAGTAGAAATGGAAGACAGTTGATTCTCAAAACTAACACCTTTCACGTGCTAAAACCATCTGGTATTGACAAGCATTTGCCCAGGTTGGCCCCCTTCCCCAGATTGAAAATCCCTTACCCCTTTAACTTTGACTCACAGGTTTGAGTGCCTAATCCCCTTTGCAGGGCTCCTCAGAACCCTTGAGCGGTGGAACCCCAGGGCAGAACACAAAGCTCTGTTCTGTAATCCTTGAGGGATGTGGGGAAAATGATGCCGGCGTCTTGTCTGAGAGGTGCACGTTGGAGCATCAAGGTCCCTCCTTGATCAAATGAGATGCTGTACATACTCTTGGACTTTTTTTTAAAGATTGTATTTATTTGAGAGAGATGGCGGGGGGGCGGGGAGGTGCAAAGCAGGGGGAGTGGCAGGCTCCCCGCTGAGCAAGGAGCCCGATGTGGGACTTGATTCCAGGACCCTGAGATCATGACCTGAGCCGAAGGCAGACGTTTCACAGACTGAGCCACCCAGGCGCCTACTCTTGGACATTTTTATAGATCTTGGTAATAGAAATAGTCAAGCCAGGAGCATGCATAGAAAGGAAGAGGATGCAGCCCTCCCTGCCTTGTCCTGCGGGGGAGGTCCATCCATCCCTCACTCTCTGCAGGCCAAACCGGCCTCCACCAGCAACCCCCAACAATCTCCGGGGATGGGAGAGCTCCTGCTACAGTCTGGGGTCACTGGTTCTGGCAGCCCCTGGGCACCTCATGATGGAGGAGGCAGATGGGTCAGTCCATAGCCATGGGATCTGTCACTGTGGCAAACAAACTCATAGAAGGAGTCCCGGAAGGTGTTCAATCTGCCCTTGACCTCGGGTTCTAAGACATGTTCCATCAAATCTGCAGGTGCCAGGTTTGTGAGGGATTTTCCAGCATATGCAACTCCTCCGGACCTCTGTGCTTGGGCACAGGGCCTCAGTTTGGGTCCAGATCGCCACCCCCGACTAGCAGAGGCTCCCTCCTCTCGCCTGTGTTCTCTTCTTGAATCCTCTCCCAAGTCTCTGACTTCTTCTCAACCTCCCTCCCTCTCCCCAGTCCTGCCTCCAGAGCTGGTTTGGGTCACTCTCCACTCCATTGGATTCCAGGGTGCAGGGCATGATGGGGAGGGGCCCTCACAAAGACCTACAGTTGGGGTGATAAACCTAACATTCAGACCTTTCCAGCCCTGGAGGTGAAGCTGTGGCCAACACATTTCCTAGGCATTATTATGCAAAAGGAGGTCTTGTCCCCTGCCTGCCTTCAGGCCCTAAAACAGAAAGCCCCTACTTAGGATCTTGACCTCCAGCGACATCCCTTGCATACTTTTATTCCACAAGTATTTATTGTCAGTCACTCTTCTAGATGCTGGGGATCTATCAGTGAAAAAACAAAGATCCAGTTCTAGTTCTTTCGAAGTTTATGTCCCACCTAGGTGGGGTAGGTAGGGGTGGGGTGGGAGGAACAGAAAATGAACAATGGACATAATAAATGAGTAAATTATATGGTACATGGAAAATGACAAAGTCACTCCAAGTGAAACAAATTAGTGATGCCAAGGAGGGGAGGGTGTGGTCAGGGTTGGCCTCCTGGAGCAGGTGATGTGTGTGCACACACCTGGAGCAGGTGAATGAATGAGTGAGCTGTGCAGATAATCGCAGGAGCGGCACCCAGGCCCGGTTGCTGGTGGGCAGAGCCTCCAAGAGCCCTTGAGGTGGCATATTTGAAACTTCAGGTGCTAAAAAGACAGCATCTGGACCTATGAGCCTTGGAAAACGATTAAAACCAAAAAATCTATTAGCTCTAAAATAAGGAAACGACAATATGGTTTAATCAAATATCCACAAACAATGTAACGTGTTGTCAACTTAGTTGTGAAATTGAGAGTTTGAATTTCATGACATTGAAAAATAACAGACTCTATTTCTTTCACTTCGCGAAAAGTTTCCAGATACACATGATTTACTAAGAAATTATAGGCAAGTATTATACATTAAATAATAATATTACATAGCCAAATAATTTCAAAGGTAAAATTATAAGAGCCCTTTTGGAATCTATAGGAAAATTCTCTTTAACGTGGAATGGGCTGAGTTTTCATGTTTGATGGGACAGGGAGTGGAACCTCTGAAAGCAAGATTGAGCCCAAGATGATCTTATAATAGTCCTGCCCGTCCGCCTCGCATGTTAGTACCAGCCCACAAAAGCAGGTCACGTTTCAGGCTAGCCCGAGTTAGTTGTGAGACAAAACGCAGTGCCCACCCACTCCATGCAGAACTGACTGGTTCCAGTGCATTGATAGCCTCTCTGAGCTGAAGAGGTGTTGATGTCCCAATTTCCTGGCATACAACTTTCATTTCCATTTGGAATCTCATTTTCTGATGGCCTTCCCTTGTCATTTCTGGGCTGAGTCAGTACATCTCCGATCCTGAAGATAATGAAGCAAGATGATGGGGGAGGTAGAAAAGTATCACGGGCTCTTCCTCCCACCCAGGCAACATACTGGAATTCACAGGATTTGTCAACTGGGAAGAATCTTCCTGGGCATTTAGCAAAAGAGACCTACTGTGTGCCTGCCACTATGCTAGGCACCATAGTCTAAGGAGATATAAGACCACCTGCTCTTGAGCCACGATGCTTCCAAGTTCAGTTAGGACTGGGCTTGATTAGAATATCTGGTGCTTTGGAATAAACCGCAAGTCCTCAAGAAGAAAGGGGTGGTGGGAAGCCCCTGGAGTGGACAACAGAGATGTCATTGACCCCCCACCTCCCCAGTCCACCTGACCCAGGGAGAAAATCCCCTATTCAGAGAATATTTCAGCGCTCAGCCCTCCCTGTCTCTCCAACAGGGAGCCTCACCATCACCTGCCGCTTGTTAGAAATGCAAATTCTCTGTTCTCACCTCGAATTCCTTGAGTCCCACTGTTGGGGTGGGAGCCCAGCAGTCTGCGTTACAAGCAGCCCTCTGGGTGAATCTGGCAGGGGCACACCAGAGCTTGAGAACCACGGCTCCAAATGAGGTCATCTGTGTAACTTCGTCCTTGTTCTAACATCACAGTGTCATGCACAGGTTACCTTGGACTCTGGGGAGCCCTGCGCCAGGGAATCTTTTCCCAAAAAGTCATAATTAACCCCTTTAATGGATCTGGAAGGTGACACGATGCAGTGGGTAAAGGTGCCTGAAACCAGACGGTCAGCTCTGTCATTCACCAACTGTACCTCCTGGGCAGGACACTCTGGCTCCTTCAAGCCAGATCCTTGATCTGTAAAGTGACCATTGTAACAATGGAAAGAACCTCGTAGGGTAATGGGTCTTCTTATAAGAGTGGTCATGACTTGAAGCATTCATCCCAACAGAATCGTAGAGCAAATGTGGCTTGAAGACTCCTTGATTTGAGCCAGTTCCCCTGTGGGACAGGGGAGTAGACAGGGCCCAGCCTCACAGTCTCTGAACCATACCCACCTCCAGTTCCCCTCAAAGCATGAGTGGCTGCTTCCCCCCTTTCTCGTCAGTCCTGGACAAGCAAACCAAACGAAGCCACCTCTGTCTCCTGCCAGAGAGATGGTGGCTTTGGGGATCCTCCAGTCGATGGAGTAAGTCCTCTTTCCCCTATAACAGGCCTGAGTGAATAATAAACCATCAGGGCTGCTTTCCTATTGCCTTTGTCTACTGAGAAAATCTCTGGCTATAGATTCATATACTAAAGAATAAAGAAGGGATGCTTGGGTGGCTCAGTCGGTGAAGCGTCTGCCTTCGGCTCAGGTCATGATCCCGGGGTCCTGGGATCGAGCCCCGCATGGGGCTCCCTGCTCGGCGGGGAGCCTGCTTCTCCCTCTCCCTCTGCCCCTCCCCCCCCAGCTTGTGCTCTCCCTGACAAATAAATAAATACGTAAATCTTAAAAAAAAGGAAAGAATAAAGAACACTTTCAGGATTCTTACCTCAACCAAGCTGATCGTTCTTCTGTACTGTGTACTCTAAGCGTGTTCCGTGGCCTGGTACAGCGCACACACATTTATTCTCCACCTTCACTGGGATATGTGCAGAAAGTGAGAGTCAGCATTTACAAGTGTGTATAGCATTTTGATGTTGTAACATACAAATGCAGAGTGGTGGAGGTTGTATTTTGTAAGTCTTTGTTTTTCTAGTCATTCATTTTTTATCGTATTTTATAGAAGCATCAGTCTGAGGTGGATGGGGGGACAAAAATGCAACTGGTTCCACCACGGGTATGCATTACCTCTGAAGGCCTTGGAGAGATGCAGGGATCAAGAACATTCGGGATTTTGAGGACTGGCTGTTGACTTCCAGAAGGAGATGACCCTGCTTAAACAAAGATTTTCTCTGGCCACCCCCGCCCCCCAACCCCCTCATGCACGGTATTACAAATTTTGAAATTCTAGAATGACTCAGGACATTCTGCTCTGAGAAAGGTGTCAGGGGTGGGGGGAGGGGTACGCTTACCACAAGGCTAAGACTCTTCTGGGAGATTTTCCTCAACACCAGGGGACCAGGAAGAACTTTCCAAAGGCTCCTTGACACTTGGCCAGAGGAGCCAGGCTTAAGAAGGGAGCACAGGCCTTGCAGAGGTGAGGGCAGAAAGATGCAATCTGTTAGTGATGCTATGAACCAGGGCCAGGAGGGAGAAGGTAGGAGGAGAAAGACTCCAGAGGAGCAGCACTTCTTGCTGCTTCTTCACTCTCCCACCGTTGTCTCTCCAGCACCCTCAGAGGAGAGTAAACAGAAAGGTGGCAGGAGAACCAGGTCCTCTTCCAGAGCTTTCCACTGACCCTCACTCAGGCCATCCTGATGGAAAATCACTTCATGGGCTTCCTGTGCCTTTTCACTTGGCTAGCTCCTGAGATTTTCCAGACCAGTGAGCAGTGAAGTTAGGTGTACTGCAGGAAGAAAACAGGCGGCAGAGAGCACCTGGATGGGTTCAGGGGAGCCCCCCCGAGGGGGTGACTGGGAGTTGAGACCCGAGTGATAAGCAGAGACCATCTATGTGGGGATCTGGGGAGCCCTGGTCCAGGCAGAGGAACAGAATGTACAAAGACTCAGAGTGGGGAAAGTGTTTAAGCCGCGGCAGGAAGCCTAACGTGATGGGGCATGTGGAGAGAGTGAGGGCATACTATGAGGTCCCCGAGTAGGCAAAAGTGGGAACCCCAGGATTCTGTCCATCAAGGGGAAGAGTCGAGATTGAATTCATTGTATTCAGTTAGGGTTGCCGCATAAAATACAGCATGCCCAGTTAAATGTGAATTTCAGATTCGTTTTGGGACATGCTTATATTTTTAAAAATTACGCATGGTTTATCAGGAATTCCGATTTAACCAGGCACCTTGCATATTTGTTGCTCAATCTATTTCCAAGTCCTATTTAGGATGCATTGAAGGCTTTAAAGCAATGGCGGGATGATCTGGTCTGATTTGTACTCTGTTTGGGGTTGTTGGGCCTGCCGTGTAGATTGTGGGCTATGGTGGGGCTGGAGGAGAGGTAGGATTGCAGATCAGGAGAGAGAAGAGGTGCGTGCCCAGGCTGGTCCGCCGAGGAGCACAGCCAAGCAGGTGAGTATTCTCTCACAATGGATGAGGCCCGAGGCCCATCCACTCAGGATCTGTTGACTGAATCCTCAGGCAGAAGGAATCCCACTGGTCGGTCCAGCCGCCAGCTCACAGAGCCCTTGCCTTGCACGGCAGTGACTCTGGGCTGACAAAACTCCGAGACACCCAGAGCATGGGAAGCCCCGGGACACCCAGCATCTGCCTGGTTGTCACACTGATGGCTCTCCAGGTGGACTCAGAATACATGTGACGGAGAGGAGCAGGAGTTCCCAGAGAGTCATACTTGAGTTCCAGTGAATTCGCCACGTTCCTAACTGTGAGGGGTGGTCACACCTGGGCCAGGAGTGGAGGGGGTGCTCTGAAATAGGTCAGTGGGTTATCTGGGGAACAGCTGTCCTGGAGGGGAGCTTCGGTGGGTGCCCACAGGCAGGCCTGCCAGGAGCCTGAGGGTCCCAGGGCCTCATCAGTGGGTGGGCACCTCACACATGAGTCCCAATGCCAGTGGTTCCCAACACCCAATTCCCCACAACGGCTCACTGCATTATTTCTTTGGGGGAGTTTCAGGGGGAAAGTGAGGTCTTTGGCTTGAATCTCTTAGTGACACCAGCTGCCTGCGAAGTTCCAAGAGTGGTGTTTCTCCACCGTCCAGGTCAAGGCTGAGGCGGGCCAGTGGTCCTGAGATGCAGCCTTGGGTGCCAGAACATTTCAGGCGGTGTCTTGGACTACAGTCATGCCATGCTGCCTGTAGAAATGGGCTCAATGCCGGGCACCTGGGTGGCTCAGATGGTTAAGCGTCTGCCTTCGGCTCAGGTCATGGTCCCGGGGTCCTGGGATCGAGCCCCACATCGGGCTCCCTGCTCGGCGGGAAGCCTGCTTCTCCCTCTCCCACTCCCCCTGCTTGTGTTCCCTCTCTCGCTGTGTCTCTCTCTGTCAAATAAGTAAATAAAATCTTTAAAAAAAAAAAAAAAGAAATGGGCTCAGTGCTCCCTACTCCCTCCATGTCCTGTCTTGTCACCGGACCCCAAAGCAGCTCAGTTTCCCCCCATGACACTGTTAGAGTCCCTTGGAAAAGAGTTCCTTCGGCTCTGTCCAGAGTCTCTCCCCACGGGACTGGGGCTTAAATCTGGGTGACCTGGCAGGCTGAGCAGCAGACCTCACTCCGGCCGCACGGCTGCAGGCACTTCCCCTCCCTGCAAGGAGACACCTGCGGGCGGCCACCTTGCTGGCTCATCAGGCACACCCTCCGTGCTTGGCCTCACCTGGTTCCGGCTACCTGACAGCCAATCTGTCTGCGTGCACAGGGTTTTAGATTTACAGGCCACCCCGTATTAGTGCCCGTGGCTGCTCTAACACATGACGAACCAAGTGGCCTAAAACACGCATCTCTTCTCTTAGAGTTCTGGAAGCCAGGAGGCTAGTCTCACTGGGCTCGAGTCAAGCAGTTGGCGGGGCCAATTCCTTCCGGGGGCCCTGGTCGACAATCTGTCCCTTGCCTCCTGGAGCTTCCAAAGACCGTTAGCATTCCGTGGCTCATGGTCACATGACTCCAGTCTCTGTATAGTCGCATCCCCTCTGCCTTTCTGACCTGCTGCCTCCCTCTTGTAAGGCCCCCTGTGATTATCCTGGGCCTGCTCAGAGAACCCAGGATGACTCTCCCCAACTCAAAACCCTTAACTTCATCACACCTGCCTTCACACCCTTTTGCCACATAAGGGAACATTCACAGCTTCCGGGGCATGGGACATGGGCGTGTTTGGGGATCATTATTCGGCCTCCCACCCATCCCCATTCCTCACTTCATCTCATGGTCACAGTGGCTTTGTGAGGGCGAGACACAGAGGCTCAGAGAGTTTAGGTGATTTGCTGAAAATCACACAGCTAGAAAACTGTAGGGAAGGGGAGGGAAATCCAGGTCTCCGTGATTCTGACTGAATGTAACAGATTATATAATAAAGTCAGAGGAGTACAAGGTATCCACAGTGTGAAAAAGGTTCTGCTTTTCTCTCTCCGATTCCTATGCCCCAACATGCCCCAACAAAGCAAGCCTTTGTTCCAACTTCTTTCTTTCAAGGGCTAAGAGTTGAGTGTCTGTCTGAGCACAAAAGGGACACCTGCAGACTGTCCTAGTTCAAGGAGTGACCCACATTAGAAGAAAGAGCTAAGCAGGCCACAGCTGGGTCCCAGCCTGGATGGCAGTTCAAGGGTTGTTAGCACAGCATGCCCACGTATGGTTTGGTAAATGATTTTCTCAATTAACCCATGAGTCAATAAACTTCCTATTATTTAAGGAGATGCCCCACATCCTAGGGACCTTCAGCCTTCATTCAACAGCCAGGAAAAAAGAAAAGAAATGGAGCAGAAAAAAGACTCTAGAGTAATATCATTTTGTTTTAAATAAGGCATTGTTGATTCAGTATTGAGCTTGTGTTGGAGGGGACAGCAGGCATTATTCACTCCCTGGGTATCTCAAGGGCACATAAAGGAACAGTCACACCTGCCTGAAATGAAATGTGCGCGGGCCACAGTGGGACGTCCACAGTAAGACATCAGTGACTCATGCAGGGCTTGTTGGGGAAGCCAAGCAGCTGGCCGTGCTGCTCAGTGATGCAGAGATTAAAGAGAAGTTAATCACTGTGTTCGAGACTCACTGAGCCTTTTCTGGCGTGCTGGGTCGACACATGACTCCCCGGCTGCCAGTCGCCGTCCCATCCCCCTGGCATGACGCCTGGCTTCATGCTGGCTTTTCATGATGCACCTGAATGTTCCTTCTCTGTACGGGAGTCCAGGAGTAAATCAGGCCCCTTTGTTGGGGTGAGAAATGGGTCA
This sequence comes from Leptonychotes weddellii, assembly GCF_054177405.1. NCBI lineage: Eukaryota > Metazoa > Chordata > Mammalia > Carnivora > Phocidae > Leptonychotes > Leptonychotes weddellii. The sequence goes on from NC_138374.1 coordinate 8,420,746, forward strand.
AGGGAAGGTGTCTCTGGGTGGCCAAGAAACCAGGAAATCCTGTTCAGTGAAATCAAGGTTAAAGCTACCTTTGCTCTAACTCACATGGACTCTGAGAGTGGACTGACCGGCCTCTCAAATGCGTTAGCAGGTGGCTGGGGACATGACTGGGACATAGAGAAGCAGAAAGGCTCATCACTGCTGGTGGGAAGTATATTGTGACATCCATCTTTAGAGAGCATTTTAACAATATCAGATTGAAGTTGCATATGCCTTTGGGCCCATCAATTTCATCTCAAAATACAAATAAAATATGCATATTTTAATGGAATCATAGATGCTTTTAGAAAATGTTTTGTTGGGGCGCCTGGGTGGCTCAGTCGTTAAGCGTCTGCCTTCAGCTCAGGTCATGATCCCTGGGTCCTGGGATCGAGCCCCACATCGGGCTCCCTGCTCCGCGGGGCGCCTGCTTCTCCCTCTCCCGCTCTCCCTGCTTATGTTTCCTCTCTCGCTGTGTCTCTCTCTGTCAAATAAATAAATAAAATCTTTAAAAAAAAAAAAAAAAAGAAAATGTTTTGTTTTTCTAATTAATAGTGATTCTGGAAATCTTGCCACTAGCATACCTCAATAATAAATTTTTTTAAAGATTTATTTATTTATTTGAGAGAGAGAGCACATGAGCAGTGGGGAGGGGCAGAGGAAGAGGGAGAGAGAATCCTCAAGCAGACTCCCTGCTGAGCACAGAGCCTGATGTAGGGCTCGATCCCACAACACCGAGATCATGACCAGAGCCAAAATCAAGACTTAGACGCTTAACCAACTGAGCCACCCATGCACCCCTCAATAATATCTTTTTGATGATTGTATAGTATACATATGTACCATATTCTATCTAATCCCTGCTGTCGGATAATCTAAGATCATGCCAATGTTTTATATCATAAACAATGCTTCAAGGAACACCTTTGTAACTAAATTGTTGGTTATTTTTTTTATTTTTGTTTTTATTGGTATAAATACCTAAAGTGGATTTGTTTCATCGAAAGGGCATGTAGTTCAGTATCTTTTGTGGGGTGATAAAGTGCCCCCAAAACTTAGTGGCTAAGACAACAATTATTTCTTGTGGTTCTAAGGATTGGCTGGAGAAATCCTTTGCAGTGTGATCCCCCCCGGGGTCATTCATTGGAGGGCCCACTGGGCTGGAAGGTTCTAGATGGCCTCGTTCACATGTCTGGCAATTGGTGCTGCCAGTGGGCCAAGGTCCTCGGTTCTCTTCCATTGGTCTCTGAGCCTCCAGCAGGCTAGTCAGGGCTGCTACACGTCCTGGTCTCAGGGTTCCCACACGGAAAGAGTGGGAGTTGCAAGGCCCCTTGTGCCTAGACTTCCGAACACACACGATGTTCCTTCTGCCATATTCTATTGGCCAAAGCCAGCCCCGGAGCCAGCCCAGATCCAAGAGGGTAGAGAAATAGACACCATCTCCCGATGGATAGAGCAGCAAGGCCAAGAGTCATGAACAGAGAGGTGGGATTTCCTAGGGCCACTATGGTGATGACCGACCACAGCAGTTTACGTCCTAGGCCTTTTCTAATACATTGCCATATTGTCCTCAGGAAGGCAGTTCCAATTTATACCGCCGCCCTCCGCGGTCCTTTGGGGATAGTTATTTTTAGACAAACTAGTGCACCTGCGCACCCACTTCTAGAAGCGCACACACAATACGCGATAGCAGAAGAGCTTTCTGTCCCCCGAGTGGCCACAGTCACACCCCTGGGTGGTGCCAGGGGCCTGACACATGGTCGACGTTCACACGGGGCAATGAAGGGATGGTCGTTCCCTTTGGACAGAGCAGCGGTGAGCTCCACTTTTCTGCCTGGCTGTCACCCCTGCCCACGCCCCCTCACCTCTCCTCGGGGTCACCGCCAAAGCCTCTTAAGTGTGCTCAGTCCTGCTCTGCCCCCACCCCCACTCCTTTTGCCATATATCATCCAGAATGACTTTTTTTTTCACAACGCCAAGTTCATCAGGTCAGGCCCAGGCTGAAGAACTCTTCAATGCTTCTGGCTGCTCTCTAGAAAAAGACCAAACTCCCTCCTGTGGCTTCCAGGTCCCTCTGGGGTCCGACTTACCCTCCGCTCCAGCCATTTCTTCTGTTTACTCCGCTGGCTCTGGCCACTTGGCCTTCTTCTGTGTCTTCTAGACATGGTTGCACATGTCATCGGGGCTGGAGGCTTTTCCCAAACCCCCAACTCCTCCTCTTTTCATTTTTCATGGCTTTATTGAGATAGATCGCGTATCACAAAATTCACCCACTTACGTGCAGTGTTCAGGGATTTTTAGCATATTCAGAGCTGTGCAACCAACACCATCAGTCCATAGTAGAACATTCTCATTGCCCCGAACAGAAATCCTGTGCCCCTTAGCCGTCGCCCCTATCTCCCCAGTCTCCTCCTCCCCCCGAGCCCTAAGCACCCACTCATCTACTTTCTGTCTCTGCTCCGATTTCTCTGCCCAAACTATTTTAACTCCACTCCTACTTCTGCTCTCAGCCTAAGCGTCACCTCCCTGGGGAGAGTCCTTCCTGGGCCTCACTCCCCCGCCTGGGGTCTCGGTCAGCTTTCTCCGCTTTATTCTTTCAAAGAACTGGGCTCCCTCTCCTCAGGGCTCTCAGGCATCCATCAACACCTGTCTCTCCTACTCTGTAGGCTCCATAAGGGTAGGGCCTGTGTTGTTCACCTTTGAAACCCTAACCCAAGGCAACAGCCACTAGAAGTCTGTGGAATGAAAGAATGAGTCAGGGACTCATTCAGAGTCAGGAAGTAGGGCCATGGATGTCTTTTGTCCTCTCTCCACTCAGCTCCATATGCTGGCTCCCAGCAACATGTGGCCACAGAGCACTTGAAATTCGATGAAGAAATTCAGTTGTTAATTTTATTTCATTTTAACGTATTTAAATTTAAATAACCATCAGTGCTGGTAGAAGAAGCGGGGTAACAATGTATCCCACCATACAGAGCTGAGTTTGCTGTCCTGGCATTAGAACCTTCATTCTCCTAGCATGCCTTCTCTCTGCTCTCAGAGAGGTGGCCTTCACCCAGTAGTCTGCCAATGTTTGGGGTGGCCTTGGGCTGAGCCTCAGGCACAGCTGGCTACGGATGCCACACTTCTGGGGCCCTGGGGAGAGACTGAGAGCCTCCGTACCTGGAGGGGTTTCCAGAATCCGGAAGGACCCGGTCCTCGCTCCATGCTGGGCCTGCTGTCACTCCACTCCTACTTGCACTTATGGCCATTTAAATTTAAATACATTAAAAGGAAATAAAATTAAAAATTCCATTTCTTAGTCCCACTGGCTACAATTCAAGTACTCAGAGGCCACACATGGCGAGTGGCTACCATATTGGACAGGGCGGATACAGGACATTTCCATCATTGCAGAAAGTTCAGTGGGCAGCGCTGCCCCCGAGGATTCCCTCACAGAGGTTTCTCCCTTTCTGCCTCCTTCAGGGGAGGCTGCCTTCCCTGCCCCAGCTCTTCAGGCCTCAGGGTCTGCAGACCAACCTCTACTACATCCTACACCAACAGCCTGTGGGCAGATGGAGCTTGGCACTTGCCCCACCCAGTCCCGGGGGAGCCTACCCACCTCCCAACCCCAGCAGCCCCCAGCACTTCCCCTTGCCAGCCTAGGCTTGCAAGAGCAAAAACTTCCTCTCTCCTCTCTGGTCCCACAGACACACCAGCCTCCAGGATGCAAAACCCTCTAAAGCGGAGAGAGGAAAAAAATACCTCTTACTCTTTCTAATCCCTTCTCATTCCGATGAGCCTATGGAAAAGTAAGACGGTTCATTTCTTCCCCAGACGCTCCTTCTGCTTCACAGGCTCAGCCATCCATTTCCGTTCGCCTCCACTCATGGAATCAGAGGACTCAAAGATTGCAGCTGGGAAGATCCACCAAGAGCACCTAGTTTAACCTTTTCATTTTGTATAAGGGAAATCGGGCCCGGAGAAGGAAAGAAACTTGCCCAAGATCACACAGTGTTCATCTTAACCTTCACCGAGTACTAAAGGACTCCAAGCCATGAGGGAAAAGGAGGAATAAATTGTATTAAGCTCCCGCTATGCGTTAGGTGCTTTATAAATCACACATCAACTTATTTAACACTTAACCACAGGGTTTCTTGGGACACCTGGGTGGCTCAGTCAGTTAAGGGTCTGCCTTCGGCTCAGGTCATGATCCCAGGGTCCTGGGATGGAGCCCCGCATTGGGCTCTCCACTCAGCGGGGAGCCTGCTTCTCCCTCTGCCTGCCGCTCCCCCTGCTTGTGCGCTCTCTCTGACAAATAAACAAAATCCTAAACAACCAAGCAAACAAACAAACAAAACCACAAGATTTCTTGCCAAATTTAGATTAGGCTCTGAGGCTCAGAGAGGTTAGGTGACTTGCCTAAGGCTACGTAGCAAGTAAAGGGCAGAGCTAGTACCCAAACTCTCGTGTTCGACTTCAAGACCTCAAGGAGTTGCTGCGCACAGAGGGACTCCCATCCACCCCTCCTGGAGGGGAAGGTCTGGGGAGGTGAGCCAGATGGTGGGTGATAAGAGGAGCAAAGAGAGGTGGTCATGGGTGTGGCACACAGCAGATTATGCTGACCAGCACTCATGGTCACTGCTTTGGCCATTGTGACTGTAGCCTTTAAAATTCTAGTCTAAGAAGTTCTCACAAAGAGAAGAGCTTGTAAGATCATCTTAAGAAATTTTTGTCTCAAGACTCACGCTTCCCAAGTTCAGAGATGTTATGATGTGAGCACTGTAGACGTTCAAGGGACCTGTGCCTCACCCAGGATGTACGAAAGTTCACTTTCAACTACCAAGCGAGGAAGACTCTGCAAGATAAAGTTTTTGGTTGCAAATTTCTGCCCCGAAAAGTCTGGTTCCTGTTTTTTTTTTTTTTGAGGCAGACCTCGCCCCCTAGTGGAAAGGGGTGGGCTCTGGATTTCGGCAAACAGTTCCTGCACGCCAGGACGCCTCCCTAAGGTTCTGCTCCTTTCCTATTGCAGGAAAAGTGGCTGTAAAAACAAAATCAGCCAGTGTGGTGAAATAGATTCACAGGTTTGGTGGTGGTGTTGGATTTTTTTTCCGCCAGGTAAAGAAGGCAGTCGGGTGTGTGTGGTACAGAGGGGTACCCTGCGGTGGGATCGACATCTTCAGGTTGGAGTCTCTGGGGGCAGTGGCAGACGTCCTGCATCAGGGTCTTCCAGGACACCTGTTAAAGTGCAGGTCCCTGGGGAGGGGGGCTAGACTGCACCATCTGCCTCTAGCAGGTGGGGCCCCGGAACCTGCTCTTGCACCAGCTCCCAGGGGATCCGGGTGAGGATTCAATCCAAGAGCCCCGGACCTGGAGACCTGCCTGCTCCCAGCTGTTTCAGCTCACCCTGAGGAACCGGGGACCCATAAATGCCTTAATCCCTGGGGCTCAGCTTCCACTCCACCAGATGTGGAAAATACACCTGATTCATGAAGGGCTACAAGAATTCATTGAGAAGGTGGGAGTCAAGTGCCTCATGGGTCAGAGGTGCTTAGTAAGTGTCTTCCAACAAGAACGGTCACTCCAGCTCACCGGGCCTCAGTTTCCCCCACTGTACAATGAGCAAGTAGAAATGACATCAAAGGGCCTCTCTCACTAACACCTCAAGAGCTCCTTCCTCTTGCCTTCTTGTCTTTCTGTTGCTGCTTCTGGAGGCAGGAGATGCAGCCCTGCCCTTCAGACCCTTACCCGATCACTTTGCACGTTGCCTTCCTCCTACCTCCCTGGCTTTTGGACCCCTCACAGCTTTACTATTCACCTCAGGGAGGCATTTTTTTGGCACTGACGTGTTGCAAGTTTCTCCCACTCCTGCCAACCCCAGGATCACGAGTTTGCCTGTTCTACAGGGCTAAGCTAGAACTGTTGCTTCGCTTGGAAGGTGGGCAATCATTCCTGTCTCAGAGCCTCCAAACAGCTTCTTCTCTCCTGGACAACTGTAGACTTGCTTTTCAGAGGTTTCTAGTTCTTATCTTCTCCGTCATCCCACAGGACTGTGGAAAAATGCCACGAGGCTGCTCTTTGTTTAGAGCCAGTAACATCACGCCCACACCTGGCTGCACGGCGGCCAGCGGCCCGTAGAGGGGCTGTCCCACGCAGCAGTGGCCGGTGGCCCATAGAGGGACTGTCCCACGCAGCGGTGGCCGGTGCCTCACGGTCCCGAGAGGGAGGCGGAGGCACTGGTTTAGGCCCTTTTTATAGATAAGCAATGCTCATTGAGGGTAAGCGACAGGTGACTTTTCTAACTTAGCACAATTAGTATGGAGGCGAGGCAAATAACATCATCTTCTTCCCCAAATACTATGCTCCTCTGTTAAAGAAACCATTCTTTTATTTTTATTTATTTTAATTTTTTTAAAAAGATTTTATTTATTTATTTGAGAGAGAGAGAGAGAGAGAGCACATGAGGGGGGAGGGTCAGAGGGAGAAGCAGACTCCCTGCTGAGCAGGGAGCCCGATGCGGGACTCGATCCTGGGACTCCAGGATCATGACCTGAGCCGAAGGCAGTCGCTTAACCAACTGAGCCACCCAGGCACCCTAAAGAAACCATTCTTGAGGGGGAAAAAAAATCAGATTCTAAGAAAGATGTGCTGCATCATCCCATTTTGAGTGGCAAAAAAACTCTAAGTGCCCCTAAAAAGAATTCCAAGAGGTTGTCTGCCAGACTTCTGAGTGATGGGAGTCCCAGTGGCATTTTTTTCCTCTTTGTGTTGTCTTATTTTTTTTCTTTGACAAGCCTACGTTATTAGAAACAACATTTCGTGTTTTAAAAAATGAAAAATGAAACTATCATGCATATTTGGAAAGAAACCATAACTCCCTATGGAAACATAAATGAATCTCTTAAACAAGATATTGAACATAAGAATGCAGGCATGGAAGAGTGTGAGCTGTAGGATGCTGTCTATTCAATATTCAAACTAAATGGCCAAACTAATTAATGGTGACAGTCGTGATAGTGTTTACTTTTGAGGGGTGGTGACTGGCAGGGGGGTGTCTGGGGTGTGAACCGTGCTCTTTCCGTTTTTGATCTGGGGGCTGGTCATATGTGCATGTTCACCTTATGGTAATCCATCAACCTGCATCATAGATTTTAAGTGGTTTTATTTTATTTATTAAAATATTATTTATCTCACGGGGCACCTGGGTGGCTCAGTCAGTTAAGTGGCTTCCTTCAGCTCAGATCATGATCCCAGGGTCCTGGGATCGAGCCCCCACATCGGGCTCCCTGCTCAGCGAGGAGCCTGCTTCTCTCTCTCCCTCTGCTGCTCCCCCTCCTTGTGCTCTCGCTCTCTCTCAGATAAATAAATAAAATATTTAAAAAATATTATTTATCTGAATTCCTGAGGATTTTGATGCAAGGTGAGTGCCTCCCTTGCCTCACCCTTGCCCCAGCCCTGCAGGGATGGGAAGAATAATCGAGGCAGTACTTTCCAACACTCTACCCCACTGGGCCACACTGACCGACTTATCAAAACCCTTTATATCAAGGATTTGTCTGGAAAGCACAGGGGACTCCAGGGATTTCAAACAGTATAAATACGATACAGAGAACTGATTATGGGGATGAAGGAAGAACTAAGAAGGCAAACAGGAGAATGGGGAAACCCCAACTGAAGCCTGCACTGCCCCTCAGACTGAAGGGACACAGACCCAGAAGCAGGGCCATTTGGTGGCATTGGGACCATGGCAGGAGGTTGCCAGGCAGAAGCCATGAAGGAGACACAGCAGTTGCTGAAAATGTCGGCTTCTCCCAGTCTCTTGTCCTTCAAGTCCCCGCTACCTCTTCCCATGGGCTGGACCTGGTCAGAAGCAAGCAGGTGAGGAAGATGGGATAGGACTTGCAGAAGAGAAGTGGGGATGCATGTGGGAATGAATGCACTGGATCCTCTCCAAATCTTCCACTGGGCTGCCTTCCCATCTTCCCACCAGCCTCTCTCCCTCCCAGGTCACCCTGCACGGGGCATCGGTCCTTTGCTGGGAAGGGTTTCCCTCGGCCCATGTCTGATTCTAAGGTGGTCATTAGACTAAATTTACCCACCTTGTTGTATGCACAGCATCAAGGATGTTCCATCACTTTTCCAAAGACACTGGATAACCCACTGCAGTGGACACACCCTGAGATGACCCCTTGTATAATCCTCTTCCCTTGAGTGTGGGTGCAACATGTGACTCACTTCTAGTCCAGAAAATATGGCTAAGGTGATGGGATGTCACTCCCAAGGTTACCTTACATCATACAAGACTCTGTCTTAGCAGACTAGCACGAGAGAGACTCTCCTGCTGGTCTTGAAGGACAAACAGCCATGCTTCAAAGTGTCTATATAGAGAGAGAGGCCTGGCAGGGGACTGTGGGGGCCGCTGGGGCCTGGATGGCCTTCTCCCAACAGCCAGCAAGCAGCCAGGCCCTCAGTTATGCAGCTGCAAGAAAATGAATCTGCCAACCTCATGAGCTTGGACACGGGTTCTCCCCAGTCATGTCTTCAGATGAGAACACAGCCCCACTGCCCCTAGACTGTAAAGTTGGGAGACCCTGAACAAGGGACCCAGCAAAGCTACCTGGACTCCTGACCTGGAACAATTGTGAAATAATAAATGTGTGTTGTTTTAAGCCACTGAATTTATGGTACTTTGTTACCCTGCAATAGAAAACTAATGCACAAAGTGGGAAGAAAGGCTCTCTAACTCACTTTCTCCAAACCACTGAGCTCCATTTAAAAAGGTAGATGATCAATAAGTCACTCTGTACCTTGTAACTTCTCCCTTCCCTTCCTGCTTCTTGTTCTGGCTGCACTAAAACTGAGGGACAGAGATCAGGTGTGTCCTGTGCAGCAGGTAGAGATGCATCATGAAAAGGAGAGCGCTTGGTGCTCCCAGTTGGAGTATGTTGTCATTGCTGATGCTCCCATTACAGTGCTCCTATACAGGCAACAAATTAGGGCTGGCCTCCAGGTGCTCTGAGGTCAAGGATGGCGAATGGAACTCAGGTTTGGTATTTTCCATCCACAAATGATACAAATATGGTGCTCCGGGTTGAACATCTCCCCAGAACTCCTGTGTTCAATCTTAACCCCCAAAGGTGATGGTATTAGGAGGTAGGGCCTTTGGGAGGTGATTAGGTCACAAGGGCACCACTCTAACCCTTACAAAGTGTCCCCAGAGAGCCCCCTTGTCCCTTCCACCATGTGAGGACTGAGCGAGAAGATGGCCGTCTATGAACCAGGAAGCGAGTCTTCTCCAGACCCTACCCTTAATACGCCAGCATCTTGATCTTGGACGCCCAGCCTCCAGAATTGTGAGCGATAAACGTTTGTTGTTTATAAGCCCCCCAGCGTGTGGTACTCTGTGACAGCAACCTGACTGAGACGTGGGCAAAGTTCTACTAAGACCATGGCCAACTAGGAAAGTCAGCTGAATGCTTGAGCGGTCCCTTCAATGTCATTTTATTTTCTTTTATGCAGACTGGTGGAAGAAAAGAAATCCCGTAGATTCTTCTGGAAATTGTCAAGATATTGGGAAGATGAATGAAAAACTTGCATAGATTGGGATGCCCACAGTTTGGACTTTCAAGGCCTAAAAGATGAAACAAAACAAAGCAAATGGGGCTTTTAGGATGAACACAATTGCCCTCTTGAGAAGGGGAGAGAGAGGCCTTCACAGGTGTGTAAGGTGGTCATTCCCAACTGTGGCTGCGCATTGGAACCACCTAGGGAAGGTCTTTGAAACAAACTCTAAAAAAGTTAAGTATAACATAAATACAATAAAGTACACACTTCTTAAGGGTCCGGCTTGGTGAATTTTCATGAGTGAGTCCTCCTGGCTGACCATAATAAAGAACGTTTCAGGCACCTCAGAAATCCTCTTCATATTCTCTCCCGGCCAATATCCTGGCTTCCCTGCACCCACCTCCACAACGGAAATTGCTATTCTGGTTTCTGACATCACAGAGAATAGCTTGGGAAGCTTTAAACAATGCCGATGCCTGGGCCCCACCGCAAAATATCTGGTCTCAGGAGCTGGGTGGAGCTCAGGCCTGCAGACCACGCAAAGGGCCAAGTGTTCTGGTGTGCAGTCAGGCTTGGGAATGACTCCCTGGCTTAAAGCTGAGTCCCATTCCCTACACGGCAGCAAGGGAGGCCCCCGGACGTCCTGGAACTCACAGGTTCCTTCTAGGACTACGAACAGGCTCTCTGGCAATCTTTGGATTTCACCTGTCAGGAGCCAGGCCAGGTAGGGGATCCACCTGGATGCTGGTGCGGCCACTGAGGCAGGTGGGCCAGGCCACGGATCTTGGTGCACATCCCAGGAGATGTGCAGGCAACAGCGGGGATGGTAGTGGCAGATACACTCCACCAAATCTCCCCTCCTCCAATACAGTACCCTTTGACATTTATAAAATGGATCTGGTGTTATAGTGAGAGTTTTCAATGTCCTCAGCTTTTCATTCAATCTCTCTCTCTAGCGTGGTGTGGAGCTGTGATTATCTTTTAAAAAGTGAGCAAGGGTCCCCTGGAGATGCAAAGTCAGGGATCCCCAACAAGGGGTGGAGGAGAAAAAGAGCACAAAGGACATTAAGGAGAAAAGTCAAAGACAGACACTCACATGGCTTTTGCAGGATGGCTTGACGAACCCAAACTTCTGGGTGATCTGGTTGGTCCTGAACTCCTGCCACTTGCCGTCCACCAGGGTCTGGGCTCTGATCTCGTACCTCACCAAGCGCTCCGCTCTCAGGCTAACGGGGCCATGTTCACAGAGCAAGGACGGGAACGCCGAGTCAGTGTGCCTTACTCTCTGCAAAGAGGGTGATCCGCCTTAGGTGAAACTGAAAGTGGGGTGACCCAGAGTTAGCAACACCTGGTTCGTTGACTCTCCCATATGATGTGTGCGGAGAGCAAGAGGGTATTCCCCCAGGGCCCCATTTCCTAACAGCTGCTACTGCTGAATCAGCTCGCCATGGAGCCCTCACCATACAAAACCACTGGCTCACAGACTGGGGTTTGGTGAACCCAGAAAAATGCTTTTAGGTCAAGCTGCATTGAATTGGAAGTTCTTCACTACTGCTTGGCCCGAATTTAAAAACCAACATAGTATTCACATGAGCATTTCAATGGGCGTTGTTATAGGATTCATCTCTTCCATCCAGTAAAATCCATTATGTAGGGAAGTGCCTGAGTCACTGAAGACCAAGAACTGACGCAAGGAAGAGATGTGACTCACTCAAGGGCACGTAATGAGGTGGTGGCAAAGCTGGGGCTAAAACTCTCGTTTTCTTCACTCATGCATTTATCCACTCGTGATACAAACATACATCCCCTGCATGCCGGGTACTATGATTAGTGGTGATAAGAAAAAGATGAATGAGATATGGTTTCTCAAGGAGCTTGATGTCTTAGAGACTTATAAAGCAAATCCTAAGTGGAACACAGTGGTCCCTGGTCACAGTTGTCATGGTCAATGTCATCATCATCACAGAGCGCTTTTTGTGTCAGGCCCCGTTCTATGGCCTTTGCGCAAATTAACCCAGTAATACTGCCCACAGCCAAGGGAGGTGGGTCCTATTACCTTCTCCATCTTAAAGCTCAGGACGCTGGACATAGGGAAGGAGGTTCATCGGCTTGCCAAGGTCACGCAGCTCACCACACAGCTTGACTTCAGCTCTCTGCTCTTAAACACAGTGCTCTTCCAAAAGTCTAGCAAGAGCCCCGAGGCGAAGCCATCTGCCCTCCTGACTTCGCCAGTGTCCTGTCCACCGCCCTACTCTGCCTCTTTCAACAATTCCATTCCCTCTTCCCTTGTGGGCACTACGTGTTACCTCCATTGAAGAGTGGCCATCAGTAAAGGATCACCCACCACGTATGAACTGAAGATGAACTGAGCCCCAAATGTGGAGTCAGAGTCTAGAATTTAACCCCAGCTTTGTCAATAGAGGCCATACGAACATGAAGACGTGCAATTTGGAGATCTTCATCTGTTAAACAGGCCAACAACAGCAACCTCCCAAGGTTGTACAAGTCAAATGACAATCACATTATATGAGCATGATTAGCGCCAGGCTTACAACACGTTCCATGTTCATTATTAATGAATGATTAATCAATTATTATTGATTTAGTATGAATTGACTCTATCTGAGACACAGCTTTCCTGGGCTCTGTCCTTACCTGCATGTAAAAACTATAAGAGGTAGTATCATGTTTGATCCCCTTTATCTCAAAGAAGAATCCATATATGGCAATCATTTCTGAATGCGTTGTATACTCCTAAATTGGGAAGGATAAACAACAAAGGGACAGAGAAAAGAATCTTCAGTGTTCAACGGCAAGAGGACACAGTAAAACAAATTCTAGCTAAGACAAAAGTGACTAATTTGACAGCTGATTTAAAACACAACAGCAATTTTAGCCTAGGAAGAGCCAAATTGTAGTGACTTCACAAATCCCCCAGGTTAGCACTCAGTGACATATTAACTGCTCTGTGCATCCTCTAGTGGGGAGAAGAACGAGTTAGGCATGTTCTTAGATGTTCAGGGGCTTGCGGACCTTTGGAACAAAGCATTTGCTCTAATTTGATGGGTCTAAAAGACACTCCATACTCATGGTATTGCGAGGTGTCCTGACCCCTGCGGTCGGCGGTCTGTCTACTTAGGCAGGTCTCTGCAAGCAAGGGGGGAGACCCAGCCCATCCAGGCCTGACCCAGAGGGGAGTCTCTGATGATAGATTCAGAGCCCCAAGTCCCTGAAACACAAATTCTTTTGAGATCACTACTGGGGTGGCTTTTAAAAATGTCGGAGAACAGCAATTTCTTGGAGAACTGTGCCTCTTCAGGGAACCCAAGAAGAATGCAACCACTGGCCCTGCATACTCCCCTGGCGACTGAGCCTTGCAGCCAAGCTCCCTGACCCCCTGCTGCTTGGATTTGGGGGACCCATCAAAATATCCACCCAGAATAGGTTCCCCCCCACAGGGCACCTGGGTGGCTCAGTCGTTAAGCGTCTGTCTGCCTTTCGCTCAGGTAATGATCCCAGGGTCCTGGGATCCAGCCCCACCATCGGGCTCCATGCTCCACGGGAAGCCTGCTTCTCCCTCTCCCACTCCCCCTGCTTGTGTTCCCTCTCTCGCTGTCTCTTTCTCTGTCAAATAAATAAATAAAATCTTAAAAAAAAAATAGGTTCCCCCTTGTAACCGTAAACACAGGGTTGGAGTGGAATCTCTCATCGAGCAGTTGGCAAGTCTTGATGTTTGTGGGGAAGAGAACAACCAGTTCATCCCAGTTTGCCCAAGCCTTTCTTGGTTTTAGAACAGAAAGCCCTGCATCCCAGGGAAACTCCTCCATCCCTGTAAAACTAGGACAGTTAGTCCCCCTCAAGGAGAAATTTTGGATGTGCACACCAAGTCAATGAACAGTCTGTCCCAGGCCCCTGTCTTGTGAATTTCATTTCCTAGGATGTGGTGAACATGCAGAAGGAGACACGACAATTTCCTTTTCTGCCCTGGCCTTGCTAAGAGAGGTAAGAAGCGATTATACAAAGGTCCTTAACCAAGTGTGGAAGGGGACAATCCTTCCCCTTGCTTGGGCCCAGTGGTCTGTACCTGGTTAAAGAGCAGTCCGAATCTCATAGCTTGGGTGGTAAAATCTTTCACATGGACCATGTCGCCCCCACTCTCCAGCTGAAAGAGAAGCACACAAGCTCACCTGGATACATCTCTCACCATCTGTACATCAGTTCACTGATCCCACAACCCCAAACCTGCTTGAAAAAGAGTTCTGTCTCTGGATCCCACACTCAGCCACTAATCCAGGCTGTAGTATTTGTTGAAGCCTACTATGTGCGGTACTGTGCTCAGTGCTTTGAGAGGATGCAAAGGTGAGAATGAGAAACATGCCTGAGCAGTCTCACCAGGGAAATAAAATGTGTACATAAATAGCCTGATCACGATGCAGAGAATGATGATGGCCATAAAGTCACAAGCATGATCCCACATGGCAGGCTCAGGACACTGGCAGCAAGGGGCTAAAGAAAGGAGGTGGGCTGGGTCAGAAGAACAGAAATGGTTGGGTGGGGGGACTTCCTGAGGTGTCCAGCCCCAAGGACGGTCTCCGCCTCAACTCTGCTCTTAGAGCATAGATGTGAGTTACGTCCCACAGAGGCTCGGTTCCATGGAGTCATTGTCTGCTGGGCAGCGACACTGGGCACTGTGGTTTGCACATTACAATAGGTATTTGTTGGGCTGAATTGAATTTTAACCAGTGACTCATAAATCCTCAGAACTCAAACACTGCCCTACTTCATCCCTAGAAATGCACGATTAGAAACACAAGAAGTACAGCAGTTCGCATAGACAATTCACAAAGGGAGAAATGCCACATGGGAAAAATATTCATTAAATAGTAAATCTAGTAATAAAAGAAATGCATATTGAAAAACGAGATTTCATTGTTCACTTCTCAATTAACAAAAGTGATCCGAAATAAAAACACCCTACATCGCTGAGCATGTACAAAGTGAAGCAAGCTCATTCATTACTGGGGGAAGAGTAACTTGGTCCTAAATGTTTAATATGTATCAAGAACAAAAATGAATGTTCCTTTTTGGGCCAGTATTTTCTATTCTTGAGAATCTCCTATAAGAAAACAATTCTAAGTATGGTAAAATAAACTGTCACGTGCAAATATGTTTATCATACAGTCACTTATAATCGTTAACGATTAGGAACACCACGAATTGTCTACACTAAAGGAAAGGCAAAGAAGCATTGTTTATAGCAGATGCTCTTGGTGGAAGAGTTTGCAGCCAATAAAACACAATGAGTTCTTAGCAGTGGTTGTCTCTGGGTGATGGGTCTGAGGGTAGGTCTTTTCTTTTTTTCAATTTCTCTGCATTTTAAAAATTTCCAATAACAAGCACCCGTTACATGTGTGTCTTGGGGGCTTGGTCAGAGGGCGGTGTGGCCAGTGCTCCCGGACTCCATCTCAGGCTCCGGGTCAATAGTGTGCAATGCGCCCGGCACCTGGGTTCCTCCTAACCCGGCCTCCTCCCCCTCTGGCCCTCCAGGCTTGGCTTTCCCCACTGCCCTGGAGGAGGAGCCAGAAACATCCCGACCTCAAAGGCCCAGAGGTTTCAAATGCAAAACACATCTCCAGAAAAAGCCAAGTCAGAAAAGCAATAAATTTCAATAATTGTTTCCTTGCTGAGCTGGCCACTCACTGCGTGGTAATGGTTGGCTGTAACCCGGATCAGCCAGGACTCTGGGAAGAAATTAATGTGCCTTAACTCCTCCAGATTTTTGCCTTGGAAGAAACACAAAGAGAACATTTTTATAGCTGTATTCAGCACAGACCGGCAGAAGGCTAATTTATGGAGAGAAAAAGGAGGGAGCTGAGGGTTGAGGATTGGAGGGTCTAACCAGGGCCCCAGGGATCATAAGGTGCGTGGAGCCCAAATGGGACGGCACCGAACACTTTCCCCCAAAGTGTTTATAGCCCCCCGGCCGAAATCCTCCCCAAGAAGGGTGGGTTGGGGTCTGATCGTGGGTGTATTTGGGGTGTCTAGAAGCAACTTGGACAAAACTACCTGGGGTCCATCAACTATCCCCGGGTTTTAGAGTTACGCATTATGTCTGGATAATATCCTTTCATTCGCAAAGGTCTCCCTGGGGGGCCACCTGGGCAGCCCCAAACACACTCCCCAGTAGCTTCCTCCTCTTTCCAACTCACAGAGGCCTCTGCCAGGCCCAGTGCATGAGGCTGAGGAAGCCAGGTCTGGAGCACAGACCCACAGGCTTCGCCCCAACGGCCGAGTGCTTGACCTGGAGGGGATGCTCCTCGAAGAGGGGGGCGCATGGCTAGATGACACTCACACAGCCCTTGGCAGGTGCACAGGCTTTCAGGATCCACAGGGCCCTTCATCCACTACCGTATTTCACGAAGCTCTGACTATCCCCCACTTTACAGACAAGGACACTGAGACCAGACAGGTTTGTGACTTTCCCAAAGTCACACAACTTGGAAGTGACAATGCCATCGCTCAGCCTCTTCCTTTAAAAATGCCTACTGGGTCTTTCCCAAGAGTTGCTGGGGGAGGGGGGCAGGTCCCCAGCAGCCTTCCCAGGGGGCAGTCCCTTGGGCGGGGCTTACCTCTAATGATGCCGTGCAGACGCAGGCAAAGGAAGAGCGGCACCAAGCTCTGTCCTGTGTCCTGATCCAGAAAGGAATACTTCTTGGGGAAGCTTAGCAGAGGTGCAAAGAGGAACAAGAGATTCATAACACTGCTTTCTAGAACTGGCGAGGGGTAGTGCAAGTCATGTCAAAGACACTCGTGGTTTCACTAGCCAGGGGTAGATGGGGCTTGGTTCTCTCTGGACCCGTGAGGGGTGTGGAAGCAGAGGGCCGCTGAGGCAGCCCGGGCGAAGGTTGACCCCAGAGGTTATAATAAGACACTGGTTCTAGCCCCCTTGCCATCCACCACGGAGCCGAGCAACACGGCAGGTGCATGGAGCGTACTTATGAAGTGACTGACGGTAATGAGTTACTTTATAGAGGATTCTGAGATACATTTTCTCACTTGGGTCTCACAAACGTCTTGTGGGCCAGACAGGGCAGGTGTCATCGGCTCCGTTTTACAGATGAAAAACAAAGGCTCAGTGAGGACTTGAACCCAGGACTTCGGATTCCTCCTCTCCACAGGCTGCCCTTTCAATAGTGGCCAATGTAGGCCCTTCGAAGGTGCTTTCTGGTAGGATTAAAATGAAGGAATGTGGGTAACAAGTTCTAGTAGCTGTTTCCCAATCACACCTTCAGCGGTTACTGCCCATATTAACGCCAGTTAATTTCCACACGTGGCTGAGGTCAGGGCTGGGTTGAGATCAGATTCCTTTTGAGAACACACATACATGTAGACACACACCCACCACTCTTGTTTTGAAACAACTTGTTTCATTAAAGTGTCACTTTTCACCAATGGGGACTACGGGGGTAATTTTTCCAAGTCCCTTTGGAAACGCAAAGTCATTCCCTCAAGGCAAATCCGTATGAGACCAGCCAAGGGCTCTTGTAGATTATTTTTCCATGAATCAAGAGTGATGTCCAAATCACACCCTGTCTCAGCCAGACTGAATGCACCTCTGGCCCTGCGTCCTGCCTCTGGCGGGGGGTGCCCGCCAGCCTGCTGAGGACCATTTGCTTTCAAATGGGAATTCTTGGGACTGTCCGTGTGAGCGGTCCCAGGAGATAGTTTAGGGATGGTGAGGCGTTGTGGGAGGGGAGAGGGACACCACGACAAATGAGTTGATTCAATCCAAGGATCATTAATTAGAATCCACTGGGTACCAGTCTCCGGGAGTGGACAGATCAGGCATAAAGGAAGGAAGGCTGATACTTTCAGGAATGCAGTGTCCTATTGATCTTGGAATCAGCCCTCCACTACCCGGAGCAGGTGGAGCTGGGCTAGTGTGGGCCATGCCGGGGCCCCAAGAACACGATATCTTAGTCTCCTTCCCTTCCTCTCTCTCACCATTTAACGAAGGAACAAGCTAGGTGCCATCACGCAGGGTGCAGGTGTCAAGGAGGGAATGCTCTGGGGAATGAGCCAGAATCCTCGGCAAGGGCCCCCACAGCCCAGCACTGCCGAGAAAGGAGCACCTGCTGGAGCTGTAGGTTATAGACAGTTTCGGCTCAGAAGGGAAAGGACAGTAAGAGGACAGCACTTCTCCTGCGACTCGGAAGCCCCCAGGCACCAACTCTGCAGCTTGGTGGGAAGGCTGCTGGGAGAGGAAACCAAGGCCCCTGAGTCTCCCTGGGATTGCTGCTCAGGCCCGACAGCCCATCAGCCAGGAGCTCTCTGGACAGACCGCCGCTCTCCGAGGATTTGGGGAAGAGCTCTGTTGAGACACGTCATTGAACTTTAAGATCCCTCTGGATCACGGGGACATGGCAACGGTGGCAGCTGACTTGCGAGGTCATGAATCTGCTCGTGCATCGTCCAGCCATGCCTCGGCAAGCTTAGCCCTGGAGTCAAGACACAGCAGGTTCCAGTCCCGGGCCGGCTGGCCATCAGTCACGTGACTGAGCCTCCCTGAGCTCTAACCTC
Source organism: Leptonychotes weddellii (assembly GCF_054177405.1). NCBI lineage: Eukaryota > Metazoa > Chordata > Mammalia > Carnivora > Phocidae > Leptonychotes > Leptonychotes weddellii. The sequence goes on from NC_138374.1 coordinate 8,438,887, forward strand.
CTTCCTGTCACGTGGGGACAACGGCCACGTGTGCCTCCATGGGTAGCTGGGAAGAGTAAAGGTGATGGTGCTGGGCACAGTTCACCAGCAAGGACTCCCCACCTCGTGATGACTGCCACAGTCCTCTCGTCCCTGGGAAAGGGACCTGGACTCAAGCCAGCTAAGTGCATGGCGTTCATGGTCACTGCCACACTCTAAATGGTCCAAGCCAGGGGCCACCTCAGAGGAAGAAAGTGGTGGCCTCCGCTACTGATTTTCTAAAATCTGACAGCATAAGCATCAGAGGGCTGTGGTCCAACACCTGGAACCAGTCAGTACGGCCCCGCCCCTGGAGCCCCGTGAGGTCGACTGTCGCCGAGCCAGGACTCTCCCCGGACCTCCTGAGAACAGCCCCGTGCGTTTTCCCCTCCCCTGGTTCCTCTCCACTGTCTGGAGGCAAAGGCACCTACTATCTCGGGCTCAACCATGAGTGCATTCACCCCACTTGACACAAAGTGAGAGGAAGCTGACCTAACTTGGGGGCCTCTGTGCATGGGTCTGCCGGCGGGACTAGATGCTGGCATGGCTTCGCCTGGAGCTCAGTGCTGTGTGTGCCAAGATCTCTCTGGGAGCACCGACTGCTCTGGGGCAAGCTTCAGGCCATGGTGTCTGCCTCTTCAAGTTCTTCAAGAAACCCTTGGGTCACGAGCCCTTCGGGAAGGACAGTCCATAGGCCTTGAGACTGCAGGACACACCCAGGTTGGCTCTGGGCCCTGCTTTCAAGGGCCCGGGGACAAATCCCCCCCAGACTTCCTGAAAGGCAGTGCCCAGGACGAGTGTCCCTCTGACTGGGACAGGTTGTGATCGTAAAGCTGCTCTTCACCACAGCCTTCTCACTTCCCCCATCCCGTCACATGTTGGTTATTTACCCTTCCTGCGAGCGTCTGACTCAGGGCCCCATTGCCCCAGGACTTCAGATTTTAGCCTTAAAATACACACTTCAGAATTCTGACACATGACACTCCACGGATGAGCCTTGAGGACTTTATATTGAGAGAAATAAGCCCAACACAAAAGAATGAATACCATGCGATTCGACTACACGAGGTCCCTAGGGTAGTGGGATTCACAGAGAAGCAGAGCGGTGGGTCCTGGGGCAGGGGGATGGCTAGCCCTTAATTACGGAATGGACACAGGGTTTCTGTTTGGAAAGATAAAAACATTCTGGAGATGGAAGGAGGGGTTGGTTGCACAACAGTGTGAGGTATTTTTTTACTGCCACTGAACTGAACACATAAAAATGGTTAAAATGGTCAATTTTATGTTCTGCATATTTTACCACAATAAAAAAGGAGGAGGATCAAAACATCATTTCTATGAATAATACATGAAATAAGAGTTTATATTTTAAGGGGAAGTTTGAAAAAAAAAAGTTGCACATTTTGGGGCAAAAACTCATGATGAGAATGGAACACGGCTTTTTTCAAAACGTAACTCGGTATAGACCTGGGCACCTTCAGCCAGCCAGGAGCCAGGACCCGGGCCGCCGTCTGCTAACGTACCTCTTATTTACCGAATGTATCGTCTGTCTCTGCTTCTGAGGTGGTAAATGCCACAGAGATGGGGCTCGGCATCTGTTTTGTTTGCTCACCTACTCTCGGCTCCTCTTGCAAGGCCTGGCGCTCAGTGGTCTTGCAATATGTTGAGTGAATGAAAGGGGTGAGGAGCTGGCCCCACCAACTTGGCAGCCTCCATCCTGCCCTCCCTTCCCTCCATTTGCCCACAGTGTCTCTTCGAGGAACGCCAGCTATCCCCGTCCCCAGCGCACGCATGTGCACACAGACCAGGCTATTGCAAGCTGATTTTCCTGGGCTTTATGGGGTCCCACCTGCTGTTGTTGCCTGCTTATTTGCCAGGCCAACTCCTGTCAGATATTCACTGAGACCCTGTTCGATGTCTTGACAACCCCAAGTTGGTCTTGACCTTTGCCCAAAGGCAGAACTGGTTCTAGAAATCCCGTGTAATGGTCATCTTCTCTGCCCTTTGTAAGGATCTCCTGCATCAGACACTTTACAACTCTTGGGCTCCTACCACGTCTCTACTCTTATTGAAGAAGACACGCTGGGGCTACCCAGTTTGGGTGGAAAGCCAAGAAGCCACAGGAGGGAAGTGAAAACTTGGCAAAGCATAGGGATCAATAATATTTAGGGACTTTGAAAACAAAGGAGATTCAGCTTCCAGAAAGCCAAACTCTAGGGGAGCAGGGACAGTGTGGTCAGAGCAAGAGAAAAATAAAAAAGGCAAGAAACACCGAAGTCCGGTCATGAGAAGCCCTGTTGCCCCCAAATACATCCACCTCCCTGCACAGGGCTTGGCTATCTGAGACAGAACCATTTAATGGCTCCCATGTTGTTTCAAAATGAATGTTCTGGTTAAGAGATCAGAGTTGTCACACCAGGGGTGCCCAGTTTCATGATGACTCTGTGGCCACATCTGCAAATGCCACTTATTAATCACAATAGACACATGGCTTCTGGCTGCCCTGTCACACAGTGTCACAAAGCATGTCCCTGGAGACAACGGCAGGCTCAGGCGTCAGGGATGTGGGGTGTGGTGGGGTTGGCTCCCCTCACAGGGCATGGGGGGAGCACAGTGTTGGGTTTGTCAGGCCAGTGCCCACTCACACGGTCAGCATGTGCTCTTGTTCTCTCTGCAAAGAGAGAAGCTCAGAGGAGGAATCTGTCCAGTAGGCAGGTGAGATCTGGGAGGGCTTCCTGGAGGAGTCCTTGGCCCGTGCTGTAAAGATTGGGTCAGACTGGGATAGGGCCGAGGAAGGAGGGGAGACTCAGCTGCAGTGCTCACGGACATCTGGGAGTTGGGATCATGTGGAAATTGGCTTTACTGGCGGGGTTCAGTGACCTCCTTCTGGAGAGGTTGTAAGCCCACTGCTGGGACCCATCCTCGTGTCGGAGAGGGGCCCATTTAGTGATTAATCAATCTGTTAAGGATTAGAATTACAGGTCTATTCATGACTTTCCCTCAACCCAGAGAATCTCAAAATAGAAGATCAGGGAGACCCAGGTCAGCCCCTACTCCACCACCACGTTGCTGAAGGACCCTGAGCACGCCCCTTGCCTTCCCCGGCCATCTGTCCCTGGACGGAGTTTACGGATGCTCCATTGAGTGAAAGGGAAGGCAGACCTTAAAACATGTGTACTGTAAGATTCTATTTATACAAAGTTCAAAAGCAGCCAAGACATCTTGAAAGGAAAGGAAGCCAGGATGTTGTTTGCCTTTTTCTGGGAACGGTGGGGACTGAGATAAGACCCTTTCAGTGGCTGGCCGGGTCTGTCTCTGGGGCCGGGTGCCGCGCACACAGCTGTGTGTGCTTTGTGGAAATCCACTTCAGCTTTGGGAACTTGTCAGTGTGCATTTTATACTTTGATTAAAAATGTGCTTTTAAAAAAGTGAAAAGGGGGCACCTGAGTGGCTCAGTTGGTTAAGCGTCTGCCTTCGGCTCGGGTCATGGTCCCAGGGTCCTGGGATCAAGCCCCGCATCGGGCTCCCTGCTCTGCGGGAAGCCTGCTTCTCCCTCCCCCATTCCCCCTGCTTGTGTTCCCGCTCTCGCTGTGTGTCTCTGTCAAATAAATAAATAAATAAAATCTTTAAAAAAATAAAAATAAAGTGAAAAGTTTCCCTGCCTCTGGCTTTACTCCAACTGAGGAGACTTTACAGCTTTCCTGGACTTCTCAGACTGCTAACTGGAAAGAAAAGGTGACTTTTCCTCTGTGGACAGAGGCAACAGCTTTGTTTACCTTTTTTGTTTTGTTTTGTTTTTCCTACAAGGAAATGTTAAATTTAATTCTGGCCAGCCCATTTGTTTTTCTAAATTAGCCATTGCCAGAAAACAGACTGTGGGTGCTGAGGGGTGTGTTTGTGTGTGTGTGTGTGTGTATGTGTATGAGTGTTCCCTTCCTATACTTAGCAATGAAAATAAGTTGGAAGATGTTCATACACATCTAGCTAGGCAGAGAAAGTTCCTCTTCATCTTTCCATCAGTGCCCCTGGCATAGAGTGCGTGTTCAGTAATTATGTGTTGAATGAATCAAAAATTGAAAAATCAATTAATAAAAGAAAATGGGAGAATAAGAAAGGCCTGGACCTGTGTCTTTATTTGCAGGCACTATTCAAATACCTGGCCTCCTGGCTTGTTTTCTGGACATTGCTAAGACAGATCAGAAAAGGGGCATCTGGTCTATTTTTACACAATTACTGCTCCAAGCCCTCTGATTTGGAGGCTGGGCCAACTGACCCGAGACCCTGCCCTGCTGCAGGTCAGCCCCGGGGATCCTCAGGACAGGGTGGCCAATACGGAGCAAGGGCACCACCACCACCCACTGCCATGTCTGGGGTAGACCCACCAAGACGTAATTTCTCCCTGAGCCTAAAGAAAGCCTTGGAAGCCTTCCTTGTCTAGAACACCAAATGGGCACCCGCCCTCAGTCATCTGCCCGGGAGCCCTGTTACTTCTAGTTGCTACAGACAAGGCATTCTCTGAATTTTGCCTCAGCATACAAAGACCCGCTTCTGTGAGGGGAACCAAGTTACACAAGAACGACTAATGCGAACTTATCATTCAGTAAGCCCTTCCGTGCATAGCACAGTGCCGGGAAGCTAGGAGTGAAGTAAAGGCCCACACGCCCTTCCTTCAAGCTGCTCAAGATGTTCCTGGGGAGGCAGGATGTAGGTGCCCACCACGTGGTTGTAGGGACTGGTTACAGAGGCTTTCCGGCGAGGCCCCGCCGTGGACAGACAGGCAGAGGGGGGCAGAGCGGGCTGGGGTCAGGTAAGCAGAAGCAGCGAGTGCTGATAACCGAGGTTAAGGAGTCTGGGGCCTCCGGGAACACGCACTGGGGAGGTGGAGGCCATTGACGAGGGAGAACCTTAAAGGTGCCACTGTTCTGGGGCAGAAGAACTGGGATGGGAGGAGAACCACCCACAATCCTAAAAATGGGCTCATGGTCCTCAAGGTTGGGGGTGGGCCTAGGAGACTGCTGGGGAAGGGCACCGAGGCCCAGACGGTCTGTCTCTTCTCCCAGGGTGGAGGGGCACGAAGCTTGCTGGAGGGGAGCTGGAGGGAAGGCAGGCCCACGGGCCGCTGGGAGTCTCTCCTGCACTGAGGTTGGAGTACACGGGCCCAGGTAGGAGGTACGGACACCAAATGGAAACTCACAAGTGGTTTCCAACCAGGAACAAGCTGGCATCGGGGGCTTGGGAAAGGCCATGGAGGGGAATGTGGGCTCAAAATGGAACCAGGGTAGATGGGAGAGAAATGGAAAAGCTAATGATGGCAGGGAGGAGCCTCAGGACCCCAGCTCAGGAAAACCGAGGATACCCCACTCTCAGCAGAGGGGGCTACACACCTGAGAGCCTCATTCCCACTGTTTCTCCCACATTAAAAACACAGTTTCCACATCCCAGCTCATTTCCTACCTCCTGGTTCTAAGACGTTTCCAGTACGAATGCTAACTTGGAGCCAAATAGCAAGTTTTCCTGGTGCGTGTGATTCATAGGAAAAAGTCTCTTGGGCTATTAAAAGGGGGGGGGGCGCGGTTTAAGGATTTGCGTTCAAAGCAAATTATATAGAAACTAAGCAAAGTGCATGTCATTCTGGCACTGAATACTGCTTTCCCCAAATAATGAGGCAGGAAAAATGAGCTCTGTAGTTAACATGGTGCGCAGATGTTCCAGAAAAGGATTAAATGCTTCAGAACAATGCAAATGAAACCTGGCTTAAACAGGTCAATCCACTGATAAATATGTGGAAGATGTGTTTATCTGCGAAACTCACATGTGCACGAGAAACGGAGCCTCTTGGCTACCTTGAACACACCTTATCGTGCCTGGAAGCCCCATTCCTGCTGAGGTTGGGGGAAGGTGCCTCAACCTGACAACAAAGGTCATGCCTGACTTCCTCCAGGCAGATCCTCTGAGGACCGCCTGGGACTGTCTTTGGCGACAGGGCCACCACACTCCACAGCCAGCCTGCGTGATGGGAGCATATTTACAAAGTATTAATTGAGGCCAGAGAGCCCGTAAACTACCAATTTCACCCTCCCCCCGACCCTGCTCCCTGCCCTCAAGCTGCCACAGCTGTGGAGCTAATGGGGGGCACTCTTGATTGAACAGATAGAAAACTCTCACAGCAGAGAGTGGACCAGGGAGGGGAGGATGCCCTGCAAGTCCTCAGCTAACAATAACACTGAACCTAGAGGCAGCCTCAGAATCTTTCTGAACACGGCGTCCAGGGAGCTATTAATGAACCAGCTGGAGCGGGAACAAGAGAGGAATCCTATCGGCCGTTCTAGGAACCGGCAGCAAAGTGTCTTAGGATTCAGCAGGCCTGAGTTCAAGTCAGACCCCATCACTTGCATAATCTCTGACAGATAGTTCATCTCCACCTTGAGTTTCTTCATCTGTAAAATGGGAATGAAACCAGCCCCAGAGTCTTATGAGATTACAAATAGAAAATGTTTATCAGAATTACTGCACTTAGTGCGCATAATTAAATGGTGTCCATTAAACTGAAATTATTATTTTTCACTGAACTTTTGAGATCTAGAATTTCTAGAATTCATAAATTTAGAGGGTATAAGAAACCGAGCTAATTCCATGAAACCTTTGTGCATTCAAATGCTTTTCCATTTGTTTAGAACGTTCAGAATGTCATATGCTACCGTGAAACATAAGTGAGTACGACCCGGTCTCATTTAGGTACATTTTAAACATGATGTTTTGAAGGTCAGTGTGGTTTGGTAATAATAAATTTTGCTGAATAAAAGGAGTACTTGGTGCATCATGTCTCTTACTGGACAGAACAAGTGGACAGAAGCACATGGTTATCTCAAATTATAACACCTACATATTCTTCACGTTTTCAAGTAATCCAGTGTCTCCAAGGTATCCCATAATTTTAAGTCCCATAAAGAAAATTGCATTCTGTGCACTCTGGATGGTGCTATGAAAAATCACATCATTGATGCTTTTCCTCCAGGATGTTATGAGTAAAAAACCAATGTATGTGCATTTCATCAATCCGCACTAAGTTATGTTACCTGTTAAAAAATGCCAGCACAGTTTCATGCACTGGAACCGTCTGGACTTTGTGGTTCAGTTGCAAGAAGACCCACAAAAGTAGCGTTTTCAGAAGATGAAACTCGTTAAAAGTGAACAACCTGGCCAAAATAAAAGAGAAGAAATTTTAGGAATAGCAACAACTCCCGCCATTTTTAAGAAAAAACAAAAAGTTAAGAGTTTAGGAATGAGGCAACACCACCCCTGAGTCTGTAGGTCACTTCAGACAGATGTGAAATGATGTTCTCAAGGTCATGGGAGCCGGTGAACGGCGGAGCTGGGATGTGACCCTCAGCAGCCTGACCCCCACCCGCTGCACTGCCAAAGAAACGGGCAGCTTTAATGAGACAGGTGTGCCCGAGATGTTCTCTTCTGTTCTTTCATTTAATTCCGTACAACAATCCTGCAAAGTTGGGATATACTCCTTACTCTTACAGATACATAAATTCAGACTGACCCTACGTTTATTTAAAATTTTAATATTTTGTTCGTCGTGGGTTTTTGCATTAATTTTGATTTTAAAACATTGCACCGCAATATACTTATCTCAGCAGGTGAGGTCTTTTGGTGCCCCCCTTAAATTTTGCGCCTGAGGTAAATGCCTCAATCCTCACCTCCTAGTCCCAGCTGGGACTGAGGGCAAAACACCTTAGTAAGTCCGCAGGATTCGGGGGGCAGGGCTGGGCGTGGGTCAGTGCAGCCCCAGGCTGGCTATGGAGCCTCCTGCAGGTTGCTCGGTGGCCCCACAGCCCCAGCTCCCTCATCCGTAGATAGTGGTGATAGAAGATGCTAGAAACTACGTGAGCGGCACAGATTCCTGTCCCTGCTCTAACAAACTGCCACGAACCAAGTGGCTTAAAACAACACACATTTATTATCTTATAGTTCTGGAGGTCAGAAGAACAAAACGGATCTCACTGGGCTAGGATCAAGGTATGGACCGCGTTCTTTCTGGAGGCTCTACGGAGAATCATTTCTTTGCTTTTTCCGGCTTCTAGAGGCTACTCACATCCCGTGGCTTGTGGCCCCTTGCTCCAACCTCAGGCCAGCAGCACAGCACCTTCCAATTTCTTTCAGGCTCTTGAAAGAAAGCCTCTGTCTTCCTCTGTCTTCCTGCCTCTGTCTTCCAGGTGCAAGGATCCTTGGGATTAATATTGGGCCCATCTGGGTGATCCAGCACACCCTCCCCAGCTCAAGGTCATCCACCTGCGACCTTCTTGCCCTTTTGCCGTGCAACCTAACATAGTCACAGGCTCTGGTTGGGACGTCATTATCGAGCTGACGGCACACACACGGGTCATTCGCGCAGTGCCTGGCACGGAGGCGCATGCTAGCGAACGGCAGGTCTGCCTCCTAAGGGGCAGGACTGGGTCCTGGCTGCAGAGCCCACGCTCCGCCCACAGTGGTGTGAGACTTCTTATCTAGAAACAAGTGGTGAGAAAGAGCAAGTGTCACCCCCCCCCCAACGTCAACTCTGTAAAGTGAGGAGGTCTCCCAAAGAGCTTCTCTAAAGCCTCCAACAACTTGACTATCTAACAGGTCATTTCAACATGTCTTAAACCCCTGGATGTTTCCCATCTTGAGCATGGGGACGGCACGCTGGCTTCCAAACCTCTCATAGCCGCTGCACCCACCACTTTGAGTGGTCTTGGTGGGTGGGACCCAAGCTAAGTGGTGACTCTAAAGGGAAGTGGAAATGTCACCCACCCACCTTTCACACTATTTCTGGCCACAAGAGAACGTCTTTTTGCTCTTATTTGTTTTTAGGCCACCTACAGATGCATGGGCTTTGACGCTGGCCAGACAGGACCAAATTTGTCACTGTCTGGGCCATGATGGTGAGAATGATGGGGGATGTCACAGAGCCACTTAGGATATGATGTGCCCACACAGAACTCCACCAGGACACCAACCAGCTCTGGTTGGGGAGCTACATGACTCCTGGTGCAAAATCCAAGCCCCAGGTCCCCAAGCCCCGAGGAGCAGGCAGCAACATGGGAGGAGTCACTGGGGCTCCATGAATCAGGGTCCTGGTTTTACTTTTATTATGATGAGTAACTGTTCAAATAAAGCCCCCTGTCTTTAAAGATTTATTTATTTATTTGAGAGAAAGAGAGAGAGCGTGTGCATGCATAGTGGGGGAAGGGCAGAGGGAGAGGAAGAGAGAATCTTTTTTTTTTTTTTTAAAGATTTTATTTATTTATTTGACAGAGAGAGACACAGCGAGAGAGGGAACACAAGCAGGGGGAGTGCGAGAGGGAGAAGCAGGCTTCCCGCAGAGCGGGGAGCCCGATGCGGCGCTTGATCCCAGGACCCCGGGATCATGACCTGAGCCGAAGGCAGACGTCTAACCGACTGAGCCACCCAGGCGCCCCAGAAGAGAGAATCTTAAGCCAACTCCGCACTGAGCATGGAGTCTGATGTGGGGCTCGATCTCAAGACCCTGAGATCACGACCTGAGCCGAAAACAAGAGTTGGATTCTTAACTGACTGAGCCACCGGAGGTGCCCCAAGCCCTCTGTCCTTAGGCTAAGTACCAGTACCCTAAAGTACTGATTCTTGCTGAGGACAGTCAAACATATTTTCATTTACTTAGGAGCTCTGACGGCCTCACAGAACCCACAGAGACCCTGAACTTCCCTCCCACACAGGTGAACATCTGGACTGTTCTATCTGCGTTTACTGGTGCTCACTAGTGGCCGTTGGGAGGTAACTGGTATTTGTTCTTTAAGAGAAAAATGTTAACAAGACAGTTTGTCTTTTTTTTTTTAGAAAATTATACATAATAAAGGCCCCCGTTTGAGTACAGACTACAGAGAAAGCAGTATCACTACAGACAAGAAAGCATGACCAAGAGTGCCTACGGCAGTCTGATGGCCCCAACAAAAAATGAAGCAAAATAAAAGGCCATTAGGAAGGGAATGAAAAATTGCTATCTGTTCATTCACCGGAACCCTGTACAACAACAAATTTAAAATGCTAATTAGATACGTAAGTATCAACATGGAGAGAACACATCACATTATGTCAGTAAATAAAGTAAGCTGCAGAACATTGCAGTCACTATGAGAACACTGATTTGAAGTTCAAGCCTTTACGAAACGATATTACACATTATTTATGGACACGCATATATGTAGTAAGAATATAACCACATCGATTGGGCTCATGCAGGCCCACGACAATGGTCTGATTGTCTTTAGGGAGGGAGGGAGGCCAAGAGGATGCTGCGGAGGGAGCATGGTTGATTTCTGCTTTATTGGTAATGTTCTCTTTCCTATGACAAAATGTCATTGTTCATTTTGGGAGGTGGGTCCAATTGTGTTTTCTATTCTCCTCCTACCTTTAAAATTTTTTTACAATAAAAACTAACCATCAATATCCTTATTGATCTTGATTATCAATAGGGAAAAATGAGTCCTCGTGCAGAGCACAGCAGTGGCCTGGGCCGGTAAACACCAGGGGCTTTGAGGTCACTCAGACCTGTGTTCAAATCCCAACTCTCATGCTGCACGCAGGGAATCTGAGCCAATCCTTTCATTTCCCAAAACCTCCATTCCACACGTGAAAACACAGGTAACAGTACCCACCTCACTGGGTGGCTGGAGGAGTTAGGCTGATAACCCACTCAAAGTATCCTGTATACCACAAGTGCTCAATAGTTGGTAGATGGCGTTGCCATTAGCCAGAGAAGCATCAGCTTGAGGAACTGTTATGTTTGAGAGCCACGCCCCACGGTGCTCCAGATGTGGGACAGGCCTGCCGTGGAGGACAGGGTTGGCTTCTCCTGGGAACTCCTGAGCCCTCAAGCCAGACGGTGTCATGGGCAGGAAGCCAGGGAGAAGTGGGCAGAGCCTGGGTTGTAGGGCAGTTTCCTGTGCAGATAGGAACTGGATAGCTGATGGAGTTTTCCACTTCTCCTAAGTCTACCAGGAGCTTGGCTTCCAGAAAAGCAGAACTTGGAATGCAGCTTTCATAGTATTAGAGTTCACGGACCAGGGTAACCTAGTGGTGACCTCTAAAGAGAAACTTAACTGGCAACCCAAGGCCCAGGCAAAGAAATAAAAACCCAGAGGCCCCAGAGGTCAGGAAAATTGTATTTTATGCGACGCTGCTTATGAAACCCAAAGGAAGATGAGGTCAAAGGGCTTCAGAAAGGGAAGGTGATTGGCCCAGAAGCTGAAGCATCTGCTGAGATGGACGTTGTTCCCATGAGGCTTAGAGACCCAAACACCATGACCACAAGCCGGGGGACGGGCCACTCTCTACACTAAGTGGGCCCGGGGGATGCGCCATCCCTGACCCCTCATGGGCTGGTACTGCCACCCAGCTGCTCTGGGGCCATGTGACTTGCCAGGACAACCCAGTCCTAGCAGAGTTCTGGTTGCTGGGCAGCGTGGCCTCCAGAGCAAATGAAGAGACGGTACAGCGTGGAGGGTGGGAGGCTGGACTTTGGAGCCTGAGCCCTGGGCTTGAGCCCAGCCCTGCCTTTTATTATCCCTCTTATCTTAGGGACAGTAACTGTACCTATCACACAGGGCTGCGGGGGTTTGGAAGGGACAGTGCACAGAGCAAGGCACATACCCCAAAGTGCTCGATAAACATGAACGCATCCAAAGGTTTGTTCTTAATCAGCTGCGGTGCAAGGTGCCAGATCCACCAGCCGATGAGCGTGCCCAGGTGAGGAGCCCGAGCCCGGGTAAATGTCTCACAACCCTACCAGGCGCCGGGTATGGCTGAGCCCCATCTTCCAGCACCTTCTGTTCCCCACCTCCCTCCAGCTTCAAAGCAGGTGGCCGCTGGACATCACCAGGGCGGCCGAGGAGAATCTGCCTCCGGGGACGTGAACTTGAGATCTGGGCGCAGTCGGCCCGGTGTCTCCAAGGCACACAAGCTGATGACGTGCTCGAGGTCACGCAGGGCTCTTCCCTCCTACTGCTGGGACGGCTCTGGACTGGCGTAGACATCTCCTGGGGAGGGGCCGGAGGAGCAGGACCCCATTCCCACATCAGTCATGTCTCCCCAAGTTTGTGCGTCTAGACGCTTGACGTGGAATGTACTTGACCTCTTTCCCTGGCTCGTGAACGTTTTGTAAGGCCCATTTCATCACCGGGGTTCTGGCTGTGGTCAGAAAATTTTTCCCTTTTCTTGGTTAAATGCTACCAGGGTGCAACAGCTCAGTCTTTCCAAGGGAGGGACAGCATTAGGAAAAGTCTAAGGGATGCCATGTTTATCTTTTCTTCAACGGTTGCGTAACCTTTGCTCTGCTGGAGGGTGGGGGAGGGCACATGTGGGGAAAAGCAGCAGGGAGTGGGGCAGAACGACACCAGGAGCCCACCCAGGGCCCCTCGGGGTGCTCCCGGGCTGGGGTTCCCGAGGTCCACCTGATAATACAGTCTCCCTCAACACCAGAACTCTGTTTTAGCAACCTCCTTTCTCTTTAAGTGTGAGGGCATTGCAAGCCACTCAGTAAATTCAAACCAACAGTGGAATGAATCCGTCCAGATCTAATTTCTGAAATCAGAATGCCTTCCATCCCATAAGCGTGAGTAAACATTTCATCTCTAATATACAGCTAAAATATTTAGAATTTACTTCTCGCTTTTGAAATTCACCCTGAGGGGATACAATCTTGGTAACTTGGCAATGGGTATCAAGAGCCTTTTAAAGAGGCCCAAAGAGGGGCGCCTGGGTGGCTCAGTCGCTAAGCATCTGCCTTCGGCTCAGGTCATGATCCCGGGGTCCTGGGATCGAGCCCCGCATCGGGCTCCCTGCTCAGCGGGAAGCCTGCTTCTCCCTCTCCCTCTCCCCCTACTTGTGTTCCTTCTCTCGCTGTGTCTCTCTCTGTCAAATAAATAAATAAAATCTTTAAAAAAATAAATAAAGAGGCCCAAAGAGTCCTGACAAGTAAATGCAATCTGTCACCCTAAAGCAGACCCTGCGCTGGATGAAAGAACATCATAAAGGAGAGCACCGGGCCCACGATGTTAGGTATTCACATCAGTGCTGCATTGCTTGCAGTTGATAACTGCATTGTGACCACATTAAAAAGTTCTTTTTCTCAGCAAATAAACACTGAAGCATTTAAGAGAAAGGGTACCTGATGCATGCACCTTGCCCGCAGAGGCTTCAGAAACAAGATGTGTGTACGTAGCTACACACAGATGCAGATGATCGAGCAAACAGCAGAGATTGAAAAAAACAGGGTAAAGGGCATATAAATATTCTTTGTACCATTCCTATAATTTTTATTTAAGTTTGAAATTGTTTTCAAGTGATACTTTTCACTTGTGACAAAAACAGAAAGTCCTTACACTTCTAGAAATTTAATGTGGGAAAATGAGATAAAGACATATTTGTTGAAGGATGTCACCAAGGCGCTATATTTATATTGGTAAAACGCTAGAAATAACCTAAAAGTTCAGGCACTGGGGACATTTCCATGAATTACTCGAATGACCAGAACGAGCCAGCCAGGAGCCAGGCATTTCAGACAGGAGGGAGAGCATACCCATGGGTGGCATGTGCTCAGCAGGGCTGGAATCTAACGTAGCCCCATGGATGCCTCGTGGCTGGTGAGATGGAGGGGCAGATGGGCACACCAAAGGCCCTTCGGCTACAGACGCTCTTGATGGGTGTCAAGAGCAGACACAAGACCCTGAGTTAGAGGTCCCTGCAGTGGTCCAGACAACAGTTGATGGAGGTCTGGCCTCTGGCTGGTGCCCAAGAAGAGAAGCCCATAGAGATGGGCTGGGTCTGGAAGTGTTACTGATGCACTAGGGGGTGAGGGCCAAGTGGTGTGCGGAAGGACTCCCAAGGTTCTAGCTTGAGCAGCTGGTGGAGGAACACAGGGTGGGGCCCCAAGGGTTGGGTGTTAGCTTGAGTTGTCAGGTCAAACAGAGGTCTGGGTCAGAGCTGTTTGGGAGAGGAGTCAGGGCTAAAGCTAGGAACTGATTTAGGGTGAGAGGTTTTATTTTCTGTCTTCTGATTTTCTCTGTTTCCCATTTTCCACAGTGAATGTATATTAATGTTGTCAGGATGTTTTTTTAATTACATAGGCAATTACTGAATTATTTACCATACGGGTAACGAGACAGCAGGCACCCAGAGGGTTAGGGAAGTCCATCCCCATCCCCACCCCTGCTACTCCACGTTTTGGCCCCCACCTGGGGCTGGCTGTCCAGGATGGTGGCGAGTTTGGGATGGAGCAGGTGCTGAACCCTGGGCCTGGCCATCAGAGGCATGGGTGCGCCCCACTGGAGCACCTCCCTCCCAGGACCAGCCCTGCTGCCCCAGGCCCACTCCAGGCTCAACTCCTGGTCCCACACACACCACCCCTGGGGACCAGCTCTGACCTGGGGGACCGCAGCACTTTGTGGAGCAGCTCCTGTGGGATTTTCCGGAGGTGGATCTGTGTCCCCACCAGAGGGACCAAGTTCATTTCCAGCCACTTCTCGCAGGCAGTGGTGAGCGGCTCTTCCTTGTACTGAGAAGGAAAAGAAAAGCCAATGGATAAAAAAGATCCCTGGCCTCTCGGCGCCCTCTGCTGGCCTGTGGCTATTCTACAAGTGGGCTCCCAGGAGTGTCCTGCCGCAGACGCGCTCAAACCTTTTCTTCCAAATACATAAACTGCAGCAGATAATGTTTTTGGAGTGTTTGCTCTGCTCCCGGCCCTGCACTAGGTTGATTTAAGTTAATCCTCACCACGATCCTATGTGGTCGGTTCCTTATTATCCCTATTTTACTGATGGAGAAACTGAGGCCCCAAGATTGTTGCTTTTGCCAACCGTCATACAAGCAGCAAATGGCGGAGCTGGGAGCAAACCCCGGTGGTCTGACCACAGGGTTGCACACTGAAATCACTGGGCTAAAGTCAGTCACTGATCATGGAAGGGCCTGCAGCGTGTACCCCACAGGGAGGCTGGTAGGGGCATGTACCCTAACATCAAAGTCCAAAGAAAAAGTTCTCCCAGGGCCAGGGACCTCGACAGGGTCTTAGTACACCTTACAGGTCCTCGGGGTGACAGTCCTTCCAAGGCCAAAGAGTGACGTTCTAGTTCCTGATGGCGTGAAGGTGAGGGCACCGCATTGTCTTTGACAAAAGACGCAGTGAGTACCTTCTTAGAGGCCATCACGAGGGCACTGTGATGTGCTGATTGTTCGCGAACTGAACGTGACGGTCAGATGTGCCTGTTTCCTGGTCAGTGGTGGCCTCACAGAGGAAGGCTGGGACCAGAGGGCCTGGGGTTCGAGCCCAGCACCGCCACTCAGAAGCTGTCACCCTGCTCGGGTTGCTCCCCTCCTTGGGTCTCAGTGTTCTCCTCTGATAATGTGACCCTTAAGATGATATCATTTATTGCCCATACAGACACAGTGACTGGCCTGGGCAGGCAGACACACACAGTTTCACCCGACTCCAACAGAATGTCCTGGAAGATTGTTATTTTGGTGAGAAAGGCTGTGCTTTTATTTGCCCCCCTAATTTTAAGGCTTTTTTCCCCCTCAATTTAAAAAAAAAATTTGGTTTTAAAATGTCCTTTTAAAATAAAATTATTTTTAAAATTGTTTCCTTGGCAAAACAGAATATCGGTACCCGTAAGTGGGTGCTTTCAGAGAGATTTTTTTTGGAGCTGGGCCTGGTGGGTAAAATCCCAGAGCCTGAGGTGCTTTGCAGGTGCCCAGGTGTGATGTGCTCTATCCAGGTTACCCTCACCTTACAGCCGGCCAGGTAGAAGTTCTTGATGGTGCTTGGCATGAGTCCGTTCATCATCATGACCACACACCTGCAGAGAGAGAAGTGTGGTTCCTGGAGGGCCCCAGGCTGCTCTCAGCAAAGCTGGCAACCCCAGAGGTTTGCGTCAACTCCAGGATGGTGACAGGGGTGGGAACCGAGGTGCAAAAGGGGGTGTGTGGAAGGTGCTGGTCCCGCCGCCCACCAGGCACGGTGTTCTTCATGTGCTGGCTTTTCCCAGTGAGACACTCGAGCAGAATTAGCTGGGTTTGGGGTTGGGGTACAGAAATTGGTGCTCCAGGAGGCTGACGTGCTCACATGTGCTCCCCCTTTCTCACTGTCAGGCTCATTGGCCAGGCTTCCCCAGATCAGGGGACACGAGGCAAGCCTGAAGCACACACATACATGCATGCTCGCAGCGAGCCTGATCCCAGCTCTGCCAGTGCAGTGATTCATGCACGAAACCAAGGAACAGGACCCGCTGGAACCTGCACGCACACACCGCACCCCCCGAAGATGCGCGGCCTTGGCGGTGTGGGATCCAGACCTAAGCAGCCATCGGGGTGATTTTGCACCTTGCTGGGAGCTCAGGCAAGATGACCTTTGAGGTCTCGTCCAGCACCTGGATTTGTGAAGCTATCAGGGTGACCCAGGGCATTTCTGTTCCGCTACACACACATACTCACACACACACATGAATCCCCCCAAACACACACACACACACACACACACACACACTGGGGCTTGTGCTTCCACACCCCTGCCAAACTGTACCATCAGCCCCTCAAAGGCAGGTAAAAGTCAGCCCAGCTGCGTGCCAGGCCCACCTGGATCTGACCTGTAATACCCGCCACAACTCTCTGGAGAATCTTGTGCAAGGCCCATCTGCCCCAGGCAGGCCACGGTTTGCTCATCCATGCAATGACGGCTCATTATCTCCAAAGCCCTTGCTCCTCTGACCTTTAAACCAAGTCATGGGGTGGAGGAAGGAAAATGAAGGACCTGTCATTCTTGGCTCAGCCACAGATCGCCCAGGGCTGGGGCTCCAAGAGTAAGCTGGGGCTTCAAATCTGGGCCCGAGGTAGGGGAGCCGGCACTGACAGACAGAGGCTGCAGACCCTGCTCCAAGGGGAGGCTCACCTTCCAGCTTTCGGGTCAGAGATATCAGAGCACAGGAAATAGCTGCCCAGGAATGTCCTGAGCAAGGAAGCTGTGATTTAGGCATTATTTTTACTGCTGCGCTGAGCTGCAGATGGGTGGTGCATGCAGTGCAATGGGGTGTGGCAAATCTCAGCAAAAGCCAGACCTTCAGCCCCGGTGTAGTTAGCCCCAGACCCTGCATGACCTGGCTCTGCCTACACCAGCTGGTCTCCCACCTCCCACAGTCACCCGCCCTGCAGTCAGGCCAAGCCAACGTGCTGGGACACCTTTTCAAGACTCTGGTCCCCTCAGTTGTCACATCTAGGCCTCTGAGAGCCTGCATCCCTCAGTTCCCATGGCATCTGCATCCCCGATAAGGCTTCTTGATACTCCTGATCGAGTGTCTGGCCTGAGTCATTTCAGGTACCCCAAGAAGGAGATATTGGCTCAAAACCATCTTCAGGGTTGTACCTGACTGTGTGGATTCTACAGAAAGTGAGCTGAAACCAGCACGAGCCTCAGGAGTGATCCTGCCCCGCCCTTTACAGAGAAGCCGATGTCCTCTTCTGACTTGGTTCATTCATTCATTCATTTCCTCAAATAAAGATCCTGAGGCAGAGAGTGGAGCAAGCCACAGGCGGACCATCGCTGCCCGGAGTCCCCTCTCTGTGTGGAATCCCATCAGGTACTAGGAAATCGAAGAGCTGGAAGATACCACCTCGGGGTTCGGGACGTGAGTGCAGTAGGCACACATCCCTGGAGAAGCCCGAGGGAAGGCACAAAATATTCTAGAAAAACTGAATCCCATCAACGATTTTCCATTTGGTTCACTTACCCTTTCCTAAATGTTACTGGAATGAAGCAATATTACAGGATACAGAAAAGGGGAATTCTAAGAACTGTTCCGGTTAATCACAGGGACCTGTTTACTTGAAATTAATCATACATAACACAAAATGTTCCACTTGGGATCCCCATCCTTTGTTCCACTTTACTCATTTCCTGTGCCCTGGAGACTGTAGGGCAGGAAGCGCCAGAGAGCAGGGACTCTGTCCCTCCGGTCCTCACTGTTCCCGGTGTCCTGGAGGCATCGTTCTTAAAGGAGCAGGGAAGTGATTGAAGGTGTGATGGAATAAACTGGCAGGTGACTGGCCCCCAGCAAACCCGGCCTCACCAAATGCCGCTGAAGGGAGGGGAGCAGGAAGGCTCCGACCCATGAGCAAGCAGGTGACACCGCCACTTCACCTGAGCTAAGCAGAAACGGACAGTGTTAGGGGTCCAGGTTCTGGGGCCCCTCGACTTCCTGCAAGTTCTGGCTGATCTCCTGTGGCCTTGAGCAAATTACCCACCTCACGAGGCCTCCGTTTTCTCTCCTGTGAAGTGGACATAGTCACGTACCACCTCCTAGGGCTGCAGGGAGGCTGAATGAGGTCACCCTTGCCAAGAGCTGACGACAGTGTCTGACTACGGCAGATGCTCCATCTCAGAGCACATCCCCTCACCCCCAACAAAGTCCTGTGAAGTAGGGCAAATGTAAAGAGCCCCATTTCACAGCTGAGACCACTGAGGCACGTAAGAACAAGGAACAGCTTACCACAGGGCAGAGCACAGCCCCTGCTGCTCACACCCTTGGTTGCTTTTGGCTCTGCAGAAAGTCTAATTAATGGGGAGCTTTGGGGCACCCAGGTGGCTCAGTCGGTTGAGCGTCCAACTCTTGATTTCAGTTCTGGTCATGGTCTCGGGGTCGTGGGGTCGAGCCCTGAGTCAGGCTCCGTGCTCAGCACAGCGTCTGCTTGGGATTCTCTCTCCCTCTCCCTGTGCTCGCCTCTAATCAATCAAATCTTAAAAAAACCAAAAAACAAACAAACAAACAAAAAACAGAAAAGGAAAAACTGGGAGCCTCTGAATCTCCACCCCCAGAGCTGCATTTCACCCTCACACCTTCAGCACCTACACGTTCTCTCGGTGCCCATGGACCCAGGCAACCGTTGGCAGGTTGAGCAAGCTTTCACATTCGATGCCAATCCACTGTAAACGCCTCCTGGTTCCCCCGTCTCGGCCCCCGCCCCTTGACGGGCAGCCCAGGTGGGCCAGCGGGTCTGAACACCCAGGAGAAAGGCTGCGCCCCAAAATGGGCAGCCGGGTTGGTGGGCAATTTGGGCTTGGATTGTTGCATTTGTCTCTCTTCTGGAAGATCTATGATGACCGTGTGTAACATTTGTAAGAATAAAAGTATTACATACAAAGAAAAACAAGTGGGAGAAGTAAATCCGGACAGCGAAGAGTCAGCTTGTCTTCAAAGGGCCAGCTGAGGTGTGTGCGCCCGAAATAAGAGGCTTGTTAGTTACAAGTGAACGCGGGCGAAACTGACAAGCAAGCATGGTTTGCGCACCCCTGGGAGGTCACCCCGCACACCCGTAGAGTATCTCGCAGGCAGAGAACCCATTTGCATTGCATGCCGTGAGTCAGGACTGATTGGCTGGAAGGAGCATGTTGCTGGGGCCGTGGCTCAGTTGTGAGCTCACCACGTGTGAATTAGTGCCTCAGTTCCTCTGCGGACTCACAGCTGTGCTCTGTGCAGAGAAACCCACAGAAGAGAAACGTTCTACGAATGGGCCAGGAGGGCCCCCTTCTCCCTTGCCCAGGGCTGGCCCGGGCCCGCACCCTGCCATGCTTCTTACCTTTGAAACAGGCTGTTGAACTGGAGGATGTGTGCGGAAGCCAACAAGCCCAGCACGTCATCCATGTCTACCTCCACCTCGCTCAGGTAGAGGCTCTTCAGGGCCGTGGCGAAGGCTGGGGGAGCCGTAGCCGAGAGAGAAAGCTGTCAGCTTGCGGCTCTGCACCCTGCGTCCCTTACTGGCGGGTGCCCTCCCTGCTGGATGCTCAAGTGTCCCCAGCTAGGTAGGCAAAGGTGCCCTTAGAGGACCTGAGCGCAGATCCAGTCCGGCTTCCACCCTCCCCAAAGGAGTCGAGGAGGGAGCCCAAGAAAATCCAGCTTCTGCTGAAAGAATGCTGCTCTAAGCCCATCCTGGCGTCTGTGCCTCAGGGGTCCTCCGTGAACCTGGGCTCCGCGTGCTGCCCAAATATGTGCAGAATGCCGTGTGCGTGTGGGTGTGCTTTCTCCTCTGGAGAGGACGTTTAGCTTACAGCAGATTTTCCTCAGAGCCTCCAAAAAGGTTAAGGGGTCTTCAAAAAGGCTAAGGACTCCTGGCAAGAGCCAGGATGATGTCATGTCGAAGAACTGAGCTCCCGTGACCGGGAGCAGAGGGACTGGGCTTATTCTAAGTTAGTCTACCTGATCCCAATCAGCACTGCAGCCCGGCCCGGTGCTCTCTGAGGACAACCGGCCTGCCCAGGGCTTCCGCGGATGGTGTCCTGACCTGCAGATCCGCAGACCATGACGGCATGCGGCTGCAACACGTGCCGCATTAAGACAGAAGTCTGTCTCTGTTTCCAGGTGGCCAGGCTGGGGCAGGAGAGGGTGAGCCCAGCGAGGGAGGGGCGTGTGCGGTGCTGCCCGGGGAGGGCGGGCCACAGGGCTTCCCTGTCATCGGGTCTGTCTGACCCAGTGCCTGCTACTTTCTTCCTCCTTGGCATCCTCCACACCTCTTTCCAGGGGATGAGCACCTCTCTCTAGCACCTTCTCTGCTCCGCTCAGCTATTTCTAATAAGGAAGGACTGAACACTGTGTGCCACTTGTTTGTTGTTCTATTGTTTGTTTTTAAATCTGGGAGGGCTGTTGGTTCAATGGCATTCTCGGCATAAGAAGACAGGTGTACATTACCAACTTTAGTGACCAGGGGGTCATTGATCTTCAAGGAAATGATCATCTTCTTTATGGGGGGTCTTTCCTTGACATTCCCACGCAACTGAGCTGGTAAAGGAAACAGATGGGTATGTCAGGACCCGATTGTTGCAGTGAATTGTGTAGGATACAGCGTGAGGTCCCCTGGCCCTTTGTACAGCCTTGACCTTGGCATTCACTGCTCCATGTTTTGTTTCTGTTTGCTTGT
The DNA here is from genome assembly GCF_054177405.1 of Leptonychotes weddellii. NCBI lineage: Eukaryota > Metazoa > Chordata > Mammalia > Carnivora > Phocidae > Leptonychotes > Leptonychotes weddellii. The sequence continues at coordinate 8,459,887 of NC_138374.1, forward strand.
TTAGGGGATGCACTTTTGAAATGATTATTTAGAAATAGCTGAAGACTCCTAAGAAGTTGCAAAAACAGTTCAGAGCTCTCGTGCCCTCCTCGGCCACCTTCCCCACTCATCTCACTCAGCCACTACAGCTGCCAAAACTGGGAAACGGATGCTCTCAGTGCATGAGATATTTTTTACTGGGCCCTGCCCCGCTCCCTCTCTCTCCCCACCTCCTTCCCCTCTCTCTTTAGGCTGTGAGCAGTTTGAGGGCAAGGAGTGGGCTTCTGTTACCTCTGCATCCCCAGCCCAGACCTGGCACAAGATGGGACAACAGTGACCACCTGCTAAAGGATGAGCATGGGATGGAGGCAGTCGCCTAGCGGCTGTTGGAACTTTGCCCCACCAAGGGCTCCCAGCAGGCAGGAAGGGCAGCCTGATTCACCACCCACCTCCCCCAGCCACTCACACTTATTCTAAAATGGGAGTTACAACACCTACGGCTCTCAGGTCTCCAGTGGCATCCCAAGCCCTTGGCAACAAAGCCAAAGTGCCCCCCCAGTGGCCCCAAGACCACTAGTCTCTGGCTCACTGGACCCCAAAACTGCCTCCTTGTGGCTTATTCCATAGAAGAGCCGCGGGGCTCCAGCCCTCCCCGTCAGAGATCCTGACTCCGTTCGTAAGGCGGCACCCCACCCCTACCTTCCCCCCAAGTGGCTTGATTTTTCCTCCCAGACCCACTATTACCACCACCTGTTACCACATCTGGTCTCTGTCGGGCTGGCACACTGGATGGTTTCCTCACCACTCCCTCCCCAGGCCCCGACACAGTCTTGCACACACTGGTCCTCAGTAAATGTCGGCCGAAGTAACAGAATGAGGGGATTCTGTCAGCAGAATCCCAAGCCTACTGAGCTCAAGGTTCTACGTAATGAAAAACGACACGAGTCGGGATCCAAAAAAGGATGTCACACTGCGAGCCACAAAGACCACAGAGAAAAGGGGGAGAACAAAGATCCGTTCTCCTCGGGCAAGCAAGGCTGTTGAGCCTTTCCTCACCATGCTCACGGCCCCTGGTCTGCTCACCCTGTCATTTGGCAAGTATTTACTGAGCACCTGCTGAGTGTCCGGCCCTGTTCTCTGCTCTGACTCCTTTTCCTCCAGGATTTCAGGACTTCCTCCTGCCTGCACGAGGCGCTCTGTCGCTCACCCATGCTAGGGCCACAGACGAGGCACTCTGGAGGTGGTAGTTTCTCTCACGACGGGTCATGCTATTCCCTGTGCTTTATCATCATTTTGGGTTGGCTTGTCCATCCCCCAACTCCCTGACACAGAGTTCCTAGCACAGTGCCTAGGGTAAGTTAAGCGCTCAACATTTGTTGAGGGAAGAAATGAATATTATCTGCTAGGTCAGAGTCAGTGGGAGACAGAACTTCAACGTTGCCTCTGTTTTACTGAAAACCTCAAAATCGAACAGGAAAGTAGTAATTCAGTCATGTGCTTCTGAGGTACTCTGAAACCAAGTGGTTCCTTTTTAGTAAGAGAGTACCGTATCCTTTTGGGGGTTCCTCCTAGAGAATAAATGGGTCCTGCTGAAGTACAGCTCATCCTGGACTCTCGGAGGAAGGAAAATGAGCAGCTGGGAGAGCCGTGCGTGGCCAGGACAGGGACGCTCGCGGGGGGGCTGTCTCCGCACAGCACCCACCACTCCAGGACAGGAGTGCACAAAGCAGTAGTCGTGAGACCATCCAAACTATCACTGTGGGGCACGTCCTGCTTCGGCAGGAGCACGAAGGCTGGTGGCCGTGTCCACTGAACACCATGGGCACACGATCCCTAGGACCGGGTACAGACCCTGAAAGTTGTGACAGTCTGGGCCGCGGTGAGGGGGAGGGGCTCTCATCTCAGCGCCTATCCAGATACCCCCCAGGCAGGCCCAGCCTCCAGCAGGGGGCTTGGAGCAGAGTGGCTGTCTTAGCCGGGCCCAATCTTTTCAGTGAGACCCTTCTAGAATGTCAAAGACCAAAGTATTAACAGTAACTCCGTTTTCTTTTTCCAAATTCTCTTGCTTTTCAGTGCATTCATGTCTGGATCTCCATGGCTTTTCCTTGGGTGCCTGGGGAGTGTTCTGACCTAGGCGCAGGGGACACAGAAGGAGACGCTCAATCCCACTCTCAAAGACACTGGGACAAACGCTTGGAAGGAGCAAAGAAGATTGTCACGTGAGTGTGAGGGTCGTCCCAGTGCTGGGGAATGCCGCAGCCTGCTCTCAGCTCCCAGCTCAGCAGCTCAGTGGGGAAGGGCTGAGTCAGAAGGCTTGTGGCTGGGCTGAATCCGGCTGGCAGCCAGGCCCTCTCTCCAGGCTCAGGGTGGGGCAGCAGCTGGGGGGCTGGCCAGCCTGTCTGGCTCTGGAATAACAGAGCTTTGCTGCCACATCCTGGAAATGGAGTCCCAACCCGCCTGCTCAGCTGGTTGGCTTTGGAGACCTTGAATTTTCCATGGCACCTGCTTAGGAGTCATCTTGAAATGATGCCAATCTGTATTACCCAAAGAAGGCAGTCTGTCTGGAGAGGAACTTAAGGAACACAGAGGGGAGCCTGGGGATTACTAGGGTTGAAAAAGGAGAAAAAGAAAGAAAGAAGTGGCCTGAATAGTTTATGGAATGACATGAAGTTACGAAAAGAGAGAGCAAAGGAAACATAACATCGACATACACATGAAAACTCTAACCAGCCAGATGTCAGAACTATGCCTTCCTTCCAGAAAGCCCATCAAAAGACTCAACACAACCGTTTGCTCTTCTCAAAGAAGTAGGTAGTAGGTAGAGTCTCCATTTCAGCTGGCTGGGCAGGATTGGGTTATTATGAGAATAATAAATGACATTTCCTGAGTGCCCAGGCATATGCTCTAGAACCTCACAGCTATTTACCTTCTCTAGGCTTCAAAGCAATATAGTGAGAACAATTATTCCCATGTTATAGCTGCAGACCGAGGTTAATGTGATGAGGTCACACCATGGGCCCTGCTCTTATCTGCCGGAGTGACCCTGGTCTCCAAACAGATGACCTAACGCCAAGCTGGGGACCCTCAAACCAGAGGGCATTTGGGGCTCTATGCTGGGTGCCAGTAAGAAAATACCTCGCAGAAGCCTCTCCAGTTCCTTTGTGGGGCTTGTGGTGCCCTGGGCCAGTGCCAGCAGGTAGAGCTTGGCTAAGGTCTTGGACTGGAAAAGCTGGGGCTGGTGGAGTTCCCATTTGGAGCCAAGACATGTAAGAATCACGTCTAAGGAGAGAATGCCGTGATGAGTAGGCAGTTTCATGGCGCCCCTTCCAAGAGACATGTCAACCCCTCCCACCTTCCATTCCAGCGCAGTCACAGAGCAGATGGGTAGGGGCCGGGGGGTGGGGGGGCTTCACTGGGCTGTTCCAGGAACAAAACAATGAAGACTCAGGGCACTAAGTGGCCCCCAGGGGATACAATGAGCAGCCTCACAAGGTAATAAAGAAAGAGATAAGTATCAGAGAGCAGCTGACCCACAGCTGTAGGACTTTAGAGGCATATGAGCTGCCCTCCAGTTGGGGAATTAGAAAGGCTTCATGGGGAAGGGACACTGGCTGGGACACTCTTGGGGGCCTCACCGTGCCTTCCCATTGCAGCATTTCTCATCCTCGGCACCGTTTGTATTGGGGGCCACGTAATTCTCTGTCGTGGGGGGCTGTCCTGTGCCTTGTAGGTTACTCAGCAACATCCCTGGCCCCCACCCACTGGATACCAGTAGCACCCTCCACACTAAGTTGTGACAACCCCAAATGTCTCCGAGCATCGCCAAGTCTCCCCTGGGAAGGGGTCTCGCTACCCAGTCCCCTGTTGAAGCTATTGGGCATTGGTGCTTAGTTATCGGCCACCTGAAAGGTGACACCAAAGTGCAGCTCAAAGGCCCATCACCAGGAGGCAGAGTCCTTGTGAGCCTCACTTTCCTCGAGGGAGTGGGGATCCCCCAAAAAACCCAGCTCATAGGTGTGAAACAGGATTACAAAGTAAAGGAGCTTTTTTGCAAACTGTAAGGGGCTTTATGCAAAGGGCTTTATCTCATCCTTGGATGGCATAGATGATTAAAAAGAGAGAGCCTTTGACAGGAGGGCAGATGGAGGATCCAAGGATACCTGGCCATGTGAGGCATGAGAGGCTGTGGGCAGGGGGCCTCTGCAGGCTGGACTCCTGTCAGCGCAGAGCTGGGGGAAGAGGGTGGTGCTCGGCCATCCCCCCAAACCCTTAACCTCAGTGCTGGGTAGGACCTTAAGAGCCAGGAGCCACATCGACTTGTTAAGGGCCTTGCCATTATTTTGACTGAGTGAGCTCGGGCACCTTTTTCCTCTCCTGTTAGTAACACTGTGTTTCACCAACCGTATGATGCTGTTTCATGCTGGGTTCAGAATGTGGGCTCGGCATCTCAAATCTCGGGGCACCTCTGCTTGTGCTGGGCTAGAAAGAATCCCTCCCGTTAAGGTGATTTTAGGCAGGAGCAGACTTGTGGAGAAAGCGTGTCCCCTCCCCGGACACCCGCATCTGCATTCACATGGACACATGCATGGGAGACACCACACCCAATCCCAGAAGTCTTCTCCCTGAGCCACAAGATGACCTCAGACTACTTCGCGGGGCCTCCAGTCAACCAGAACCCACAGGCGAGAAGAAATCAATTAGCCCCCGCTGGGGAAGGAGGCTGGCTCTGACCTCGGGCAGCTTATCTAAAAAAAAATCTCCTTGGGCGCCTGGGTGGCTCAGTTGGTTAAGCAACTGCCTTCGGCTCAGGTCATGATCCTGGAGTCCCGGGATCGAGTCCCGCATCGGGCTCCCTGCTCGGCGGGGAGTCTGCTTCTCCCTCTGACCCTCCTCCCTCTCATGCTCTCTGTCTCTCATTCTCTCTCTCTCAAATAAATAAATAAAATCTTTAAAAAAAAAAAA
>NC_138374.1:8465327-8511052 GCF_054177405.1 Leptonychotes weddellii
GGCGCCTGGGTGGCTCAGTTGGTTAAGCAACTGCCTTCGGCTCAGGTCATGATCCTGGAGTCCCGGGATCGAGTCCCGCATCGGGCTCCCTGCTCGGCGGGGAGTCTGCTTCTCCCTCTGACCCTCCTCCCTCTCATGCTCTCTGTCTCTCATTCTCTCTCTCTCAAATAAATAAATAAAATCTTTAAAAAAAAAAAAATCTCCTTTAAGGGGGCGCCTGGGCGGCTCAGTCAGTTGAGCAGCTGACTCTTGATTTCAGCTCAGGGCATGATCCCAGGGTCCTGAGATCAAGCCCTGTGTTGGGCTCTGCATTCAGCAGGAAGCTTGAGGATTCTCTCCCTTTACCCCTTCCCTCTCCCTCTCTAAAATAAATAAATAAATCTAAAAAAAATAAAATAAAATAAAAAATCTCCTTTAAGGAGCTGGCCTGTCCAGGCCTGGTGAGGTTCAATGAGCCTTTTCCCAGCAGGACAGACCTAGCCTGGTTCTTCATTCTAAATCAGAAAAGTCCTCTTGGACAAGTGCAGATGTGATGTCCAACTCATGACTGGTTAGAGCTAAAAGGGACAGAGAAGAGCTGTCCATGCTTGCTTCTGTTTAGTCTTCCAATCCAAACCCTATTTATTTACATCAGCATGTCTGTCTTCCCTGGGACCGATTAGCATATAAACATGTGTTTGTCGAGCCTGGTTTCATTCATCAGCCCGTGGTGTATCTGACAAATATTTACAGTGCCTATTTAACGTTACGTAGTGTGCAGCGGGCAGAAACTGGGACTTACAGACCAGTGAGCTGGCCTAGCATCTGGTTTCCTTCTGTAGAAACCACAGCTGGCCCTGACTGCTGTGACATTTGACTGAATCCATTGGTGACAAGCACTCACCTGCCTCCCCAGTTTGGATGGTCTTGTTCTTCAAGTTTCCCGAGAAAATTTTCTGGATTTGTGAAATACACAACCTCAAGGGAAAACACAAACAAAAAATTCAAGAGTTAACCCTGATGTTTTTCTCCAGCCGCAACAAGAATCATTCCAGTGTAAGTGTCCCTAAGGCATCCATTCATCTAGCTTATCATATCTTGCCCCTTGGGAGTCTCCTTAGGTCACCATTTGTCTGCCGGTTTGATTAAACTGTAAGCTTTGTCTGGTGGCTGGCTCGAAACATGGATTCCTGTTTTCAGTTTGTGGGTAGGCTTTACCAGGAAGGTAGCTGAGGTCATATCCGGTTGCCTGAGTGACTCCTGTCTTGGTGAGTGTCTAAGACAATGTCTAGCATATAGTAAGTACTCCATAAACATCTGCTAGAGAAAGGAAGAGAGGGTTCTGGGCATTTTTGGGAAGTGACTCACCAATACTTCCGTTTAGGGATTATGCATGTCACAGTCCCAATGTGTCCAAAAACTAAACTCAGATTTTATCCCAAACCAACCGTGCTCTTTCTCCAGCAAATGGCACCACCAGCCTCCAGTTGCCCAGGCCAGCATGCGGACTATTGTCACATCTGATCACTTGCCTAGATCTGACAAATATCAGATGTCCCTTTCCCCTTACTGCTGTGAGCTGCATCCAAGCCATTATTATCTCCCTGAAATCATGGCCAGTCTCCAGTCTCCAGGAAGCTCCCCTCACATGCACATCGGACACCGCAGCCTGAGAACCATGTGAAACACAGATCTGCTCTTGTCTCTCTCCTGCTGAGAACCCTTCAGTGTCTCCCCAGGGTTCTTGGGGGAAGCCCACACTCCTCAGCATGGCTCGGCCCTCTACAGTCCCTGCTCCAGCCCTTCTCAACAGCCTGAACCCGCCATCTCTCGCTTTCATTCTCTTGGACCCACAGCACCCTCGGCCCTGAGTGCTCTCCTCCTGACCTCTTCACTTGATGAGCTCCTACTCATCCTCCTAGATAAGTTCAGCTGTTGCTTTCTCTGGGGAGACTGAGCAAGTGGTCCTTCCACTGACCGCCCTGTAATTACCCCCATCGGAACTCTTTCTATTGTGTCTTGTGGTCGCCTGTTCACTCATGTGTCCTCTACTCCAGACTGCATTCCACAAAGACAAATTTGGCATTTATTTGTTGCTGGAACCCTAGCATGGGCACCCTGCAAGTGCTCAATAAATATCCATTCAATGACTGAATGATGACAAAGATAAGATATCTTTTCATGAACATTATATTCGTCCCGTTGAGCACGGACATGAAAAAAAGTTTGAGTCACATATTCACAGCTTGAAGACAGTCATCCCAAGAAAGCCAACTGGCCAAAGGATACTTGATGACCACATCTGGTCAGTGTCACTTTTGCCATGCTGTTTTCCAAGGGTTCCAAGAACCCTCGTGGCCAGGGTACACAGAGGGGGGGCTTGGGTGGGGGAACCCATGTCCAGAATAACACTGACCACATGCTGCCCTTTCCAAGTGGAGAGGGTGGCTACTAGTGACTCAGCCCCAGGAAGCGAGAGCTTGAGGTATTTATCCAACGGGAGTCGTGGACCTGACCCAAGCCAGCCTCAGTCCTTCTGGTGGCTTGGGTCACATGTCTAGTAAGAGCTGGCCAAGGTCAGGGGTTCAGACTGTGATCTCAAAATGGAGCAATGAACTTTGGAAACTATGGGCAATGCCCATGAGCTCAACTACCCTCACAAACATCACTGTCATCAGCTGAGCCAGACAACAGAAGTAACCACATTGACTTCTCCTGGTGTCATGGGTCCTTGCCAAGATATACCATCTATCATGTGGGCTCTGCAGATTCCAAGGGCCAGGTTTATTTTAGGACCATTGGAAAAGTTAATGGAATAAATGGCATCTGTGAATGGTCCTCTTCACTCTGTGGGACTAGACGGCCTGGGATAATGCAGCACATGGGAAAACTGGGAGCATGCTATTAGGCTGGGGACTCGATCTCCCCAGTCATGACCCATGACAGAGAAACAAGAGGGGAAAGGGGGTAAAATTCCCTATGTGTCTCATGGATGGAAGGACTTCCTGCAACAAACCATCAAAGGGCTTTTGGCTTAATACTGGCAAAACTCCAATTTGATGTCCTGCCCCTTGACTTTGAGTTTGGCCATGTGGCTTGCCTTGATGTTAACGGATGTGATGTGGCTGAAAGTTTGGAAAGTACTTGTGCCCCTGGGCTTGCCTCTTGTCCTCTGCCATCGCCAGCACAAGACCATACCCAGGTGAGTCCACCATCTCAGGAGGAGGATGAGAAGAGCTGAGCCTGGATCAGCTGACCACCAGGTGCAAGAGTGATCAGCCTTCCCAGAGTGCATCCTTGCCCCAGCCGGCCTCTGGACCCACAGCGTCCTAGCATCACCAAGTAGAGAGGCACCCTGCGTCACTTGTGTGTTGTAGGCAAGGTGCTTGCCATGTTGCAGGCAACGTGCATTGCCTCGGGGGAAGGTGGTAAAAGGCAGAATGAAAAATGGAGTTGTTGGCTGTCACAGCAGAGGGCTGGCCCACCCCAAAATGAAATCACCAGGACCAATAACTAAAACTGTTGTTCAGGCGAATAAAAGCTCCATTTACAGATCATCTAGTGTTTGCTAGACACAGTGCTAAGCATTTTCAAGGTACGGTCTGATTTAATCCTCAAGATAACTTCTAGAAAGATGCTCTTATCACCATTTCACAGGTGAGGAGACTGAGGCTCAGAGAGGTTAAGCCACTGGCTAAAGGTCACAGAGCTAGTAAATGGAGGAGAAGGAATTCTAACCCTGTCTGACAGGCTACTTTCAATAGCCCTGACAACTGCCACCCTCCTTGGGCTTCTGTGCTCCGCCCCCTCAGGCCACCACCGCCAGCTTAGCTCAGCGATTGCACAGGCCGAGTCCTGGAGACGTCTGCTCCTACTACCCAGGCACCCTCATCAGCTTTCCAGGTCAGTTTGCTTGTATCCCCAGGCCCCGCTCCAGTGCCGGCCTCCCCAGCCTGGTCCTACCACACCACTAAGGAACAGCATGCGTTTTAACCCTAAGACTTCTTCAAGGCCCTAACCAGACAAAATATAAAATAAATAGACAATTGGGGCGCCTGGGTGGCTCAGTCGTTAAGCGTCTGCCTTCGGCTCAGGTCATGGTCCCAGGGTCCTGGGATCGAGCCCCGCATCGGGCTCCCTGCTCAGCGGGAAGCCTGCTTCCCCCTCTCCTACTCCCCCTGCTTGTGTTCCTTCTCTCGCTTTGTCTCTCTCTGTCAAATAAATAAATAAAATCTTAAAAAAAAATAAAAAAATAAAAAAATAAAATAAATAAATAGACAATAGAAAATAAATTCAAGATAGTTTAAGGCTAATGCCCCAAACAGCAACTCACAGCACTCAATTTTTCTAAGCTGGGGTCGTCCGAGAATTTAGGCGCCAACCGCAGATGGATTTCATTTATCTACAAGTGTGTGTAAGAGAGTCACCTGGGAGGGGGTGGGGGATTGGAGCAGGGCTGGCCAGGGGGTCTAGAAAGGAAAGATGGGGCTACTGGCTCAGCAAACTGGGAGCGAGCAGCCCTTCTGCGCCGGGTGCTGCCCACGGGCACAGGCCATGCTCAGGTAGATTCTCCAGCACGCTCACGAGGTAGGCACCACCAGCCCAGGGGGGCAGTGGCATCGAGTCAAGTCCAAGGCACCCGGGAAGTGAATTCTTCCTTCTGCAATGGGGTCCAGCTCCATGTCCCAGGAGAGGCCAGAGAGAACTTGCCACAGGGAGAAGTAATGCTCCTTATAAGCCAGCTGTTAGAATTCCTTGGGAAAGAAGGAGGAACCAGCTTCTCACACATGGGGAGCCAAATGACTGGGGGAAATATGAATTTGAGAGATAGGGTTGGACTCTAAGCCAGGACTAGCTAAGTTTTCTTTGTCAACAAATCAGTTGATAAACATAACAGAATCTTGTTAGGGTCCAAAGTTCCCAGTATAAAGGAAAAATCGAGAAAAAAAAAAAAGGGTCAGTCTCTCTCTACATTTTTATCACTCACAGACATCCTCAGGGGAAGTGGTCACGCCGAGGCTGTCCATCCCTGAAGGTCGGTCCCAACAGCAGCCCAGATGAGCCCATCCGCCCAGGTAGAGCGGCCCAACCAAGGGGTCCTTCCCAGAAATGGGGTTCCCCCCCTGGGGCATTCCCGGCCGTGGGCCTTTGATCGCCCTACCTGTCTGGGTTCTTCAAAGCTTCTTCAAAGTCCACGTTCAAAGCCTTGCACATCTGGGAAAGTCCCAGCAGGTCCCCAGAGAAAGGCTCTCTGGAAAAACGCCACCGGTTGGTTGAGCCAACCATTCGGCGTTCCAGCCGAGCTCTGTGCTGCTTGGGAAGCAAAAGAAGGGAGAAAATCCTTTTTTAACCTCAGCCAAATGCCAGGTTTTCCAAAGTGTACAACAGAGAGAAAAGCAAGACACATTTTAAAACGCTGGTTGATGTTCAAACATGGTGAGTATTTCTCAGGAGCCATTCTCCGAAGGCCAATATCGTACTCAGCAGACAGAGGAGTTCAAGGAACAAAGTAATTTGGAGCTTAGGATCTAGGACAGAAGGTGCCAGAGGCCAAAGGTCAGGAAGAAAGATTTGTTTCTTTGCGGGTGGTTCTGAAGAACCCACGAGCAGGGACAGGATATTTCAAGAGACTCTTCATTACGTGCTTATCCTCACTTGGGCTTCAGAGAGATACCAAACTGAGAGATCCTAGGTGGGGACTGCTTTTCTCTCTATTGTGGTGAAATACACAAAATGTAACATTCACCATTTTATCCATTTCATCGCATACAATTGAGTGGCATTTGGTACATTTACAAAGTTGCAGAGCGATCACCACCATCCAGTTCAGAGCATTTTCATTCCCCCAACAGGAAACCTCATACCCATCAGGCCATCACTCCTAATACCCCTCCCCCCAGCTCCTGACAACCAGCAATCTGCTTCCTGCTTCTAAGGATTTACTATTCCGGATATTTATGTAAATGGAATCAGACAACATGTGGGCTTTTAGGCTTGGCTTCTTTCCCTTGGCATGTTTTCCATGTTCCTCCCTGTGGTAGCAGGTATCAGAACTTCATTCCCTGTTAGGGCTGAATAATATTCCACTGTGTGGGGAGACCATGTTTTTTTTTTTGTTTTTTTAAAGATTTTATTTATTTATTTGACAGAGAGAGACACAGCAAGAGAGGGAACACAAGCAGGGGGAGTGGGAGAGGGAGAAGCAGGCTTCCCGTGGAGCAGGGAGCCCGATGCGGGGCTCGATCCCAGGACCCTGGGATCATGACCTGAGCCGAAGGCAGACGCTTAACGACTGAGCCACCCAGGCGCCCCGAGACCATGTTTTTTAATCCATTCATCAGTTGATAGGCACCTGTGTCTTTTCCACCTCTCGGTGATTATGAAAAATGCTGCTGTGAACGTTTGTATACAAGTTTCCATTTGAACACCTGTTTTCCATTCTTTTGGGTCTATACCCAGGAATGGACAGCTGGGCCACTGGGCAGGGACTTTTGCTTAGATATTCTCCTGAGGCCGTAGGGCTTTAGCAGTTTCCTTAAGGGAGCAGTAGAATATTCAGCATGGATGTAAGCCTCAGACGTGGTGGGTCAAGGAAAGCTAGCCAGGGAAAGTGTACCATGACGGACCCACAGGAATGGGTGCGGTTGTTCCTAAGCCAGGCCAGTCACCAGCAGGGTGGTGGGGAGACCGGGGGCCAGGGAATGGAGAATTCAAGGTCAAATCTTGTTATCGCCACTAACGGGTTGTATGGCCTTGGGCAAGTCATTTAACCTTTTGAGCCTTTCGGTCCTCACCTGATGATGGCGAAGGCGATGATGTTAAAATGGTAAGAGGAAGTTTGGGAACCACGCTTTAGTGCCTGGAATATGGCGGGCGATCGAACACTGTGGAATGTGAATCTAGATGCAGTCCTGTGAGTGGTGGGCTCTGACAGCAGGGGCAGCCAATAAAGCTGGGGGTCGTGAGTGGTGCATGACCCGTGCCCTGTGCAAACGTGGCGACAGAGCTGTAAGCAGGTGCTCCTGCTGCCCACACTGCCTGGCCGCCTGTAAACTGCTTTACTCACCGGATGCAGCATTTTCCTGGACGGTACTGGTGATTATGAAAAGAGGGGGGAAGAAACACCTGGAAGACAAAAGGGGCAAGGTTTACATTTTCAGAAACTCTCCAGAGGGGCTCTTCAAAACAGCAGATTGGCCTGAAGAGTCTCTCTTTTGCTGCCATAAACAGTAACAATGAGTAAACTTCCAGGGTGGGTTATTCATCAAATCTAGAGACTCTCTTCTCTGCTCCTGGGCTGGAAATGTGGCTCAGAAAGAGCCAAATGGGAGATAACCCACCATTCCTGGCCCCTTTATCAAGGGACGGGAACCGGAGGAGGTCCGTAAGTAGGCTGGTCAGGTCATTTGGTACTTGCGGGGCCCCCCACCCCCGGCTTCCAGGCCCACCCGCCTCCCCGCCCAGAGCCCCCGCAGCCCCTCCCTACCTAGTCCAGCCAGCGCACGTCACAGGGGTGCCCTCCGTCTCCAGAGGGGATGAAAACACCAGCCGTACGTACGTCTCGAAGTGTCCTCGTGGCCACAGTGCGTTCACAGGAGAGACTTGTTGAACAGAAGCACTCTTGTGGCCTCGGTCTCTGAATGACAGGATCGCTGTGGGCTGCTCGCCTTCTGACTCTGAACGCTGAGAGTGCTCATGACATCTGGGGCTCACCCTCTTCTTCTTAGGGGCCAAGGTGCTTCGGCAGGGGAGCTTGCCCTTGGTTTCCCGATTGTGGGCACCATGGCAACATCAGGAAAAGGTTCTGAGCACTTCCTGTTCCGGGCCTGTCTCAGCACAGCTGGGGACTTTGGGCTCCGTGGGGGACACGTGTCAGCCCTGTTGCCCTGTGGCGCCACGTCTCCTCACAGCACCTGGGGTAACCTGGAAGAGCCGCTGAAAGGGCCCCAGGGAGTGTCCAGCCTCAAGTCCTCAGGCCCCCTTTGTCAAATGAGAAGATTGCGCTGGAAGGTTCTCAGATTCCTGCCAGGCTTGGCATTCTGGGGGTGTTCTATTTCTGGCTCAGCCGTTTAGAAATGTTTTGACAAAAATATATAAATAAGAATTGGAGAGTTTGGGGGCACGTGGGTGGCTCAGCCGTTAAGTGTCTGCCTTCGGCTCAGGTCATGGTCTCAGGGTCCTGGGATCGAGCCCCACGTCGGGCTCCCTGCTCGGCGGGAAGCCTGCTTCTCCCTCTCCCACTCCCCCTGCTTGTCTTCCCTCTCTCGCTGTGTCTCTCTCTGTTAAATAAATAAATAAAATCTAAAAAAATAATAAAAAAGAATTGGAGAGTTTTACGTTATTAAAACTATGCCTGGGGATTTATTTTGTGGATAGGTGATTTTTAATCAGCTCCCTCTGGGAATGAAGATCTGACTAAAAGTCAAGAGCTTTCATGCCGGGGGCCATGGTGGAACCTTCCAGGGGCTCAGTGACCTGGTCTGCAAAGCCCAGGCCCCAAACTAGGAGGTGGAGATCTGGAGACATAACCATCATGCCCGGAATCTTGGTCCATCAAAGTCTTGGACCTCCACACCCGGACTCACGGAAATCCCAGCCACAGTAAGAACAGCCAGGAGTCGGTGCAGCTCATGAGACCCAGGACAGGCTTCCCCCAGGCTCTTCATGTGCGGCCTTTCCCGAGTCATATAAACTACAAAGTGAAACAGGAAGGTAAGTGCTCTGCCTACTTGTAACCGAGTCCTAGAAACTATAACACACTCCATAGAGAAGAGGCATCTCTAAATGTCCCTCCCTCCTCACCCTCTGATCTGTGATTCTACCTTTCCTGACACCTACACTCCGCTGGGAGGAGTTTCTGTGGGGGGTGCTCTGTGGTGGCCTGCCCATCCCCACCTCCCCACGGGACCCAACAACCGGACTCAGCCCTTAAGAAGTGCTCAACAGACGTCTCTTGACTTGGATCACTGGATGTACCCACCCCTACCCACCTCTCTGCACATGGATGAACGTGTGTGTGTGTGTGTGTCTGTGTGTGTGCATACACACGTGTTCATGTATGCGTGTGTGTATCTCTTTCTTGTGGGTCACAATCCCATCTCAACAGATGGACAGATTCCCGCTTTGCTGCTCTCTTCCCTCCACTCCAAACTTTTCTCGGCTACCTGTCCCTGGAATGTGGGTCCCCATGGAAGGTTTCAGTGAAAGAGTTTGAAATACCTTGTCCTGGACCACCTTGTCCATCATGGGCAAGCCCAGGAACAGCCTCCAGGCACCAGGTCTGGGGCACAGCTGAGAGCTTGCCCTTGGGCGCTCTCTAGTGGCCACTCGTGGGAAGCATCCCGGAGTGCCATACTCCCTAGTGTCCCTAAGCAGGACCTTGGCCTTGTCTGTATCTATCACTCCCTATAGGGTCTGGCCTTCAGCTCATCCCCCAAACCCTCTGTACATACATCCCCCATAGAGCAAGAGAGCCAACACAAATAAATGGAAATGGCTTCCAGCTCGTTTCCCTAACGGCCTTTTCCTGGTGGTGCCCAGTGTGTGGGGATATATGCCCCACGGGCTCAGACAAGCCAGACATCCCAAGAGCAAAGGCCTTCTTCAGTGGCTCAGACACCAAACTCCATTGAGCACAGCTCTCAGCCAGAACCACCTTGTACCAAAATCTCCCGTGCCAGTTACAGGGGGATTCTTGTGGGATGTCCATCTTCTTGAACATCCCAGGGATGAGTTGCTTCCCAGCTTCCCAGAGAGCCCATTTCAGCCCAGAAAGCGGGGTACACAGGAAAGAACCCCCATTTCTGACCCTGGTTTTGGCACTGACTATCTGTGTGTGACCCTGGACATGACCTTCACCTCCCTGAATGGAAAGTAGACCCAGAGACACGGGGCCCTGGCATGTGGGAGGGTCTTGACCTCAGAACCTGAGTGCTGGCTCTAAGGACCCTCATTTTAAAAGACTCGGGGCCCAGGACACTGTGTGTACGTAGCAGGAGGCTCCTGTGAGTGTCCAAATCAGGATTGCCTGGCTCCCGGGGGCTGGGGGGCTGTCTGTGCACCGGGGTCTAGGCTCTTGCTGGGGGGTGGGGTGCAGCCTGTAGATGAGGCCTCTGGCTGAGGAAGTGCATGAGCCAGAAGACCGGAAGGGGCTTCCACCAAGAAGCAGAGGGTGGGTCCTGCCCTTGAACTGCATCCTATATGGCCAGGAATGGGGTAGTCTCAGTGCTAAGTGAGGAGCCCTGGCCTGGGACTTGGGTCGGACCCTGGTCCGTCTTGCTGTGTGAGCTCGGGGCAGCCTTCTCTCGGCTCTGGGCTTCAGTTTCTCATCTGTACAACAGAGCTCTTACAAAACAACTCCTCAGCTCTGTCCCTGCTCATCCCATTATCCCCAGACTCCCAGGCTGGTACAACCAGGACTGGGGGAGGGGTGGGGTGATGACAAACCACAGTGGCCTAGGGCTTGTCCCATCCACACCTTTAAACAAAGTTGGAGCGTCAAGTTTGTGCTGGGGGTTGGGGATAAAATGGGAGCTCAGTGGAGGATGAGTAGCACCTGTGTGCTGTTTTAATCCTCATCGCACCTGGAACGTTATTTACGTACCAATTGCTGTATCGATGAAGTAACATTTTGGTATGCTGGTTTATTTCTAATACATATTAAATTAACTGCATAACTATTTTAAAAAGTCCTTTGTGAGCCGCCCCTGAAAATCATCTTTTGTGTACATGCACTTTGCTTTTGGAAGTTTATCTCTGCCCTTAGGAGGCTCGCACGGTCCAGGGGGATGGCCAAGTCAGGAGTGGAGCTCACTCAGCTCCAGGAATTCACAGGAGGGGCAACCAACTACAGTAAGCATGTATTCTGCTGCTTTGACGTCTTCAGGTCGTGCTGACCTGGGAGGGACTGTCTGTCCCGCTCAGCATTAGCCAGTTCCTAGGGCTAGTAAAGCACCTGCCTATTAGCGAGCTTTCATTTGCAAACCAGCCAAACCCAGAGCCCATATCCCCATCACTTCTTTTATTGGCTTTCACACTCAGGGCCGCTGTCCCCTGGTCCTGATCACCCCAGGCCCGGGTACCAAGCAACTACAGAGAGCCCCTACGGCCCAGAGCCTACTGATGCAAATGATGCAAACTAGCGGACCCTAAGCCTATTTACTCCCGTCACCTGTTCCTTCCCTCCGGAACCACAGTGAAGGCTCTTATCCACATCTTCCCCTTGCTCCCTTGTCTCCTGACCAACCTGGTGCTTCCCTATGTGACCCTGCCTGGCACGGCGTACCCTCTCCTCTGGGGAACTGTGAGTAACCAGCTGTCTTCAACGGCACTTGTCCCCTGGTCCGTGGGCCTCATCATGCCTGAATAATAATAAAGCCCACATTTAAAAACACTGACCCAGGCCTGGGAGTTCAGGGAGGGTTCCTTGGAGGGAGTGACATCAAGAATGAGCCTTCAGGGAGTGGGCATTAGCTGGGAGACCAGATGATGGGGCAGGGGTGGGTGTCCCCGGGAGAGGTGTCGGGACCTACTGAAGAAATGACCATGCATCTCATTGTACTGTAGGGTGGGGATGGGGGAAGGGGCTTTGTCTAGCCCCACCTCTTTGATCTCCAAGTTGTGTTTCCCAGCTCCTAATAAACCCAAAAGATGTGGATTCTCTGTATTCTGCCATTGCTGCTCCAGTCTAGGGGACTCAGGAGCCCGGCCAGGTGCTGCCAGGCTGGGGAGGGGCCACAGGCCCGCCGAGGGAAACACGTGAAGACCAGACAGAGCAGAGCCCCTCACTCACACCCGCCTAACACTGCACCCCGCGGGGGGCCCCACAGCCATTCCCAGCTATTGAACAAAGAGCGGGGTTTTCAGCGTCCTTGAACACAGTAGCAGGGGCAGCCCAGGCTCAAGACAGGGCTGCCAGTCTAAGGACAGAATGGGTGTGAGGACCACGGCGGGGGGGGGGGGGGCGCACTCCCTTCCCGGTGCCTTCTCTCCCCACCGCTTTCTGCTGGGCTCCCTTATAAAGACCGCTGTCAGCCTGAGGAACGCAAAGGGGCTCGCAGTCACTGAAGAGCTGAGGCCCCGTCCTGGGGGCCCCATTTCCCGGCTGAGCGGCCTGGTCAGATCCCCAGGTTTTTAACCTCCCGGAGCCTCTGCTTCCTTCTTGTAAAATAGAAATAAAAATAGCTCCTATTCACCAGACTGTTTCAAGGCCAGAGAGTGCAAACCCCAAGGAAGCCCTGTGGGCCTCAAATGTGAACAGCCTTTCCTCCTACCTGTGCGCACACCTCCACGCTGCCCTCGTCGGAACACCCTCCCCGCCTTGTTCCATTTGTCAAGTGGGATGTCCTGGAAAGCAGAGAGGCTTTGCTAGAAAACCTGAGCATCCTACCAGGGCCGACAATTAAGTGAAAGAAGCACTGTCAGGGAGCCTGAGCCCGCACTCGGGCCTGTCACCTCTGTCACCTGTCCCACGCACAGCACTGATCACTTCTCTCCGTGCCTGGGGGCTGGGGTGCTCCTTGCATGGCCTTGGGCCCCTCACATCTCACGCCTAAGGGGCTGAGGCCCAAACTTGAAAGAAAAAGAGGCTTCCTCCACCGAGCCCCCCCATCCCGGTCACAGTGACCACCTCCCTCTTTTCTATCTCCCTCCCCACCCCCTCTGTCTTCAGGAGTAAACTTAGTATCTCAGCCACGTCATCTTTAACTTGAGAACCCTAAGGAAATGCTGAGCCAGGGGGGAAAAAAAGGAAGAAAGAAAAAGAAAATGACGTTCGAACTTCAGGATTTCAACAGACTTGGCAAACCGAACTTCTAAGAGCTGCAGAGAATCTCAGAGGTTGTCATGCCGGCTGCCGGGGGAGCTTTGGGTGGGCGGCAGGTGCTTCCTTCTCCTGCCCTTCCCGCTCACTCAGCAAGGCAAAATACCGGAAATAGTCCTTAGCGGCCATCACGTGGGTGAGCATCTGCAAACACGTGTGCTATTCTATAAAGTGAATGCAGGACCAAAAGCAGCTGATCTCAACCCAGAGGGGTTCCCAAGGCCAGGCACTCTGTGGGTAGGTCTAGTGAGGGGGCCTAGCGCGCAGGTGGGCCTGAGGCCAAGGTGGGGCCAGGGCGTCCCAAGCTAGGCCAGGCCAGGCTGACCAGCAGACAGAGTGGCCCAGAGACAGATCTATGCCTCAAAGGTTACATACGGACTATGTGTGCGTATTGAGTGTGTATGGGGGAGGCGGTATATTTTAGTACAACCTTAGTGAAGGCCTATTTGGCAATGGGTGTACCAACTTTAAAAAATGTGTATAAGCTTCAAGGAGAAAAACCGCATGTGATATCCAGGAGCTGGCCTGGCATGCCTGCAAGGCCTTGCTGTTCTCCTGTTGGAACACAAACAGTTTCGCAGAAAATCGGTGTCAGAACTGGCCACGCTGGGATGGATCAAGAGAAAACGAGACCACCCCAGAATCAGTCTGAACACACACACAACATGAACATTATCCAACCCACAGAAAGGACCAGATATCCTTCCATCCTGGCTAATATGTATGAACAACTACTCCTTCTTTACCAATTACAGCTTTGCCTTAGTCTAGATAAGATGTGCTGAGATACCCCACCTGAGACCTGTCTCTGCCCTGAGAGCATCCAACACGGAACAAAGCCCTGCTTCTTTACGTCTTGCCCAGAAGCACCTGACTCAAGCCCAAATGCTATATACCACCTGCCTCCGAACAGTCTCTTACTGCGCTGCCCCACAGCTCCCCCTGGTGGCTGTCCTCCCTCCCTACAACGAGCCCCAAAGCCAGCTTGCTTAACATGGGTGCTCCTGGTGGCCTTTGGCTGGAGTAGCGACAGCATTCACCCAGGTTATCCACTTCCAAAATTTAGCCCAAGGAAAACTCATGTTCATAAATGTATATGCGTAAGGAAACTCAATGCAATGTGCGTGCACCATGACAGCAAACCATCAGACACCACGTAAATGTCCATCAGTGGGCGGCTGCGTAAATGCATTTTGCGACCATGAGACACATGCAGTCATTAGAAATGATGACAAAGAGCCATATTTATTGATGGAAAAGTTTGCATCACATGATGGTTACATTATAGCATCACATGAAAAAAGGGTTTACAAAACGGTATGCAGGGGCACTGCAGAGCTCCAAATAATCCTGCTTTTATAAAGATAAATTAATAAGTATTTCATACACTGAGAAAAAAGTATAGAAAAATAAATATAAAAACATTAACAGTTACCATTTCTTGGTTTGGGGATTATGAGGTTTTTTCCTTACCTGCATCCCTAGACTTTTTAGCAGTGGAAGATTTTTTTTTAAAAATATTTATTTGAGAGAGAGAGAGTACACATGAGCAGGGTGGGGAGGAGAGGGACAGAGGGAGAGGCAGAGAGAGAGAGAGAATCTCAAGCAGACTCACTGCTGAGTGTGGGGCTCAATCCCATGACCCTGAGATCAGGATCTGAGCCAAAATCGAGTCGGCCGCTCAACCAACTGAGCCCCCCAGGTGCCCCCGGAAATGTTTTACTTAGGTAATAAGAAACAGAGGAACTTCCAAGAGCTAGGGGCTGGGCTGTCGTGAGAACACAGCTGAGATCACAATCTGGGGTGAGCGTGGAGGAGGCGTCTGGTCTGGACAAATGAGCATTGGGGTGAGGAGACACGGCTGTGCCCCGAGGAGGGGAGACAGGGAGACGGGGCCCAGCAGAGGTGGCTGGGCAGTGGGAGGAGGCCGCCCCCCCGGGCCTGTCTCAGGGTCCCTGTCAGACGTGGGGTTGACGGCGGGACTAGAGGCTGGGACTCTCTTCCAGAGAAGCGGGCTGGGTCTTTCTCTCTGTGCTGCCTGGGATACCTGCTCTGTCAGGCGTCGGGGGGTCCTACTTGAGGGGCACAGCCCACAGGCACGGTGGCTGGGCCCGAGGAGGGGCACCCGGAGCTGAGGGCCACCGGGGGCTTGGGGCTGCTTTCCAAGTTCACGCCGCACACCACGCCCCCACAAAAAGGCCTCCATCCCCGAACACCGCTAGCTGTGAGCATGCCCTTCTTTGGAAACAGAGTCTTTGTAGATGTTAACTGGGAATGTGGAGAGGAGGTCATCCTGGATTGGGGTGGGCCTGAAATCCAAAGAGCAGTGTCCTTACAAGAGAGGGGAGAGGGAGCTGAGCCCCAGAGGAGACTGGAGGGACGTAGCCGCCAGCCACGGGATGCCAGGGACTGCGGCCACTGTCCAGAAGCTGCGAGAGAGGCAAGGAAAAGACTCTGCCTCAGAGCCTCGGCGGGGGGAGCACACCCCACCGACACTCGGATTTGGGACTTCTGGCCCCTGAACTGTGAGAGAAAACATTTCTGTTGTTTTAAGCTGCTGATTATGTGATGTTGTGTCCTAGGAAACAAAGACACCTTCCCACCCTCTCACTGCCCCCCATACGCCCACCGGTCAGCCTGGGGACCCCGAGAAGGTCAGGAGCAGTTAAGGAATCTAACGGCGGGCACGTCCCGATTTCGTCTCCAAAGTGGCCTCACTACCTGTCTCCCATGGGTAGCCGCTCACCCGGGCCTGGTCCTTTAGAGGGAACTGGGCAATGTTTCCAGGTTGACGGTCATATGCTAAGGAACACACAGGAAGAGGGACAGCCTGCTATTTCCTCGAGCCAGTAAAGGGAAATAGACTTCCGCGTCAAAACTCAAGAGAGGCTTTGTAAAACCAAAATCTACGGTAATTCGAAACACTGCATCATTTAAATAGCAAGTCCATCCTTCTCATTAGCTTCCATCTTACAAACAGCTTACGAACGGTTTCCACGATAACGAAGGAAATGTTCTTTAAATCCATGGACAGAGAAGGGAGCCAGAGAAGAGTGAAGGGCCAGATCTGATATGATTTTAACAAAGGCCAGAAAAGACTCAACCCTTCCCAGAAAATAAATCAGAGCCACACGTATTGCCAAGATCCAAAGAAAAAAATTTATTTACAATAGAGAATTTTATTCGAAACATGCATTTTTTTTTTAAAACAAATCAGCAAATGCAGATCAAGTTTACACTCCTTAAGGCAAGAGTCCCTGTGCAAGCTATACATGTTCATATTAAATCCAAAAGCCGCTCACCCTGGGAACTCATGTACAAAGGGCAAGGCCAAGGTCAGCGATTTGTCTTTTATTAGAGAATCAGACAATCTCCCTGATACAGGAACTCTGAGGTCAACTTGCTATGAATTATACTAAGAAAATGCAAACCAATAGCAAGAAATTCTGATAGTCTCCTTTAGTACTGCATACAATCAAATCAACGGTATTTAGAAAGGAAATACAGTAGTGCATACGAAAAAGTGAAAACAGAACCTGTCCACGTAACCGGAAGGACAGCAGTGAGCCGACGGTCATATTGCACGCAATGGTCAAGTCCAAACATTTGGTTCAAAGTTAGCTTTTCCCCATTTTGGCAATCAGTTCATCACAAATCTTGGTGAGTTCTTCTATCTCTTTATTCTGAAAGTGAAGACAAAAAAAAAAAAAAGGTTGCTGAAATCTCCTGGCTGTTGGAAATCAAGCCAATCAGAATGATCTTTGGGCTTTTCAGGGGTGTGGGGCCCTCCAGGTTTCTGGGTCCCCCTGAAATTATCTAATGCAGTAAGAGAAACGACATGGAGACAAATAATGTTAAGTACATACCCCAGCTCTAGCCGTGACCTTGAGCAAGTTACACAACCTTTCTGAGCCTTGCTGTCCTTCTCTCTACAGTGTGGATGACAGCATCTCTCTGAGAATGGAATGCAGTCAGAACGTAAAGCTCCCTAGCACAGTGACCGGCATAGAGTAGAGGCTTGACTCCTATGGGTTCACTTTCTTTGCCTCTGAAGGATGTGGACATAAAAGAGGGTCCGGGGTGAGCTCTCGGGCGGTCTGTTTGAGAAATGCCACCAGGAGGGGTTAAGCAATTCTACCCGAATAGGGTCGCTAGCATTATTTAGAGGTGCTGTGGACACGAGGAGTCGAGGAGAGAGGCAGGGGTAGACGCAAGATGGCTTCAGATGCTCCTCGCACCACGCCCTGCCCATGCTGGGAAGCAAGGGAAGCCAACCACATGCTCGCACCAACGATCAGACAACACCGTCCACGCTCTAAGTGTGGGGATCCAACGGGATGAGTCCAAGGGCAGGTGAGGCTTTGCTCTGATGCAGATCTGCTTCAACAGCCAATGTCGAACAGCCCTCTCCAAGGGGGCTAGATCTTTCTGGTATCCCAGGGACATACTGCAGCCAGTTTTCTGAGGTCCCCGTGGAAGGTGAGTCTTAACCACAAGCCTCTCCCCTGAGACTGTAACGGGGGCCCTTCCTTGGAAATCGTGGAAACCTCCTGAGACACGGTCCCGCCCGTGTCCTGTGTTTCCAGGCTGGGCTCTGGGCGCCACCCGTGACTGTGTCCATATTGGGAAGAGTCGGGAAGAGTCGAGAGGTCCTCAATACAAGAGAAACGCAGCCCTCACTGCAGTCCAGCCACCAGCCCCCACTAGGAGAGAATCACCTGGAACAGCACCTCGGCTTACCCCCTTCTAGAGTTTTCAGCTCTGAGAGGCTCGATTCTGAGAAGCACCGAAACGTCTGTTGGAAGACGATGTTCTGTGGGAACGTGGCTCGAACCTTGAATCCTGGAAGGATCCTTGCCACAACAGCGTCTGCTGGGGCCGCGGATGGCGACTTTCCATCTTCCCGTGTGCCAGTCACCGTGCTCAACATGCCCCAGGCACTGGCCCCGCTAGGTTCTCACACACCAGTCCCTTCGGGGGAGCCACTGATATTTGCACTTTCCAGTGGGTAACCGAGGCTCAGAGAGGTTAAGTGTTGTGCTTAATTTAAGGTCACGCAGCTGGTCAGACACCGGAAGCCCGGAGAATTCAGGCTGGCCTGGCCCCAGATGGCTTTGCTGTTTTACTTATTAAACATAACGTGCGGCGACTGACCGCTGAGAGGCAGTAGCAGACCCACTCCCTATAGATTCCTGTAGGTTCTCCAAGCTCCATCTTGGCACCAGCAACCCACTGTCTAGCACTCGGCCATCGTGCAGCTCAGCTCACTGGGTTTCCAGCGCCCTGACTGGGCAAAATGCCCAGCGCCTCCAATTAAGAAGGGCCTGGTGGGGGGAGGTCATGCTTCTGAATCTCTTTAAAACTGAGACCGACCCCTCCGTATCACTCAGAGTCCTTTAGGGGAGAACGTGTGTGATGAACCCATTCCTCCTCGGTTTTAGTTTAAGACTGAATTATGTTTATAGATCTGTTTCTATCTTTTCTGTTCTCCAAAACTGGGCAGGCCACCTAGCCTTCTTCTTTGTCTTTCAGTTTGCCAGAATACGTAGCATCACCTTCATCTGGCAAGTGGAAGAGTCTGAACAGGCCAGGTTGCCTAGAAAACACCTATCCCGACTCTGGTTTTACCTCTATTACTTGAGCTAACACCATGATGCAGTTCAAACACCATCAAATCCTGAGGGAAATAGAAGGGAACCAATATATTGCTACATTTCTCACCTGGAAACATTTGATGCACAACTGCCTTCCTGCCCAAAATGATGGGGGAATGTGGTCCTTACTTTAAATGAATATTCCACTTCTCAAGAGTCACCAAATATGCTACACATGGATTATCAATATTCAAAGAATAAAAATAAACACCCGCTCCAGACGAGCAATGCAGAGCCACTCAATAAATATCGATGGGACGAGCAAATGCTTGTGTTTGATGCCTCGGACTCTGGGCTCCCTGCTAGGAACAAGGAGCAGAGCCTGGAAGATCGAGGCAGTTGAAGAGATTTGGCATATCTGGGCCAGTCCCGCTTCTTCACTTCTTTCCCTTTTGAGGGACTCTTCCAAATCTTCAGGTTTCAACCTCCAACATGACAAATCTATACAACCTGAGGGCAAGTGTGAGGCTTGCTCAGGGTCATAATGGATGGCGGGGAGTGGGTGGGGGTGGGGGGAGAACCTGAGGCTCCTGAGTCCCAGGGCTCTGTCCTTGACATCATTTAGGTGAAGAGAGAGGTAGTATGTGCCCACTGCTTGGCCCAGACCCACCTCGGACCCATAGCCAGCCCCCCTGGAACCTGGCTGGGTATGGGCACAGGAAAGGGGTCAGTCAGAGGCCACTGGGTGCTTTTGGGTCAGCAGACCATTTGGGAGACACGCTGGACTTCAGATGCCATCTGCCCATAAAGGACGTGTGCCCCCCCACCCACCATGACTGCCCTTTAAGGCCCAAATGTATGAGAAGTGATGCTACCCCAGGACACTGGGCTCTCTGATAACCATCCAAGGGACTCCTAAGGCTCAGTAAATCAACCAGAATGGGGTTGCTGTCTGGGAACTCCCTTTCTAGAGACACACTTAAGGAAGGGAGCTGTGTGGCACTCACTTACCCAGATTCCCCTGGGTGGAAGGGTTTTCCTGTCTGGATACCCAGGGAGAAGGTATGTATGGTAGACTGGGCGCTAGACCAGAAATCAGGACAAGCTGAGGAACCTCAGGAGGATTCTCCCATCCATGGACGCAGGAGGACATCTGGGGCCCTTTTGACCCCAACATGGCCTGGTGATTACCCCATTCCCTCACCAGTAAAGCATGCTGGATGTGGAGTAAGGTACTCTGCCTGGCACACTGTAGATACTTGGTAAATGTGTGACAGATGAATGTTGACAAGGAAGGAAAAGCAGCAATAAACGTCGGAGCAGACAGCAATTCCAGGAAAGGCAAGAAGGGGGACAGTCTCGGGGCGAGCATTACACTGGATCTTCCAGAGGGAGAGCAAGCATATGCTCACGAGGTCTAAACCTATCCCGGGAGCTGCAGGGAGCACAGAGAAGCCCAGCCTCTGGGTCCGGCCAGCCCCACCCCGTGGAGGCCCCCCGCCCTCGGCTCTTACCTTCTGCTCCAGCGTCCTCTCCAAAGCGTCCACACGAAGCTGCTCCTTCCGCAGACTGGCCTGGTAGGCAGCCTGCTCCTGCTGAGCCTTGCCTCGGACCTGCGCGATCTCGGCGTTGGCCCTGTGGAAACAGCGGTGGCGGCGGGGGGATGCTCAGGAACGGTCACCCTTCCCCATAGACCCCTCCCGCCTTCTTCCTCCCAGCTCTGGGCAGCAGGAGCCCATGAGAACGCCCCAGCCTTAGCCCCCATTCCCGTGATGCCGCGGTGCTTTGAGTGGGTGCCCTGGAAACTGCAACGTGTGTCCTTCACTTATCAAAATGCTCAAGAGTACACTATTATCACAAGCCACACTGAAAAAGCACAAGTGGATTACCCGCCCTCCCCAAGCCAGTGTGAGCGGTGCCACTGGAGAGCCCTGCCTGCCTTGGCGGGGTGCTGAGAGGCCTCCGGGAGCGGACCCGAGGCCGCGTTACCTGTCCAGCTTCTCCTCCGCGTGCACCTTCAGGGCCTGGTACCTCTGCTCCTCTTTCTTCACCCGGGACAGGTACTCCTGTGCACACTTCTTCAGCACCTCTTCATTCTGACGTGACAGAGGACAGAGGTCACGCCCACAGAAGAAATGCCCCAGGTGCTGGGAACCCCGAGAACTCCCTGATGCTGCTGGAACCCTGGACCGCCAAGTCCAGGTCCCTATAATCTCTCCCAACCTGCTCCAGTTTTCCCCACCCACCCTGTCCAGCGTCCCGCTCTGCCCCGACATGAACATACCTTGCGGAAACCCTCAAGGACCTCCTTCATCTTCTCATATCTCCTGAAGAGATCGGCCAGAGATTTCTCCACGGAGTTCAGGTCGGCCAGAGCTTGCTCCTTCTCTAGGACCAGCTGCTGGACGGTCTGGTGGGAGACGGACTTCTCCCTCTGCTCATCCTCTGGCAAGAGACACAAGGATCCAGACGATGGGGCCGGGGGATCCCAACCCGGTCTCAGGGGCAGCTGGGGCCTCAGATGCAACTCAGCCTGAGTACAGGGCATCCCAGACTTTGGACAGACCCACCCCCACCCCCCCGAGCCCACCCAGACTCTGTTTCTAAAGGAACAACACCCACGGGCCCAGCATCCCGGGCCTGGGCCTTTGCAGTGTGAGATGGGACGGAAACTAGCCACTGTCCTTGAACCTGACCGATGCAGACCCTTAAAAATCCACATTCAAGGCCCCAGTGATTCTGTTCGGTTGACGACAGCAAACAGATCCATAAGGTGGAAAAAAAATCACCACTGAATTTTGTGTGGAGCGAGATTACAAGGTACAGTAGTCTGGGCTCTGAGGAACAGGCCTTTCTATGTGTTATCAAAACAAAGAGATGGTTATTGGAAAAGAAAAAAGATTTCCTCATGCCTTAAAACGTCCCATGAACCAAAGCCCACATCACCATCAGCCCCGAAACTCTGCTTTGCACAGAAACGGACATTTCCTTTGATACAGCAAATGTCTTAACTCTGAGAAAAATGGAGCTCTTTCTGGCAAAGTGAGTTTCTCAGTTATGTCCAAAAGAATTAATTCTGGCCCAGTTCAGAGTGGCTGATCCTAGTAAAAGGAACGGCTCCGTCCTCGACCCCACCCCTTGGGGCCACCACCCGCTAACACTCTCCCCCAAACAGCTAGCAAACCATCTCGTATTTATGGGAAAGGCTTTCTCTGACCACTCCGCATAAAAGCCCCTCACCCACACAGCGCTATCTTTTGTGTGCTGGCCCGTTGGTCACCCGTCTGGGTGGGGGAGGAACCTTTTGTTCCCATCTGTTTGGACCTCTGGTGACAACAGAGAGTGGAGGGGGGAGAAGCCCCCTCTCAGAACTCTTGGGGGAAGGAGCTCTGCAGAGCTGTCCTCCCCTCAGCCCCAGGTCACCTGGGCGGGGGTCCTGATGCCCAGGACTACCTCCAAGGGCTGGCCGCCGTAGGGTGGATGGCTCTGGAAATGATGACAGACAAAACAACAACCAGCGTGCACCGAGCTCTTCCACGCGTCAGGCGCCCTGCTCACTGTTCTATTCATTTAATGCTCCTAAGCCAGCACCCGGCCGCCAAACTAAACTTCCTTAAGTCCAAACTGGGTCACCGGGCTCCAGCTCAGAGCCCCCCGGGGTCCTCCCTGTGCACTGGGAATGAAATCCAAACTCCCTCCCCACCTGCCCCAGCTACACTGGCTGGCACACCCCAGGCGGGCCTGCCCCAGGGCTCAGTGGCCCCAGAGCTCACTCACTCAGGTCCCTGACACCAGGCCACCTCCCCAGAGGTGCCTCCCTGAGCACCTGCGGGGAACGCCTCCTCCCTACTTTCCAGTCCATTCCCTCGCCAGCGACGGTCAGACATGCAAGCGCCCGTGTGTCTGCCGGCTGTCTGCCCAGAACGCACACTGCAGGAGTCTGTTTCATCCACTTCTCTAGCCCAGGGCCCAGGACAGTGCCTGAGTCACAGGATGCCCCAACACATCCGTGCTGGGAATGAGCGAGGGGAGCCTGGCCCCGGAGCCCGATCCAAACCCAGAGCCGCGCTCATGACCATGCCTCTCCACTGGCTTCTTAATAATAGACCTGGGAGCTCCCTTAAAATCAGGGGGAGGCTGGGGGTGAAGGAGGGCACTTGTGATGAGCACCGGCTATTGCACGCAAGTGTTGAATCACTATCGTGTACACCGGAAACTAGTATCACACTGTTAACTGACTGGAATTTAAATAAAAACTCAAAAAAAAAAAAAAAAAAGGCAGGGGGATGCTGCTTTGGGTTCTCTCCCTTAGGTTCCGGATAGATAGCATCTTCCTGTGTCCTGCAGTTAAGCCTATTTTGCCGTGTGCTGTGCAGGGAAGCGCCCAGGGACGGGGAGGGGGGCACATCCTGGGTTTTAGCTCCAGCTGTGAGATAAACTTACTCCAAAGTCCCGACCCTCCGGGGCCCGGGGCCTCATCTCCAAAACGAAAGGGTTGTCACCCACGAGTGCACACCCAAATGAGGGGGGCTTGTCTGAACACAGGCTGCAGTGTCCCCATCCCCACCAGTGGTTCTGGTCTGGCAGGTCTGCGAGGCTGTGCATCTGTGCCAAGTTTCCCGATGACACTGAGGCGGCAGGTCCGGGGGCCACGCTTGGAGAGCCACAGGCCTGGAAGATGCCTGATGTACGTCCAGCCCTGCCTTTCAGAGCTCCCGCTACCAAGGCAGAGGTGAAGGACCCAGGAGCCAGACCCTGACTGCTCAGGTTCCGTCCTGGCTCTGACACGTCCCAGCCCGGCCACCCTGGGCAGGGTTTTTAACCTCCGTGAGTCTCAGCCTCCTGAGCGGAAAGAGGGGCTCACGGTATTTATCTCACGGTATTGGGGGAAAGATTAAATGAAAATGTATATAAAGCCTTTGACACACAGTAAGAACCCAGGATCACTGACCCATTATTGACAGCATCACCAGCTCCCCCAAATTAGCGTGATGTTGCGTCACAGTGACTTACAAAGGGGGAGCTTTTTAACATACAGGGAGAACCAAACTGCCAGCAGCCGGCTTGCTACACCTAGATTCCCAAAAGGAAAGCCGCTTCAAAGGTTCACCAGTAACCCAACGCTTATTTTTACTCTTTTGAGTCTTAGCTGCTTCCTTAGTCCTCAGCACACTGCACAATTTACATTCCAGGCTGATCTGAGACCATGTATACATTTCACTTGGCTCGTAAAGAGCCATTTATCAAACGGAGTCCATCTGATTTCCTGGATCTGAGACTTAGCCGGCCTCAGGTTTCCTGTCCTCCCCATAAACGCTTGTAAAAATAGAATTTCCCGGTTCCCAGGAGACCGAGGAGGTGAGAATGCATCGCCAATCTTTTTGTAAATTACAAATGCACTCAGGTTCTTCAAATCAGGAAATCAGCCCCAAACTCAAAAGGCTCTAGCCTCAACCACAAAACAGTACCCCTGGAGAGGTTTCTGGCTTCTTCAAGCAAAACATTATTAAACCATGTGGGGGGATAGGGGGTGGGGATGGGGGGGTGGGGGAGAAATGCAGCAAATACACAACAGCACAAGTAACAAAAACAGAAACAAACAAACCAACACTGGTTGCGATGGGCAAGTGTTAAATTAGGTGAAAAGCATTTACTTACCAGGCTTGCCTGTTTGTTTTGCAAGCAAAGGGCAAGAAGCAACAGAAAATGAAAGCAAAACAGATAATCAGAGCAGTTGTTAGGAAAGCAGAAAAAAAAAAAAAAAATCAATTGCAACAACCTGGAATGCAAAAAGCACAGAGGTC
Organism: Leptonychotes weddellii; assembly: GCF_054177405.1. Classification (NCBI taxonomy): domain Eukaryota; kingdom Metazoa; phylum Chordata; class Mammalia; order Carnivora; family Phocidae; genus Leptonychotes; species Leptonychotes weddellii. The sequence goes on from NC_138374.1 coordinate 8,489,525, forward strand.
TCTTTTTGTTCTGAATCCTAAATAGTCAATATTTGAGCTCAGTTTTAGTAACATGGCACGAAAACGGACAATAATGGCAGGACAGATGTCGGGCTGGCGTGGAACATTTGTGAGGGTTACACGGAAGCCTGAGAGCGGGGCGGGAGCCAGGAGGAGCTCGTGTAGGTCGGGTGGAACCTGGTTTTAACTTCAAAACACTACTGATGTTCATTCTACCCCGGACTGCTAAGCTCCTGGGGCCTGAGTTTTCCCTCCCACCAGGGATGCTGGTGAGGTGGGCGAAAACCAGAAGAGAGATAGGAGACCCAGATGAGCCATGTGGGTATGCTTCCACTCACGGCCTGCCCAGAAAGGAGGCAGGTGCCACCCACAGCGACAGTAAGTCCCAGCTGTGCCTCAGCCCCACGCCGCCTTTTTACAAGGTGACGAGGACCTCGAAACCCGCCGCAGACCTCATCCACATGCCCTGCAGTAGTGACTGATGGGATGACAGGCACAGATGTGCCACCTGAGGGACAAGGTCTGAGAAGTGGCTGATGCAGAAGACACTGAAGGTGCATGAGGATGGGGAACCAGGGGCGGATGTGCTCTGTCACACCCCCCCCCCCCCGGAATGACGGTGCCACTTGCCACTCAGGATGCTGGAGGGGTCTCAGGAGCTGCTGGGAGTGCTCAAACACGCCCAAACAGGAAAAGGCTCGGAGGGGTGAGGTCACAGCTCTTGAAGAGAGGAATCCGCAGGCCAAACATACCAGGTCTCCCCAGGGGAGGGGCTGGGGTGCTGGGGGCGGGCGTGCGTAGCCAGAACCCCTGGAGTCAGGGTTCCACGCACTCAGCTTGCCTAGAGTTGAAATGTGCTTCTAACTACTCTCACCTGCAAATACGCTGCGAGGAAATCAGAGTTGAATCATCTTTTCTGTCCAACAGGGACAGACCACTTGAGGCAGGCAGACAGAGCCTACTCTTCGGTTTTTAAGAGGGAATGTCTGCTTGTATCAAAACTGTCAGCCGAGTACTAACAGATGGCTCTGGACAGCCTTCTCGCAGGGGCAAGGCTCATGCCCTTTTACCCCCATCTCAACTTTGGCCCAAATGTCATCACCAAGAGCAAAAATAACAGCGAAGAACTCTGAGACGCAGAAGGATCTTTCCAGATGAGCCACCGTAGGTCTGAGGTGCATTTTCACAACCCGAGACTCCAGGAGGCCAAAAGGTTGTGCTCAGAGTGCCAAACGCTGTATATTGGAAGACATAAATCCTTCTTCCTGACTACTTTTACAGCAGTTTCAGTTCCAAGAGTTTCGTTTTTTTATCTCATCCATATGTATTCATAAATTCTTATACCAATTTAATAAAGTAGTTTCATTTGATAGAAAGCATATACCATGAGCTGATCCTTAGAAACACCCCAAATGGGCTTTCCCTGAGATCTGGGAGAAATGGCCTTTATTAAAATACATCAAAATTAGAGCTCCTTTGAATAGAAAGCACTCAGTTGTTGGCCTCTTCGCCATTCCCAAGCCTGCTCTCATATTTATTTTGGGACGAGCCCGAGGTGTGGGGTGACTCGGAACCAAACGTTTGAGAGAGAGGAGTCATCTGTTAACCCAGCCTCCAGCTTCGACACAGAAACTGGTTTGCGGTGAGCTGGGATTTTTTACTCCATACGTCCTTAGGAGTAAAAGTTTCTTTTAAAACTAGTATCACGGACCTAAGCAGCAAGTTAAATAAAGAGATTCCTCCCTGCCACCCCCCACCAAGTCATAACATCATTTTTGAACGGTGATCATCAGTGTAAAAACAGGCTTGGAACTTCTGCAGGATCTTTTCTCATTATTATTATTTTTTTAAAGAGTCAGGTGGGTATCGGTTGTGACTTGAGGTCACCTTTTACTGCAGGCCAAAGCAGCGTCGGTACTCGCTGCCAGGGACTCCGGGTTAAGATGGATTCTGAGTCCGTGGCCATCTCCGTGAGATCAGGTAAATCGCAGGAGGGAGGGGAGAGGTGGGGCGGGCAGCAGCACTACCATGGGTCCCACTGTCCTTGCCCGAGAACCCTGCGTAAGGCTGAGGATTTTGTCACTTGAGTCTAAGTTGGAGTTTAGGGATTTGATTCTTAGTGTCTCCCATGAGCAAAAACTCCCCCAAACATCCTAGGAACTGACCCAAGTCTCCTTCCCCATGAGGTGGGCAGTCCTGGCTCAATGGTGGCCTTGGAGGTGACCGCCATGGCTTCCCACAGGCACAAATAATGCTAAGGGACATGCGCGCGTGTGTTTCCAGGAGGCCCCCAGACTCACATTCTGGGATGCTTTGCTCTCTCCCTCAAGGACTTCGTGCTCTAAGAGGGGCCTAAGACGAACACACGCTGGGAGTCTATCTTCAGAGCCCTCCCAGTGAGTCAGAAGCCTCGGGGAGGCCTGAGCCCACCCATCACGACACCCACCTATCATCTGAGCGATGGTCTTCTCATACTCTGCCACTATTTTCCTGTAAGAGAAGCAAAAACATGTTGGAACCATGACAATAGGATGGTTTCTCCTTGATACTGGGGCCCATGTGCTGGACATCAGCAGCCTGACCGAGACACTAGAGGACAAGTCTTATTTCTTTGTCATAGTTGGCGCACCCCTCTAGGTTTACCTCCAACCTCAACCCTCTTCTTGCACGCCAAGGAGGTTCATTTTCCTAGTGCAGGACTCTGACCACACCATGCCCCTGTGCAAAACCTTGCACGTGTCCCCACGGCCCACTGAGAAGAAAAATAAGACCAAATCTTCAGCCTGACAATCCAAGCCCGCCACACCCTAAGCCTGATCACTCTCATCAAGCTTACCTCCTTCCCCGCCATCACGAACCAAGTGGTTCAATGAGAACAAATGAGTTTTTGTTGGCTCTGGGGTTTCTCACCTCCATGACCTTCCCTGCCCTATTTCCACCTCTCATTGTCTGAGCTGCTTCTCAAGGTCCAAGTCAAATGCTATCTCCTCCAGGAAGCCTTCCCTGATTTCTCCTCTGAACTTCATGACATTTTATCTGAATTTTCTAAAATGTCTCACACATATGGCATCATAGTACGTGAGTAGAAGCAGCTCCTCAAGGCCCAGGGGCCACTACTTAGTCACCTGTGTTGGAGGCGGGGACATGGGGAACAGTAACACTTGTTGGATAGCTTCAACCAAACCATGGCTACACAAAAGCACTAAGATCCCTTCTTTATAAGACTGCCTCACTGCTGCCCCCGGGTGGAAAGACCCAGGGAGTGAAGAAGCCCTCCTTCCAAAGTCAACCTTCTGGAAGGAAACTCTCAACAAAGACTCAAGGGTTTCACTTACATTATCCAATAGTTAGTTATTCTCCACAAGAGAACCAAGAACTGCTAACCACCAATGGAGTCAAGACCCTGCTTACAGCTGGTCCCACACACTGGGGGCTCAGCTTACTCCCTGGTATGGTGAGGATTTCCCTAGACCCTGTGTAGGATCATGGGGGAATTAGATGAGGTTAAATAGGCCAGTGAAAGCAGAAGGCACTCTGCAAAGTCTAAAGGCCTCACAGCTGCTGGGTGTCTGTCACTGACCTTCTTGACCTTGGCCCCAAGGTGAGTGCCTCACTCAAGGGCCAACCCACAACAAAAAAGGTGACCACACCATGAGTCCACTTGGGTTCCTTCTGAATCCTACACAGAAGCAGTTTGTGTTTTCTGTAATTAATCAATACCTCCTTGTATCCCTGAATCCCAAAACAGCAATGGACCTTTGGGGCTGCACCGTCTAAACCCATCACTGCCAAGGACAGAGGCGGGGCCACAGCAGGTAAGGGACGTGTCCTTGCAGCGGTGTGGGGAGACCTGTGGTCCAAAGCTGCTTCAGTGGCACTGTATTTGCATCTCGTCCTCACAGCGACGCCAAGGGGTGGTGCCCTGAGGGTCCCCAGAATTGCTGATGGGGATACTGAGGCACGTGGTCATCCAGAACCTTTCTAGGATCTACAGAGTGGCAGAGCTAGGATTCAAATCCAGACATACGCCTGTGGAGCCTTCTCAGACCCCTTATGCCTTACTGCCCGGAGGCGCTGAGGTCCACCCTCTTCCACAGATGAGGCCAGTCAGACAGAGCTAAGGAACAGGCCCAAAGCAGCTAGGAAGCCGAGCCCGATTTTTACCTGGCCAGGTCTGGCTCCAGAGGTGGACATGTGGGCCTTCAAACACGAGTGCAGCTGTGCCAGTTGGTGACCCCTGAGTCCTACCATACTGGTTAGTAAACAGCACCCGCTGAAGCCCCCGAGGGAGCCCCCAGAGATGGAACTTCTAGCCTTCCCAGCATGCCCCGCTTTCACGTTCGGGGCAGGCAAAAAATTACAGCCATGCTGCTCACTCCTCCACTCCCCTACCAAAAACAAAACAAAACAAAACAAAACAAAAACAGAGAGAGAGAGAGAGACCAAAGAAAGAGATTTTCAAACGATGCCACCACAGGGCCTCAGTGTCAATGTGAACAGCACACTGGGAATCACCTCCAGAAGTGGTCACAAAAAACATCAGGAGGAAGAAGGAACTAAGGAGAATTTTCAGGAAGATACTATTTGACCTAGAAAGCAGGGGATAGGATTACCTAAATCATTCGCTCACCACCTAAAATGGTAGCCACGAAGGCAGCCGATTCTGATAATTAACCAGCAGCTGCCATTGCAGTTAAGTGCGCTGTAAATGTACTAATTCTTCAACCAATTTTTAAAAATTCATCTATTCCCTACTTTCACACTTTGAGACTTAAAAATGAAGCAAGACTATCAGAGATTTTCTGCATCGCACCAGATCTTCCGTCTTGTGAAAATGGTCGCGCTCTAACTCCTATCTTCCCTTGCAACTGGAAAACCCACGTGTCAGTTCAGCTCGGCTGCAGAAAGGCAGGTGTGTGGAGAAAATGCACTGTGCCCCCAGGAGCCGTTCTCAGACTTGGTGGTGGCAGCAGCCAGACCCTGGGATGGCCAGAGCAAACGTTTGGGCCAAAGTTTCTTTAAAAACGCCACCTGCAATACAGTTTTTTTTTTTTTTTCAAAGATTTTATTTATTTGAGACAGAGAGAATGAGAGAGAGAGAGCACATGAGAGGGGGGAGGGTCAGAGGGAGAAGCAGGCTCCCCGCCGAGCAGGGAGCCCGACGCGGGACTCGATCCCGGGACTCCAAGATCATGACCTGAGCCGAAAGCAGTCGCCCAACCAACTGAGCCACCCAGGCGCCCCTGCAATACAGTTTTTAAGATCACAACCCAAGTGTAAGTTCTAGCCCCAGAGATGGTTTCTTAGCTTCTAAGATGATGATGAATCATGAAGGAAAATAAAGGGCCGAAAGGTGCGTCAGACGGGATGAGGGAGGGAGGCCCCTGGGCACCATGGAAAGAGTTTGGGCTTTGGAATCAGGAAAGTAGATTCAAATGCACATTCTTCTAACTAGAAGCTCCAGGACCTTGGGCAAGTCACCTTCCACTGTCAGATGGGACTGATGATCCCTGCTTGAGGGCTGTGGGGGAGAAACAGAGACTGAGCGTCTCCAGCTGGAAGCACAGCACATGGCACATGGTAACCATGTGGTGGTTACTATACTTCTGTTACAGATGCAGCAAATGGAAATAAACCATTCAGACAAAATTCTGGAGATAACCTGTTTATCCGTGGAGACTGCTAAAGTTCATAACATTAGAACTGTACAAGGACTATTTATTAAATGTTACACAATGAGGTCAAGTTGTATAAAAATCTGTCCAAAATTTGCTAAGTTAAGGGTGCCTGGGTGGCGCAGTCAGTTGAGCGTCCAACTCTTGGTTTCGGCTCAGGTGGTAATCTCAGAATCGTGAGATCAAGCCCCGAGTCGGGCTCCACACTCAGTGGGGAGTCCGCTGGAGATTCTCTCTCCCTCTCCCTTTGCCCCTCCCAATTGTGCTCTCTCTCGCTCTCTCTCTCTAAGTAAAGAAATCTTAAAAAAAAAAAAAAAAAGATGTGCTAAGTTAAAAAAAAAGTGTAGAATAATGTACATTTCCACTCTCCACTTTGGAAGAAAAAAGGAGTCTGTATAGGGACTCACTCACACATTTGCAATCAGAAACGGAAAATTCTTGGAAGGATACACCAGAAACGGTGGATAGCAGCTACCTGAGGGGACTGGAATTGGAGGCTGAGTGGGAAGGAGATTTGTGTTTCATTGCAAATGTATTTGTTTGTTTGCAGTATTTAGCTCAGATGCATGATATTTTAATAACAGTAACATTACTAAAAATACGTCTGTGAAAATATAAACCTTGTCTCATGAAGAACAGTTAAGCCTTGGGAAGACCCCGTTCATAGACCGCACCAGCTGTTATGAGACCACAGGTAAGCATCTCCCCAGATACCAGGAAGCATCACGACTGACCTCATTTCCATCACTTCTCGCCTGCTTTCTTCGTATTTGTCCTTCCACTCCGAGACTTCTCTCTCCTTGGTTATGATCTGGCATCAGGGAGAAGAAAGCGGTGAGCCCCAGAGGACTGAATTCAGATCTGAGCAATTCACAGACCCGAGATAAGGAGACATTGAATTAAAACTTCCTACACCAAACAATAATTGTATTGAGAGAATTTTCCGGAGCATGAGACAGAAATAAACCAGATATCAGACTCCCACAATGCCCCACCAGGGAGCAACTAAAAGCATATGCTTTCTGTTATAAATCAAACAAGGCCACAGAGGCTCATTAAAACAATGGTGTCTAGGAAGATCAAAGATGGTTTGCTACCCGTCTTTGCCCACAGTGGTTGCAGGACAAAGACCGTGTCCAAAGATGCTGGCCTTGTGGATCGTGTGTGTGTGTGTGTATTTATTTACATGTGGCAGAAACTGGAGCTTTCCCAGGGAAACCAGAGCCGGCCTCCCCTGAGCCACACCCACGCCATATACCTCTGCTCTAGCAATCCGGAGTGCGGAGTCCAGGTCAGGCTGCTGGAACAGAAGGCCTGCGGGCTTCTCCACCTCGGAGGTCCCGATGCGGGAGTACAAGGCTGTTTTGGAGATGGAGACATCTGTTGGGTGAGCAGCCTCTCTCTGTGGAATGGTTTTTAATTAAAAAAATAAATAAAGTTAATACGACTCCTATGACAAAGAGGATTTGCATTCAGCCTCTCGTGAATCGGTCAGTTGTATGGTTTTGAAACAAAGAACATCAGAAGTATGAGAAAATGCTTGGGCTGATGAGTGGGGAAAGGCCAGACACAATCTATGGAAATCGATCATTTGGCACCAGCACTGGCAGACAAAGGAGCTTAATAGCAGAGGCCTCCCCAGCTCCCCACTTCGGGAGTCAAGCATGTCTGGTGCTTGCTTATCACTGCCATTTATCACACGCAGAGGCATTTAGGCATAGTGCTTAAGAACCAAAGCCATTTTCCAGCAGGCTCCACTTCCAAAATAAAAGCCTGATGGTGAACGATGCTGAATTCTAATCTGCATGTGCCTAGTTTTGAATAACTGCAAATCTGATCATTTTTGTAAGACTGTCTGCATTTCAATTTGGAGGGGGGTGGGCATGTGTTTAGCTCTGTTTGAAAGGATATGCTCATACAAAGCTTAAGGCCTACTGAACCTATCAACCAACGTCACCTACAAAAGCTAGTTTCTGGATGCCTCAAGGGAGGAGTTACTTTGCAGCTACGTTGCCTTAAGTTTGCTGTGTCAACGGCAAAATTGAAATCTGGATCAATGACAGTATCCGCATTTGTTGGTAAGACCCTCAACAAGTGGTGGGATTCCCCACCCCCGCCCACAACAGACACTGGTCTGACTGTCCAGGACAGCCACTAGCCTCCTGGAAGGGAGAGAGGAGAGGACCGCGGTTACTCTTTCTCCCTTTGCACAAAGAGCTCAGCCATTTCCATCACACTTGAAATGCCATGTTAGGAGCATCATCAACCAGCACAGCAGGGGCCAGCGGTCTAATTCTACTGCAAGAGACTCCAAACCAAGCACACTCTCAGTCCTATGCATTAACCTCCTGGTGCTGGCATGGCTGCCAAGGCAAACCTGATTCCTAGAGTCCAATTCGATGTGGAGTAATGGTGCTCTGCCAGTCAGAGTGTGACTGCAGCTTCCTGGGGAAATGGATTAGAAGTGAGCAGTGAACACAGCACCCAGGTGGAGGAGAAAGAGAGATCTGGGGAAAGAACAGGGAGGACTGGTCTTGGAAGTGGAAGCAGACAAGATTAAAGACCCAACAATGAGGGCGAGGGGGCGCCCCTGAAGGTACTCTCTCTTCCATCGCAAGAACAGGCAACCTCACCCCACTACTGGGTCAGAGAACATGAACTTGCAATGACTTAGAAAACTCAGGCAGAAATTTAATGGATAGGACTGGAGATGACACAGTTAGGCCCAGTTAGCTGTACACGTGCATGGTGAATGACATGGTTTTGGTTGTCCTAAAAAAGGGCTTGGGTTTCACTGGCCCTGCCCGGCCTTGCGTATTTGGGCTCCCTGCGCAGGGGGACCCGAATGATTACTCGGGTCAGAGAGGGGAGGGAGCACACTGAAGGCCCTGGAGACACACTCTCCTGTCAAATGGGATGCCATGATCTTTCCATCCTCAGGTCCTAAAGCAGCCTCCATTACAGGACATTTGACCAACGCACAGAAGCAGGCAGGCTGACCTCTCAGAAGAAAGCATGCCACCAGACCAGGGTGTGGAGCCTCTCCCGTGCATGGGTTCATCTCTGCTGTCTGAAATGTTTTCAAGGCTCTACTTGTCATATGGGAAACTTCTCAGGAAGTAAATAGAAAATTATACCCAGAGGTCTTGTTTGCGACTCAGGTCATGATCTCAGGATCATGAGATGGAGTCCTGCCTCCTTGGGCTCCGCGCTCAGCGGGGAGTCTGCTTAGGACGCGCTCTCCCTCTCCTCTGCCCCTCCCCCTGCTCGCTCTCTGTCTCTCTCTCAAACAAATAAGTAAATAAATCTTGTAAAAATTTTTTTTTAAAAAGAAAATTATACCCAGACAATAAGACTCTATTTGTCTTTGTGGAGGAAATTCATAGACAAAAGATTCTGAAGACGATTGGAAAAAAAAAAAACCAACAAAACTGTTCCTGTCACTTTTTAAGTAAAATAATGTGTCCTTTGAAAAAAAATTAGAATAAAGTTTCAAAATGGAAAGAACACTAGACACCATCTAACGAATCGTGGGCCTTTGGAAGATGAAAAAAAAATGGAAGATTTAAGGGATTTGGCCAAAAGGTTTCCCAGAATGAGATTCAGTTCTGACTCCAAACAAGCCAGCTCTCTGAAGTGCGAGGGGAAATGAACTACATCTAACTTTATCATGCTGGGCAGAAACAAAATCTGACCAATGCAGGAACTGATGATCTTAAAGCTGCCTAAGTCCTTTGTACAACAAGGAAGGGAAGGGAAAATAAATACATTAATGAGCTTTCTAAGTAAACACAATGGTTAACCACCACATACAGTGACTCATGATCACCTTTCACCCCAGCCACCTGGTGTTTTCAATAAAGGAACAGATGACTTCAGAATCCATTTGAATTCTGCCTGGAGTATCTGCATGTTAATGAAATTCAAGGTACACACCCTGGTTTTCTCTTACAACAGAGAATCATTTCTTTTTTTTTTTTTTTTTTAAAGATTTTATCTATCTATTTGAGACAGAGAGAATGAGAGAGAGAGAGCACATGAGAGGGGGGAGGGTCAGAGGGAGAAGCAGACCCCCCGCCGAGCAGGGAGCCCGATGCGGGACTCGATCCAGGGACTCCAGGATCATGACCCGAGCCGAAGGCAGCCGCTCAACCAACTGAGCCACCCAGGCGCCCGAGAATCATTTCTAACAGAGATAGGTTTGTTTCTCACTGATATTTTAACATCAGGCTTAGATTAAGCTTTGCTTCTCCTGCATAAGGCCCCATTGGCTGCTTTAGGGGAGCCCAAAAGCCAAGAGAATCACGAATTAAAATGTGAAATGGCCACAACTCGGAAAGAGCACGAGCCTTTGGAACCAACTTCCAAACCCTCAATCCACTCACTCACATCTGGGTCCCTCAGGGGACCCCGAGGGTGCCGCCACCCTCAGACCTGCAGACCGCATGCCTGGGGCCCTTCTGGCCTTGCAGTCTTAACACTTACCCAGGCTCACAGTCCTCCTCATGCCTGGTTCCCTGTTGCTAGGCCTCAGGGGAAGCTGACACCTGGAACCAAGGTGGAACCACAGCAAGCTGGGCCATGGTCATGGAGAGTGGACCAGGCTGGGCCCTTGGGGGGTATCCAGGCTACATGGCGCCAGGTGGGGCAGGAGAGGGGCCTCTCCTTGGGGAGCTGCCGCATCCAAACTTGACAGCAGCTCAGGATGACAGATAGGTGGAAGACACTCAGTATGTGCCCTATTCACGCCCACAGGAGGCGCCACCAGCCACCTGACTGGCCACTCCTTCCCGCTGAGTCAAGACGTGGCCTCCATCCTTCTCATCACAGGCTGTGAGCAATGACCGCCAATTCCCCAAACCGGCAAACAGAAGCTTAAACCCAGGCGCCAGGCCTCTGTCCCTGCTCTTCAGACCTGTTCTTGCAGCTTTCAGGCATCATGTTGTGAAATGCCGGGGCTGGTGGGTGGTTTCTGGACACAGCACTAGGGAAGGAGCTCCTGCTGTCAGGCCACTCACCAATTCAGGTTGTCCCAGACCTAACTCCTTCTCCCGCCCTCCCTAAAATCCAGGTCTGCCTTTATCGGCCAGGACTCCTGGAGAAGAAGACAGATTAGCACCCTTTCCCTCCCAAAGGGCCTGCTTCTAGGACTTCCTCTGGTCCTGAAGCTTGCCATTTGTATGATCCCTGTTCCCACATGACCCAGACACATCCTTCATTCTTTATATCTGGGTCCCCTCATCCAGAAAGGCCAATGGCTTTAGGGATCGCCACCAGTATCTGTTATATACACGGATTAAATCCATCCCCCACACAGCCTGTACCCCTTGCAAAGCCACAGAGAAAGGACATTGCAGTTCCATCCATCCTGGTTACATTCGGGGCCGTTGTACCATACAGCCGGCCACCCTGGTCAGATGAACCCCAGGAGGACACAACCGAATTCACCTGAGCCAGAAGTGTGTGGAAGACACAGTAAGGAGCTCCAGCTCAATACCCCAGCCCCACGGAGTTAGTTGCTAACATTTTCTGACTAATGAGACAGGAAACCCCACTGCGGTCCTTCGACGGTCCGCTCAGCTGGCTTTCAGTCTACAGGGGAATGTCAAGTGAAGCTGCTCAAGGAGCGACCAGAAACCACCGCCGCCATATTTCATGTTGCTTTCAGCCCTCCAAGTGATTTCTTTTCATTCCAAGTGATTTCATTTTTGTGTTAGCAACAGTTTAAGACCATGCTGCCAAAAAGACTGGGCTAATGTCACCTGCAGCTGAAATTTATGGGCAGAAAAAAGAGCAAATTGGATACACAGCTGCTGTTTCTCTTTGTCTACATCAGCAATTTCCAATGCAGGGAGGGGCGATCAAGCGTCTATGTGAGCAAGAAACCCACAGGAAACTAAAAAGTGGTACAAGTTACCATGGCAGAGAAAAATGCTCCTTACCCTCTCAGACAGTTCTACCCCCACCAACGTTTCTTCTAGCAGATCCTTCTGAAATACATAAGGAGGTGGCTGGGCCCGTCTCTCCAACCCACACACAGTGGATTCACGTGTCAATATTTTCTACATCAAAAGCGGGACACGGGGTCTGAGAACAGGCTATCATTTACAGGAAGTCAATGGCCAGCCAATATTTGCCGACTGTCCTCTCTGATGCGTCCCCAGAGGAAGGAGGCAGGGGGGCACCAGGCACTCCAGAACATTCCACACTCAATCTGAACCCTTACTAGAACATGCTCAATCCTGCCTCAAACTTCTGGACAGGAATATACTGTAGTTACGGTGGCCAGACCTGAAGCCATTCATTCTGTCCTTAAGCCACTCCCCAGAGATATCAAGAAATAAATCTAATGGGGAAACAAATCCTCACTGATGCTTTCTAAAAATCTTTCTCATGGAAACTAAACCCAAGCTCATGGGTTGACAGCGAGAACAAGGACGTCAGCAATGTGTATTAATGTTCTTGTCCCTGCCCTGGGTCCCAGCATTCCCAGTCTGGACACCCACAGTGTGACCACCTTCTTTCACTGAGAGATGTCTCTGGGAGGGAGGCCCCCCCCAACCTTGTGGACATTTTCCAGGGAAACCACATGGGCAGGAGCAGCCCATGAATTCCTGATCCCGTACCAAGTAAGCTATTCCTTGAGATGGGACAGGCAAGGGGCTCCCATTTGGAGACTGGAGTCCTAGTTCCCGCTGGGTCAGTAAATCACCCTCAGACCTCGGATCTGTTCCATGACTCCACTTCCCCATCTGTAAAATGGGACCTGGACCCCCCCCACCGCCCCTATAGTAGAGATGCTGTGAGTGTCCGATCCGGTAACAATGGCAAGAGTGAAGCTTAGCTACCCAGAGCCACTGTCCTTTACTGCACACCTACTGTGTGCCAGGCATGACGCAGTCCTCCACACATCATCTGCAGCCCTTACAGCAACCTGCCTCATCTCACAGCTAGAGAAACGGAGGCCCGCAGAGGCTCACCAACACGTTCAAGGCCACAGAGCGTGCTGGGCTGCCCAACGCAGGGTGCGGCATGGGGGTGGGAATGAAGCGGCCCCTCAGAGACCACAGCTCCCCATCAGCCTGGAGGGGCGGCCTGATCCTCAGAGGGGCCACAGTTTTGCACACCTTCGGCAACCCATTCAAATTGTTAAGAAAAATTACTCCAAACTTAGAAGCCAGGCAAAAAGATTTCTGCATGCTCTGTCAGTATCTTACTCTACTCTAGAGCGGGGCTTGGCCAACGATGGCGGATGGGCCAAATGGCCCAACGTCCTCTTTGGTAAAGAGGGTTTTACTGGAACATGGCCACACCCGTTCATCTACACATTGTCTGCGGCTGCTTTGAGCTACAATGGCAAAGCAGAGTAGCCGCGGCAGAGACCAGATGGCCCACTAAGCCTAAAATATGTACCATCTGCCCTTTACAGAAAAGGGTTGCTTTTCCGTATTTCTATTGACTCTGGCCTAAGGGCCTGTCTGAGGTTTCAGGAAGGTCTCAGTTTCACTATTTACTATTGATTACGGCCCGGGCTCAGTACAGTTAGATATCCACTAGTAGAAAACAGAAAAGTTGCAAATGATTTTTGTTCAGTAGAGAAGCAAATGGTTTTTGCAGAACACAAACAAACAAAAAGCCTCCAAGGTTACAGTCCATTGTCTTGTTTAGCCAGTATTAACCAGTTTTACATTGAACTTTGCAGTAAGATTACAATAAAACTCTGGCCCTCTTTGTTCCACTGACTTTGTATCGGGTTCTCCCATTTTCCTCCATTCAACCTGCTTTACCACCCTGCTGTTCCCTTCATTACCGAGGTAAGCAGATCTTAGACATGTGCTCAGCGTCTATTTATGTGAGAGTTATGCTTTTAGCTTTTCAGAAACTTTGATGCTACTTTGTAGGACCCTGACATTGCCTGCTTAGCCAGTGGTTAGCAAAGGAACTTCTGGACCACACCACATTCTCAAGAAGCAGCGCACGGCAGCAGCAAGCCCGTACCTTGGTGTCCTGGTGGCTACGGGAAGCCAGGGCAATCTGCCTGGCTAGCTTCAGGGCTTCTATCCGCATGACGGCAAACTCTAACTCCTCCTGTCCGAGGGGTGGGGGGATGAGCAAATCGCAGGGGAAATGCATCAAGACAGGATGTCAATGTGTCCCACATCCAAGAAATGAATGTGCCACGTGAATGTGTCATGACAGGTACTCAGGAAAAACACACGCTCTGGCTTTCTTGCACAGTTAACACCTCAGCAGATCATGAAATAAGTGTTTAATTTCTTTTCTTTCTTTCTTTCAATTTTTTTGTAATTGCCCTTTGGAATGTCTGTCGGGAAGGATCGTGTGGTCAAATATGAGATGAATTTTACAATGGGATCAAAATTTTTACTGCACTGTGTCCTTCGATTTTTTTCCTTTTTGTTTCTTTAATTAAGTCAAGATGGTCAACAGTTTCCATGAATGGTTTGCCTTCTCAAATGACTGAACAATCTCTCCAGGTTTGCTCTGAAGGTCTTAGTCTAGAGGGTATCAAATTAAGTTGTCAAGTTTAAGGCACAGAGTAGCTAATTGTTTTGGTTCCAGATGTGAGACCGAGTCCAGATGTTATCTCAGTGGGAGTCTGAGATAGCCTCCCCTCCCATATATATAAACAGCTTGACTCGATGGTGATCTAATACCCTTGGTTCTGTGACTAAATCACAGAAACTGCTTTTGGGGTTATCAAAACTTCTGAAAAATGACTGTTTGGGTCCAATTTCCCATTTGAAATACAAATGGTTTGTGCTATATGTAATCACACAATTTATATCATTTTGGCATCTTGGATCAAGAACACCCATACATCAGTCTTTGAGGGGAAAGAGATTTCATTTGGAGCATTTCCAGCAATACCTCGTTAGATCCTGCCTCACTGCATTTGGGGTTCGGAGTTCATTCTCTACTGAGGTTTTCACAAACTCCCAAAAGGTCACACGTGGGCTACAAACCTGAAGTTTCTGGGCAAATACTGGGGGGTTCTTTTCTGCTAAGTCGGGTTCCAGATAGTCAAGCGCACCACAGAGAGAGGCTGGATGAGCTAGCCTGCTGAGAAGGGCGTCAGCAGAGGCAAAGGAGCCCTCAGGAGCTGTCTGAAGGCCGGCAGAGGAGGACACAGAGGAAAAATAGAGGAGACACAGAGTGACATCGATTCCGAGCAAGGACCACACACCTACATGCTGGACATTTCTGACTTAAGGCTAAAGAGAGTATTAGTTAGGTGCCACTACTTTCCTTTTCATCCTAATTCCCACCTGCTGACAATGGGCATCTTGAGCTTGACAGGCTCCCCACCCTCCCACCCCCCCACCCCCGGAAGCACAACCTTAGGTGCCCGCCCACCCCCACGCCACCCCCACTCCCTAACCAATCGGTGGGAGCAAAGTTACCATTTACTTATGTATTTGAAAAGCTCAGTGGGGGAGACAAGGCAGTTGATGGGTTTTCCAAACATAATATAACTCATCAAGAAAACACCTCTAAGTATATGTGTCAAAGGTTTTGATAAAGGTCATTTTCTAAATAACAGAAAGACGATTTCAAATGAAAAAGTGTTTCCGGGTAGACTGGGAAGACTCCAAGGTCAGAAGCCAACTCTATAGAAGTTGGGTCATGCACGAGTTCTTCCATAGTGTGTATTTGATAGACTGAGTCACATCTACTTTCTTCTTGCTTACTAATATTTTCCCAATATCTAACTGCCACAGAGTAGGTGCTCAATAAATATCTGATGCATGAGAAATAAATGGTCTACTAATATAGAACAACAAAAGTACCACTAAAAGTAACTAAGTCAATGGCTTCAAACCCTCTTGGGGACTGCTGGGAAGGAGGTAAAAGAGAGAAAAATAAAAATTCACCTAGAAGGATGGCCCATTTTAGATGTTCAGGGGGTCTATCTGCTCTGCAAGGCTCCAGAGGGGTTGGGAGGGGAGGGATGTAAATAGGTCTGTAAACAGGAGGGACTTCTCATCACCAACGCCCAGGAAAACCAAGTGTTTCCCAAAAGGAGTGTCCCCTGCCCTACCATTCTCTGCCCCCTGACCTAGAGTATGGAGAAGCAGGGTACAGACTGATGTCACCTCCAAAGCAACAGTGCAGCCCCAAGGGACTGAAGTGGAAAATCAAGAACCCCGAAGGCAAATAACGCAGTGAGGTAAGAACTCCAAACCACACTGGTGAAGATGAAGAGCTTTTCTCTCATGGCTAGGGTGTGGGGTCTCCGAGGCTGGCTTCTGTGGTCCAGGCACTGGGCGGGGCCCCACGCCAGGGGCTGGGTGAGATTGCTCTGAAGGGCTGGACCCTTAGGTGATGGGACCCAGCTGGCCCAGGCCTCAGCCCCAGTAATCTTGGGCTCCTCCAACCCCACTCACAATTTCAATCGCGTCTGAAGCAGTGCCCAAGGTCATGACCTCCAGCTCCTTCTGGGAGGATTTCTCTGGCACCTGCAAATGTGGCTCTTGGTTGGGAGCCAGTCCTCGTGTGACAGGATGCTGGATCTTTGCCCCAGCGTTTACAAGGGCTTCAGTTTCCTCAAAACTCGACCTGAGGAAGCAAAGAGCACCTTTACTCGTCTCGCTGGAAATCCCACTGAAATTGACCAGGATGCCCCGACGCAATCACCATCCCAAGGGATCCTGCACTTCCAGAGCTGCGTTCCCAGAGGGAAACTGGGCCGGGTGTTGGGTGGCCAGGGAGCCTGAAGGCTGGACAGCCTGAGGGAGAGGGTGGTCCAGCCCCAGCCCAGGGCCTGCTGACAAGGGAGGGTCAGGAGCACAGAAGCTATCGGCTACGGGCACAAGCTGGAGTTAAGCAGACTGTCCATCCCTCGGCGTGCACCCGGGGGGAAGTGACTGTGTCCTGCATCTCAGCTTCTTTTTCCGTAGGACAGGAGATGAGACAGTGCTCGGTGAAGGTCAAGGGAGATACTGCCCGCATGTGAGGCACCTGACACGGTCCCTGTCACCATGACTATTGCTGCAACATCACCACCATCATTCTCAATACCCTGGGTGGATTCGGAAGTCAGTTCGGGAAATCAAAGCAAGAGCTTTCCCTCCTACTCAGAGAAAGGGGCAGGTGAGGGGATGGGAGGGTCCCAGCCCCAGAGTGGGGCCCCTCCCTTACCCCATCCAGCACCACACGGCTCAGAGGAGGACCCTCACTAGTGCTGATTCACAGCCACGTTAACCGTGAACGTCTACCCAGCACTTCGCTTGCCTTACAGCCTCTCCGTTTCATCCTCCCGGTGGCTTTGGAGGGCAGGCACCCCCAGGCCCACTGCACAGTTGGGGGGTGCCTGGAAGACTGAGAGCCTCATTTAATCCTCATGAAATTCCTACAGGGTCCGTTTTATGACTACCCTCATTTTTCCCACGAGGAGACGGCAGCACAGGAGGGTCAGGTAGGCTGCATCAGGTCACACAGCCAGTAAGGGGTGGGAGTGGGACTCCAGGTCTGAATGCCGCGGCACGCTGCCTCCCCGAGACAAAGTTGTGTGTGCACCGGCGGGGGGTGATCGAAGGGGCTCACGCATTCGGCTGTTAACCGGACAAAGGGCAGCCTTACCGGTAACACCCCCACCCCGCTTGTATGTCTGTGGGGATCCTCAGAGACCCGGATGTGGGCTCCCTGAATACATCAATGCAAACGAAACCACGCCGGGATAGCAGTGCCACGGGGCTCAGAGCCCGACCCGAAACACTCTCCTCATGGAAGCCGTACCCTGAACACGGCGTCGGGGACTCTGACGTCCGGACCGGGGGAGACTTGACCGGGCTCTCCTGAGAAGTGTCAAACATAAGGTACAGGGCCTGCTTCTTCGGGGCGTCATCGTCCTGCTGCAGGGATCAAAGGCACAAGTCAGCTCGGCTACAGGGGGCCTGAACACGTGATAGAAATGAAAACCAGAGCTCTTTTCAACAGAACAAATAACTCATCAGGGAAAAGCCTCCATTCTCCTCGAGCCACCCAGAAGGGAGGAGCAAGCCAGTGCTGGCCAGTGGAGAGGAGAGGAAAAGGGCAGGGAAGAGGTTGGTGGAGGGAAGTTGTGAGCGTGTGCTGCTGGGAACAGTGTCGAGGGGAGAGGGATCGTAATGGTGTCGGGGTGCTACATGCTGTTCAGTCCACCAGCATCTACTGGCCACCCCTCTGGATGGGCAACCATGCGGCCACTGGGGACAAACACAGGGGTGGGCAAGCCCCCAGCCTAGGCGGTGCCCACAGTCAGATGGCGGGTGGGGGGACGAGCATGATGGCCCAGTGTGGTGAGCACCTCCAGCATGGGCTGCTAACTGCGGGTCAGAAGCCACAAGCCCAGCATCTACGAATGATGCAAAGAAAGATAAAGATACAAGCAGTATGTCCGGGCCAACAGTATCACAGCAAGCCCTTCCGGGGCCTCGGGGCCCCGGGGCCTCTGACAGCACCACTGGACAAAGGCACTGCACAAGAGGCCATGCTCGGAACCAAGTGCCCTTCAGGCAGTAGACAGGACACCAGGGCGGACAGCTACCCGTCGCAGCCACTTAAATGCGAAAGGGATGGCGGGTGTGGGGGAGAGAGACTTCTTGCCAGAAGAGCCGATCTTCAGTTACATAAAGCAATTAATTTGAAGGAAACAGGTAATAGTGCACCTTAAAAACCACCAAACCACTGCTACACCTTTTTAAGGAAATCTCTGACTAGTTCTTTCTCAGTCTGGGGAAGTAATGATGCAGGAAGCCTAACTGCATTCTCTTTGCTCACTTAAAATGCCATGTGAAGTGGACCGAATACAAACCTCCAACCCCCAGTCCCAGTTCGCCCCTACTGTGCACCCAGGGCGCTGCGGGCACAGAGGACCCTGGATCTGGGACTCGAGCTCAGGAGGAGGCCGGTTCCTGCATTTTCACAAGACAGGAGGGAAAGAAGGTCCCCTGCTGGTCTGAGGCAGGACTTACAGGTAAGGAGGAGCCAATTTTCTCCATATATTCAATTTCATAGGAGTTTCTGTAATCCAACTCTGCAAAAGAAACAAAAGGAGAGTTAGTGCCAGAAAAAAAAAATTTAAAAAAAAAAGGAAAGGTTTGGGCCAGGCAGGGTGGGGTCTGGAACCAGACTCTAAACTCTGAGCCTAGCCACGACTCGAGGTTTTGGATTCGGCTGGAAGGGGAGGGCAGCTCAGCCATCTTCAGACCACTCGCAAACCACTTGCGGCAAAGGGGCTCTTGCCATTTGGGCGCCTGAGAGTCCAAGGGAATTAAGTCTGAGCAGGAACGGATCTGAGCGCTAGGCACCAAGTTTTCAGAAGTCTATTTTGAGTGTTGCTTTTCTCTGTGTCTCACATGCAACATGGAGAATGTTCCCACATCCTGACGACATTCGGAACTGGCCCCACCGTGGTCCCTCTCCAAGAACCCCCGGCCTTACCCCGAGGCAAGGGAAGAACATACATCGTTCCTGCACTGGGCTTGTTGAGAGGCTTTGCAAGTCACCTGGACCACTTCCCGAAAATCCTGCCAGTGCCCACAGGGCTGGTACAAATAAGATTTTCAGATGCAAAGATTATGAGAGTCCAATTAGGTAGAGAAATGACCTATTTCAAATTGACTGGAAGGGAAACTTGAGAGGCTCTCACTGGAGACAAGAAGTCCTGGGTCCCTCAGGTCCCCGGGCGGGGGGTTCCTTGAGGACACCCAGCTCTGCCCCTCAGCGGAAGTCCCTGTCTAGGGAATGGATTCCGAGCACGCCCGACGTGCTGGGCACGGTGGATGCGGTGGTGAACAAAACCAGAAACAAAATCCTCAAGGAAGCCACACCCACAGCCACCAGATGGTTCTTTCCTACTTGAGCAGGAAACCAAGAGGTCACAAGTGACCCACTCAGAAAGCAGCTCTACAAGAGCGTACGTGGCAATCCCTAATGCCTGCATTCTTTTAAACATAACATGGAAATAGCCGTTCTGCTTTAAAGCACCTCTATTTCTGCATGCCGCTTAAACAATGATTCCGTAATATGAGCTTTAAGATGACACATCTCAGGAAGACCGTCCCCAAACTGGCAAGTGTGCGGGGTCATACGAGTGCGGCTGTATGGACTCAAGCACTGAAAACACGTGGACAACTCTTCAGGAGTCTCTGAATCTCCCTGGTGAAGCCAATGCCTCCTTCCAGCGGGCTTGGCCTGCCCAGGGGTTCGAAGACGGTTTTGTGCATTCGTCCCTCAGGCCTCCGCCCTGATTTGTGCGTCACCCGGGAAGAGCAGAGACTGACGCCAACCCCACACGACTGGGCTGCAGTTTAGCGTGTGGGACTGGAATGGGCATCCTTTCTTAGGACGTACAGGTATTTGTTTATGAAGACTTCCTGTCTTCCTCATCTTTTGAAGGAGAGGTAAGGTAGGGATGGTGAAGGACAAGGCGATTTCTAGAGCCACCTCCAGATCTCTCACTGTCCAGATGTAGGACCTCGGGACTATTATTTTATTGTCCTATTAAAGACTGTTTTAAGTTGAGAAGAGAACAGTGTATCCGTTGCCTCCTTCTCCAAGGTTATCATTATTAGCACCAAGGCATTATTTAACCCTAAATTATTTAACGGAAACCCTTCAGCACACCCGCAATGGCATAGAGCAGCCAGGATGCACCAAACAGGCTAAGAGCCACCACAGAGATATTTCCAGGGACTGAGGCCCTGGGTCCCCGCCCAGCTCTGGTGACCAGCGCGGCTCGATCAAGCATCCCGCCTGGAACCTTAGCTGGTCCCCTGGCAGCTGATCAGGGTGAGTTTCAGGTCACCGAGCTCACTTATCTGCCTTCTTTCCCACCTGCCGATGGGGTCTCCCTTCCCACTGCCCGGTGCCCCCCATCCCGCCCTTCAGAGGCAGCAGATGACAGTACAACAGTTGGGGATTATCTGACCCCCCGCCCTGAGGAATGTATGCATCGTAGCGTGTGGTTACAGGAGACCCGCACTCTACACAGGAGCTTCAATCCCTGGTGATGCCGGGAGGTGTTCCTTCAGCACATGGCCTGAAACTGCCAGTCGTAGCCATTTGGGGTTCTCATGTATAATTTACAAAATGGCCCAGGGGCACCTGGGGGGCTCAGTCGGTTAAGTGTCTGCCTTCGGCTCAGGTCATGAGCCCAGGGTCCTGGGATCGAGCCCCACGCTGGGCCGCTCTGCTTCTCCCTCTCCCTCTGCCCCTCCCCCCCGACCCACTCATGCTCTCTCTCTCAAATAAACGAATAAAATCTTTAAAAAAAAAAAAAAAGGCCTGGAAAAGATGTGAAGAAAAACAAACCCTCTTCTTGTCATCAATATCATCTCCTGTGCCTTGAGCGAACATCTTCCTGAACGTTGTTTTCAAAATTTCACTCATCTGCTTTCAATGCTAAGCCTCAAAGGGTGGTGGGCTTGGAGGGGGATCCATGTCCGGCTTCGGCTGTGGCCACACGCAGCCGGGGGGCTGGGAAGGGTGATGCCATTTACACCATGTGGCCCAACACCTTTACCTCCAAGAGAAGAGGCCTCTTGCTAAGGCATGTGCTGCCTCACACTGCAGAGGCCCAAAGGTTTTTGTTTTTTTTTTTTAAGATTTTATTCATTTATTTGACAGAGAGAGAGGGAGAGAGCACAAGCAGGGGGAGCGGCAGGGAGAGGGAGAAGCAGGCTCCCCGCTGAGCAGGGAGCCAGATGCGGGGCTCGATCCCAGGACCCCGGGATCATGACCTGAGCCGAAGGCAGACGCTTAACAACTGAGCCACCCAGGCGCCCCCCGAAGGTATTTTTAATGGGTCCTGTCATCTTTGAGGGCTGCTTCCGGTAATCATTTCATGCTG
>NC_138374.1:8511552-8563293 GCF_054177405.1 Leptonychotes weddellii
GACCTGGGAGAGGCTTTGGAGGCTCCTAATCTTTGCATCCCTACGGACCACACGGACTAGGTTTTTTTCCCACTATGTTTCCAAAGATTGCACCAGAAGAGGCCATTTACTAAGCAAGTGTTCGAAGAAAAACATTTATAATTGCCAATCTGACTTTTTATTTATTTTTTAAAGATTTTATTTATTTATTTGAGAAAGAGAGAATGAGAGACACAGAGCATGAGAGGAAGGAGGGTCAGAGGGAGGAGCAGACTCCCCACCGAGCAGGGAGCCCGATGCGGGACTCCAGGATCACGACCTGAGCCGAAGGCAGTCGCTTAACCAACTGAGCCACCCAGGCGCCCTGCCAATCTGACTTTTTAAATCAGTGGGGGATGATCATTGTCGCCACCGTGAGCTGATGTCATTACTGCCCAGACACGTCATTTTAATTTGCTGGGCATCTTTCTAAACTAGTTCCATCCAGGTTTCTCAGACTATTCAGACAGCACATGAAGCTCCTGTGGACCCAGGTAGGGAAGCACCGCTGAGTTCAACACCCTCTTTCTAGAGACGACGAGAGGAAGCCTACTGGATGCTCACGTACAGGAGCATGGTGGGTAAGAGCAGGATGCTTCAGAGTCAGGCAGCCCTGATCTACGGGGGCTAGCCCCACATCGCTCAGCAAGTCATAACAGCGCAAAGCCTATGCTTTCCTGCTCCTAGGTGAGGAGGAGCAGAAATCCACTCTCTAGAACTGAGAGAACGAAATGAAACCACGTGTACGAGAGCCTCAGTGGGGCTCAGAGTGTGCACCAGTGACAGCTCGTAACTACTGTCACTTAGAGAATTGGCCTTGTAGTAAATACCTGGTGAGGGGCTCATTATTTCTAACCCCAAATCTCATTCCCTGTGATCTGTGACTTCCCTGTAATAAAGCTTTAATCACGGCCACAGCTCTGGCCAGATTCTTTCTGTTGATGACATCAGCACCCCAGGGGCGTGTCTGGACTTGACCTCAGTAAGTTAACAGGAAGGACGATCTGAAAGGGGGGCTGGGCATCCAGTTTCTACATCCACCTGCTGGAGGGAAGCAGGCTGTATTACAAAGGTGAATGCAGGGTCGGCACCTCCTGAAACTCTAACTGTCCCTTATACGTACAGATGACGGATTTCCGATTGCCCACCAGTTGTAATTTTAGTCGGGATTTCCCAAATCTTCCCGATTATTTTCTAAGGAGGCAGGTTTCATAGAGCTTTGTTTTAAATGTACAGATTTACCTCTTTGTTGAATTTTTGCAGAAAATAAGCAATGATCAAATATGTCCCTGAGCTAGTGAGGTGTCTGTTTTGGTTCCACGTCAAAGATGAACAAACATGCTAGCATGGATTGGGATACCTACTGGCTTAACAGGTACTATTAGGATTTTTATATTTTCTATTAAAAATGCATGTATTGGGGGGCGCCTGGGTGGCTCAGATGGTTGAGCGTCTGCCTTTGGCTCAGGTCATGATCTCAGGGTCCTGGGATCGAGTCCCGCATCGGGCTCCCTGCTCCTTGGGAGCCTGCTTCTCCCTCTGCCTTTCTCTCTCGCTCTGTCTCTCATGCATAAAAAAAAATTAAAAAATCTTAAAAAAAAAAAAATGCATGTATTGGGGTGCAGGGATGGCTCAGTCAGTTAGGCGTCTGCCTTTGGCTCAGGTAACGATTCCAGGGTCATGGGATGGAGCCCCGCATCAGGCTCCCTGCTCAGCGGGGAGCCTGCCTCTCCGTCACCCTCTGTCTGCCACTTCCCCTGCTTGTGCACTCGCTGTCAAATAAAAATCTTTAAAAAAAATGCACGTCATCATCATTACAGCATTAAGTGACCTCAGAACGGCCCGGACCAAACGTGGGAGACAGGGCATGGGGCACTACAGAGGCAGCCAAGGGGGGGGGCACGCACGAGGCAAAGTGGTTCCATCCAGTGGGGCTCGTGGCCCAGGTATGTGTGCAGAGGAAAGTCCTGAAGAGGGTCGGAGGCCAGGTCCCAGGGCGCCCAGGGTCAGGCTGCAGTGACATGGTCACTATCAAGCCTCCCAAACCCCAATCTGAGGGCCAACCAGACAGCCTACCAAAAGGCTCTGTTCCGCAGAACACACAATGCCAAAACACCCAAGTACACGTAACTTAGAGGGTCTTTCCATCTTCAAAGCATAGAGAAGTAGTGTGGTAAGAGGGTACGCATCCAACCCCCCCCCCAACACACGAAATGGACCTCACTCGTGTCGTTCAGAGACTTGATGGGCACAAAGCAAGCTGCCGAGTGGCCAGGTCACGGAAGAGCGTGCAGAGCAAGCAATCCAAGCTACCCAAACTACCCGCTCTGGGTGATACCACCGCCAGCCCGGAGGGAGCCAGAGGCTGCTTAATGGAGGTGGTGGTTCCTTAGCAGCAGACAAGGAGTACAGGTAAGATTTTCACATGCGACGGCCCTCATATTGATTTCTACGCATATTTTTTTTGAATGCTTGGATATTAAGATCTTGGAGACTGAGAACCATCACAACAGTCCCGAGTGCTGGAGGGAAGCTCACAGAGGGGCAGGAGCAAGAAAGAGCACCATCAGACCAGGAGATGGTTTCAGGCCTCAGCAGCTTTCCTGACGAGAAAGGAACGTGTGGGAACCAATACAAAGATTTCAGAAAAATCAGTGTTCACGGAATAAGCAGTTTACCAAAAAAAAAAAAAAAAATCTTGATTCACCAATCATGTTGTGTTGACTTAAGATAGATGAATTTTTCAAGCCAAAGGATCAGGCAGAAAGCTGAAAGCGAAACTATGTGTAGGAGGAAAGAAGATCTTGATGAGAAAAGCAACATGCCTGGGGGCCTGTTCAGGAAAAAGGTCCTCTCATTGGCAAGCCTGGAGTGAACCGTCTGGTCTGGGAGCTTGAGTGGAAGGCATGGCCCCACTGAGGAATGTCCTGTGGGGATGATGCACAGTGGTGGCCCCGGGAGACCCCAGGCCTGGGCAGGGGTTGACCCACACAGAGTATTTGGCTTGAATGGTGCTGCTTGCAGCTGGGTGTGTGTTTCAAAATCACCCAGGCCCGTAAGCCACAGAGTGAGCTCAGGGTGGGAATTGGGGGGGACAGGCGGGGGGCCCTGAGCTGACTGGCTCTCAGCTGACATCTCGGGGTTGGGGTATAGCTGGGTTCAAGCCTTAGGCTGTCTTAAAATGCAGCCTTAGCTTGGAGTGCCCGGATGGCAAAGCAACCTGGCTTGGAAGTTTCTTTCCTGGCCTTGTGCTCCCCAGGGGCAGTGATCTCCAAGGCAGGGTGGGGGTCTGGCTGGCCACCAAGGTGCTTACCCTCCGTGGGTGAGTTGAATTTGGTGTCATTGACGAAGGTGGACAGGTCCGAGGGCTGCGGGTAGTCCTGTTTGTCAGCCTCCAGATCCACTGTCACACACGTCCACTTCTGGTTGGTGACGGCAAGCTTCTCCTCATCGGTGGCATGGACCACCGCAGAGATGACCGGCGTTTCTGGTGTCACCGCTGGCGTGGGGTCCTGGGAGCAAAAGAGAAGCAGTCTCTCCTCTCACACGGTCTCTGCGTCCCCAACGGCACCCGCCCACCTGAGTCTGGGGCCCCTCTAACCAGGGCAGGTCCCTATCCAGCTCCTCAGCAGGTCCTCGGACCCTGCTCAAAACGGTCCCAAGGAGGCAAATTCCTTCCTCTCTGAATTCGTGCATTTCCTTCCTGATGGCTTGTTTTTGGGGGGGAGGGGGGGGCGGTGAGCGTGGGTTTAAAAAAAAAAAAATCCGGATTTTGTGTCCGGCTTATTGGAGACATTCCTGCTCATTCACTTTAAGAAAAAATAAGGAAATTTACTTATTGGCACTTTTATTACTGCAACTACTGTGTTATGCCCACACAGTGCTTCAGGGCCTGTGAACCGATCTCATCAATATCGCCTGTCGATCTGCATGCCTGTCCCTGGAGGATTTGCACAGAGGGGGAGCAGCTGAGTAGGGCAGGGGCAGGGGGGGTGGGGTGCCCAGAAGTGTTAGAGCAGAGCTGGGACTGGGTCACCAGACCCCTCTCCCGGGGCGGGGTGCCTTTCTGGGCAGCCCAGCCCGACTACGGTCTGCTGGCTAGGGCATCGCTGGCTCAGATGGGAGCCTGGCATACACGCCCGAGGCCAACCCTCCTTGGTCTGTCATGGTGTAGATCTCATAAAGGAACTAGTTAGAGGGGAAAGGGCCCAAACCTCACTTCTTAGGGCGTGATTTCCTTTCTCTCCCCACTTGGATTTTGGTTACATAATCCAGTGCTCTTGACATTCAGTTCTTTCTCACTATATATTCATTTACCTCCAAGGACTTTCTCAGTTTAGTATTCATAGAAGTTCTCAGCAGATGAACTGGCCAGAATGGATCAGCATGATTCCCACAGAACCCACACAACACTTCTGCTGAACATCTATCTTTCTACTCTGGGGACACACTCTGATCTCTCCCAAAGGGAAGGGATCAAAACGATATCTGGCAAACAGCAAGGGAGCCCCCACGTAGGAGGCAAAAAAGGATGCCGGAAACGTGCCCGTGATGAGCAGAAAAGACAGCTCTGGTTGACTAGCAGGGAATCAAAGCGCATGGGCTTTAGCTGCTTGGGTGAGTGATAAAATCATACATTTCAAGGGAACACTGTACCTGAGAGGGTGGATCAGAGAGAGGAGACCGTTTTGGAGACCTTTTCACCCTGAATGTGTCACTGGAAATAAAATGGAAAATGTGAACACAACAAACAGTGGTACAGAACAGTCCAGAGCTACACAGAGCCGACCGAAGCCACAGCCTCCAGCCTCCGCAGCGGCTAAGAGTCGTCCACCGCCGACGATTCATCCCGACTTAACAACAGATATTATCGCTGCCCCTGAGGGAAAGAATCCTCAAGCTGGAAATCTTTTAAAGAGATGCCATTTTGTAGAGCTGGCCCAGAAAATGCAGCTAAATTTAGCCAGAGGTTCTTACTTTAAAAAGCAGATTTTGGTGAGATTCATGTATCCAGACTCATCCAAGAATGCCTGAACCAAGTGAGGTGTGGGGCAGGGACCTAGATTCCTGACACCGATGAACAGGATCCCATTTACGGACTGGCAGGACGACACAGCACATAACGAACCACGGCCAGAGCCGTGCAGAAACACGAAGGACCATTCTGGGTCTTCAGGGAGAATCCCTTCCCACTCACTGGAACTCGGAGCATAAAGGATTCCTGCACCTCGGCACTTCTGGGTGAGATTGCAACCAGAGGCAGGGCCAGGGTGAGAGGATTCTTTTTTAAATTGTAGTGAAGTACACATAACATACAATTTACCATCTTCAACACTCCAACTTCAGTAGCTTCAAGTCCTTTCACATTGTACAAGCAATCTCCAGCACTCTTTCCGGGATAAGATGATTTCTCTACTGTCTATTCCTAACCACGGTTAATGACTCTTTTCTCCCTTCCTTTCTCCTTCATGTAAATAGTTAGGGGCAGGGGCAGGTCACTCGAGGCAAAGGAAACATCAGATCAGACTTGCGAAGGGGTCAATGAAGGAAAGCATTTTTAGCAAACATGGTTCCACTGAGTCACTGAGTGGTCAGGGGCTCATTTCCCAGGCAAAATGGAGGCCTCCCCACCTGCAGCCTGGTCCCTGGTCTCGGGCCCCTCTGTGGTACAGTCCTGCCCCCAGCAAAGCAATGGCATTTTTGGGGTGGGGGTTGTCCCCTGACCTTAGATCCCATGGAATGGAGCAGGAATGGAGACATTCCTGCTCATTCACTTTAAGAAAAAAATAAGGAAATTTACTTATTGGCACTTTTTTTTTTTTTTAAAGATTTTATTTATTTATTTGAGAGAGAGAATGAGATAGAGAGCATGAGAGGGGGGAGGGTCAGAGAGAGAGGCAGACTCCCTGCTGAGCAGGGAGCCCGACGTGGGACTTGATCCAGGGACTCCAGGATCATGACCTGAGCCGAAGGCAGTCACTTAACCAACTGAGCCACCCAGGCGCCCTACTTATTGGCACTTTTATTACTGCAACTACCTTTCCCTGCTCTAAACGTTAACTGGATGGACAGAGCAATTTGGCACTCAAGTTCCTTCCTTGTGTTCTCTTCAACAGAACGCTTCAACAATGGCATTCAGTCATGAAAAACCACTAGAAATGGTCATCTGCAGCATTTACAGCATTTGCCATACGAGCAGTGCAGTCCCAGCCTGAAGCATATATTTATCCATGCATATAAACATATAACTGTGTAGTTGAGAGTTGCTAAATGGCTCTAAAAAACTAAAGAAATCCTTTGGGCAGAAGCAAGCCTGAGAGACTCAACCCTATCCCGGGGGGCTGCTGGACGCCTGGGACCAGGCCAGCTTCCCTGGTAAGGACAGGGAGGCAGGGAGGGTACCTGTCCTGGGGCCCCTGGGAGCTGCCCACAATGTCCCCCCCATGGTGGCAAAACAACATAGAAAAGAGGTGGTTTGCTCGGGTTCCACTGTCACCCAGCAGGGTGACCCTCAGATGGCACGCCGATCGATACCCGGCCTGGTCCCGGGAGACCAAGGACCAGGCCCAGAGCAGGCCGGCGAGGGCTCTCACAGCTGTGTGCTCCACTCCGAGCCGATCTGGCATTTTAGGGGGTCTCAATTAGCCCCACGATCTCCGCTTCATATGTGAGCATGAATCAGCGACCTCGGGCCACTGCCTGTGGTCGGCCGGAGGGTTATTTCGTCGTGAAGCCACAGGGCTTTGAAAGCAATCGCTCACTAGTCCAATTGGAAATGAAAGAATGGAATGAGAGCTTTTTAAAAAAAACAATGTATGGGTTTCAGATGAAGACATTCAATATGCAAGGGGGAAAAAAAAACAGTTCCATTCCTGACAAGCAGGCAGATGCTGGATAATCACATTTTCACAGCCAAGCAGTTTTCACTTACGCTAATCACTCTGAAACAGGAACGTAACCTCTGCTACTGGGGAGCCCCCCTGCCCACCCCCACCATCCCCAGGCCCGAGGCAGAAATACGTAAGCAGCCGCCACGGAGAGGAGATGGAGAGGGCTTGAAAGCAAACAGAAAAGCAGGGAAAAAAAAGCACAGGTAGGATGAGAGGCAGATTCCATTAAATTTACTTACAACAGAGAACACACAGACATCACATCTTCAACCATCCTAAGACAAGAAGACAAGAAAAAAGAGAGACAGACAGAAGGAACTGACAAAAAAGATCAATCTGCAGACGATTGGTTTTCAGTGGGTTGGGGTACAGGAGCCATCCCGTGGGTTCTGCTGCCGAGCGTGGCCAACGGCCCAGCTTTCTGAGAGGGGCTGTCGGAGAGCACCTTCCTCTCTTGGTTCCAATTACCCTGTAAGGTGCTGGTGCCCAAAGACCTTTGTCACACCAGTGTAGGATTCCAAGTCTTCTGCACTAGAGGTGAGACCCAGAAGATGGACTGGCTTCCCTGACCTGTTAGTTAGCTCTGTAACCAAGCTACCCGTGGGTGGGGAAGGAGGAGATGCGTGGTGGCTACAAGCTGGCTCTCATTCCAAAAATGAGAGACCGTGGCTTTGTTGTCTGGGCATCTCAGACTTCTGTTCGAGGCTTTAAAAAAAGCTCCCAACACAGCTTCGACGGAGTATCTAGGAAGGGCCTGGTTGGGGAGCTGATCTCCAAAGTCTTGGGATCCACGTACTAATGTCTGTTTAGAGAACCTGCTCTCAGGAGGCTCCAGGTTCTTCTCAAATGTTAACTCTGCGGGGAGCCCCGAATGGAAGGTAAAAAGGTCACCCTGTCTCAGTTCGTACCAGGCAGAGTCTGGTGGTCTCTCCGGCCGAGTTGGCGCCAGAAGCCTGGTCTCTGGGGCCTCGCAACTACTGACCATACTTCCCAGGAGGGCAGGAGAAAGGCTCCAAGCACCATCCCCACTATGCTGGGACCCACAGCCTGAGCAGGGACCCGCAGCCACCCAGGTGACAGCTGGGTCTGGGGACTGACTCCAGAGACATGACACGGAGTACTGAAGGGTACTCTACTTGGCAAGTGTCTGTGGCCAGCAGAACCGATCATGAATGGCCTCCTGGGGACTGTCTTCTCATTGACCTCTTCTGGACCTACAGGGCCTTGGAGTCTTTTCTGCAAAAGATGGTTAGAAAAAGGAATGAAGACACATGAGGTGCTTCTCATGGGTGGGCTGCGGTGCAGGGAGGAGGGTCCAGGCCAGACCTCTCGCTCCTGGGCCATTAAAGGCCAGACACAAATCCTATAAATTCTTAACAATATTTTAAGGGTAGATCTCCTAGCTGGTAGGCCACCCCAAGAAGCAATTCCCATGCTAACCAGGGAAAAGGCTAAGTCACCAAAGGGAGGCTGACCAGGTCTCCACTGGATGGTTCCCTCTCCACGGGCTCTCCCACACTCCCCTGGAGTCAAATGTCAGGACTTCAGCTAAAAGTAATGCGTTAAACCACTGTCATAATAAGGCAAAGGATCAAGGACTCTAGACCCAAAGGGGTAGGTGGCTGGGAAATGCCACCACTGTGGGAGCAGAGAGGAAGGGAGACAGGTACCGTGCTGCAAACCTGGTGGCGTTATGGCGCATGGGGGGGAAGGGCTAGGGCAGCCACGTCCATCCAGACACATGACCCAGGATCACAGCCAACGCACAGCCCCACCTCTGATCTTACCACCTTGCACCCCTGAACTTACGTCTTTAGGGGCGTCTTCTTCTTCTTGGCGGGCTTGTTCAGCCCATCCCCGTCCACTCCATTGGCTTCGATGGCACCGGCTGGGATCTCAAAGGAGGCTGGGGATTTAGAAGGCGAGCTGGGGGTTTTAGAGGATGTCTTAAAAGGGTCAATGGATTCATCACAGGCGTCTGGGTCAAAGTTGTAGGACTGTTGGGGCAGTGTGGGAGACTCTTGCATTTTTGAGGTGGAAGAAAAAGGGTTAAAATTGGGGTCATCCCACTTGTCAATATCAAAGGTGTAGGTACCTTTAGCAATAGGGATGTCATTGGGTTCATCGGGGGATCTGGTAGGTGAGGCAGGAGTGTTGTCGAGTTTCTCGGGTGTTTTTTTCATCTTTGGCCTCCTTAGGGGCATTTTGGCAACCGGCTTTTTGCCTAGCTTTTTGGTAGGAGGGGGGTTTTCCTGCGGGGTGTCCCAACTACCCTTGTCCTCAGAATAGTCAAACTCCAGCCTCACCGAGAGCCCTTTGACTGGGGAGTCCTCCTGCCCCCCACTATCTGATGGAGTCACCTCCACCGCCTCCGGAGCCGTGGCAAGAGGCAACGCTTTCCTTCCAACCGGAGGTGAGTTCTGCACTCTGCCACTTCCAGAAGCTGGGGGGATGGCCCCTTCGGCACCCTCGGAGTCCAGAGGGCAGGCGGCCTTGGGCACAGCAGTGGGTTCCAGGGGCGTCTCCTCCAAGAGGGCCGGTACAGAACCTTCCGTCTTGGACAATTCCGGTTTTGTCTCGAATGCTCGATTCTCCTCACTGGGGACAGGATCCTCTTCCACTGGCTCTTGTCGTGTCTCTTTCACCGGGGGGGTTTCAGCGGGTTTCTTCGTGGTCTGCTTCTTTTTTAAGGAAGGTGGCCTTGGTTTTTTAGTTCGCTTAAGGGTATTGGAAGCACTGTTTGAACCCGTGCTGCACACGTCTGGGGCCAGGGCCACGGCCTCGGGGTTGCCTGAGCAAGAAGCACCGTCAAAGTCACTAGCTTGCAGGCTGAGAGAGCGGGACAGCGTGGACTTGGAGATGGGCACGGAATCCGTGGATTTCCTCCGCGTGCTCACTTTGCATTCCTGACTCTTAGAGTCTGAGCAGCGGGGCTCCAAGGTCTGGAAATCATCCACCAGCTCGATGCTGTCAAAGTCTAAGTTGTAAGTCCCACTGCTGGCTATAGGCTTGTCTTCATCGAAGACGGCAGAGAAGGAGTGTGACGGGGGGCGGAAGGGGCTCCCTTCCACCGAGCTGCTGCGTGGGCCATCGGGGACAGAGGCCGGCTCAGAACCGCAGCCTGAGGAAGAGGAGGCAAAGCAGGCACTGAAGGACACAGGACACGGGAGCATTTCTCCTCTCGTGCCAGACTGCCACCCTCTAAGCGGAGCCCCCAGCCCCCTCCCCCGGGTCCCCACTGGGCGGGCGCAGTGCTTCGGTACAAAGCCTGCTCTCACCCATCACCGGCTCCAGACCCTGGATAGGCTTACCCTCCGGTTCCTCATCTGCAAAACGGGAGTGAGGAGGGCTGTTTAGGGAAGAGCTCAAACCATTCAGTCATTCAGAAAAACCTTTACCGAATTCCCAGTCGGGACCAGGCACCATTCTGGGCGTTGGGGATTCAACAATGAACAAAACAGACCAAATCCTTGCCCTCCTGGAAGTTACATTCTTCAGGGAGAAGACAGTTCAGAAACAAAGAAGCAAAATGTGCAGACTGCCCAATGGTAATAAGCACTATGGAGAAAAATGGAGCCAGGGACATTGCAATTTTAAAATAAAGTAGTTGGCAAAGCCCTCCAAGGAGGAAACACTTAAGCAAAGATCAGAAACAAGGTAAAGGCGTGAATCAGGAGGATATCTGGCTGGGGGGGGGGGGAGGGCATCACAGGCAAAAGGAACCGCAAGTGCAAAGGCCCTGGGGTAGAAGCATGCCTGGTGTGTTAAAGAAATAACAGAGGCCAGTGGAACTAAAGCAAGGGAGAAGAAGACAGCCATTACCATCATCGAGCCTGTTCTTGACTACTCGGAGCTTGTTGTGAGGAACAATGGGGAGACTTTCCGTGGAGGCCCCCAGGCCACTGCAGGAGGACTGAGCATTCCCTGCCTGCCACCTGTCCCTATGCCAGGCATCCCTGTAATCTCTCCCTCCAACTCTGCTGCCACGCTCCTCTTCTTGACCTTTCCTCTGGTCCATTCCCTCTCCTCTCTTTGCTGTTCTTCTTCCCAGCCTCCCCACCGCCACAGCCACTGCCAGCCACAGAGGCTGCTCCTTATTTTAAAACACACTGTGCATGTTCCACATGTTGGCCACGAGATGCTCCACCACCTCATGACCCCACCGCTCCATGGGGATCTGGCCAGCCTGGCCTTGGCTTGGCTACCTTGGGCTCTGCCTGCACCAGCTGGTGCCTTTCATGCATTTGTGGGTTCACAGCTGTCCTGGGCAGTCAGCACACCAGAAAACTAACCACATGTCACTGGACAAAGGAGGGCAAACGTTGCAAAGAGGTCTGCAGAAGAAGGGACTGGAGAGTTGGCACAGGTATGGCCCAGGACAGTGCTCCTGAAGTTGTGTTTCACTGATGGGGGTTATGCCCCCAACACCCACCCCGTGCCAGGCTGGGACAGAGGCGAGATAAAACAGTTCAGTTAACTTTGAATTTCAGATCATTGAAAAAGGGTTTTTGTATAAATATGTCTTGGTAATGCCTCATTTATCTGGGATTCAGATTTAACTGGATCTCTTTAAACCTATATTTTCATTTGCTGAATCTGGCAGCCCTACCCTTCATCCCAACAAGTGGACGTGGTTTGGGAAATGCTCGGCTAAACCTGAATTGGCCTCTTGCTGGATATCTTCTCAGAGCAATTCATGCTCACCACCGCAAACGCCCGGGGGGTGAGTATTTGTGCGCTGCTCCCTGACTTTGCTCACAAGCAGGTATTTCTCTTGGAGCACCTGGCAGAGAACCCCCGCCCAGGTGATGACAATGCAAGTGAAGTCCAAGCCTCCTGAGTTCAGGAACGGGTCTGACTCATCTTTGTTCTCCCTGGACTGGTCACACTTTCTCTTGCAGGCTCAATAAGCACCTCTAGAATTGAAGACACCTTCTGGAAGCAGCTCTATTCATGGTTCTAAACCTTCCCGTCTCTCCTGCACCCAGCGCCCCCCAGGTCCTATTTGCAGCAAATGTCCTGGAAGATGGGGGGGCACTTCCTTAAAGCCTCACAGCTCTTCCCACGAAGTGATTCCTTCCTCCCCTCAAAAAACACTCCAGCTTCCTTCCCGTCTCAAAAGAAGTCTCCTTCCTGCTTCTTTTTAAAACCTACTCCCTCTCTACTTCCTCCAGGGCCTGGCATCCTCAAGCACCCCACCCTCCTGCCCGGACACATGGCACAGAGGACTCAGAAGGACCAGAGGACCCAGGGGAACAGGGGCTTTTAAGGGGGCCTTGCAGGAGGGAGAAAGAGCCTCAGCCCACCCCACTGTTTCCAAAGCAAGGCTCACAACTGCCAGTCTCCTCTCTCAGGCTGCCCCTGGGCTTCTGAGACTCTTCAGATTGTTAGTAGTTCCCCGGACTCATGCAACATGCAACCATCTGCTCACCATCTGACCCAGAACAAAAGCTCCCTACCTGCTTAACACCCTTTCCTCTTCAGAGCTGACATTCCTGAATTAACTCATCATAGACCAGGAAACCTAGTCTTGCTGCAGCGTGTCTCGGTCTTGGCACTGGGGCCATATCGGGATGGTGACTGGTTTGTGGTGGGGGGCTGTGCTGTTCACTGTAGGATGCTAGGCAGCATCTTCGGCCTCTACCCACTAGATACCATTGTCACCCCAACCCCAGTTGTGACAACTGAACATGTTTTAGGGGCACCTGGGTGGCTCAGTCGGTTAAGCATCTGCCTTCGGCTCAGGTCATGGTCTAAGAGTCCCGGGATCACGCCCCGCGTCGGGCTCCCTGCCCAGCGGGGAGTCTGCTTCTCCCTTGCCCTCTGCCCTTCCCCCCCTTCTTGTGCTCTCTCTCAAATAAATAAATAAAATCTTTTTAAAAAATGTTTCTAAAAATTGCCAAATGTCCCCTTGAGGGGCACCATTGTCCCTGGCTGAGAACCCACTGTCCCACTATGTGGTCATTAAGCAGGTCATTCCACAGGGCCCATTATAGGGCCGGGAGGGCCTGAGTCAGTCTGAAGACTGGGGCCACGAACTACCATGTGGAACCCTACCAGGACCTCAGCAAAGGCCACACTTCCCATGGGGCAGAGAGGAAAGGTCTAGAGCATGCAGTGCATGGTGTCTCCAGTCACCTCCAAGGCCCCGACGTGGGCCTTCCTGGGCAGTTTCCCAGCTAGCCAGCTAAGAAAACTGGCTTCAGCCCAGGGGAAAGCAATGGCCCTGGAAGGAAGGCCACCATCGAAGGAGCCCACCTCAGGTACCACGAAACCAGGTTCACGGGTTCCCTGACCACCTGCTTGCACCTGACAACTGCGGTGTCCATCCTCTGCCTCGGAGTACTTAAATGCACCAGCTCACTACAGATGCAGAGAGCAGCCTGGTTTCCCAATGGAAGGGAGTCAAGAGGCCTGGGTTCCAATCCCAGAGCCCCTCATGTGCTACGAGACGGGGGGCGAGGTCTGGAAGCTGCACATCTCACTGGGGAGGCAGGTGATGCCATCTGACTTGTAGGGATGCTGTAAGCATGGGGGATGATTCTCGGCTGAGGTGGAGACGACACTCACAAAGAACCCAGCGCAGGCCTGGCACACGGTGGACGCTTACGTGGGAGCTACTATTCAATGATGCGACATGTCCTTCCGTCCCTCATCGGCCAGTTCTGAGCTCTGGGAACATGGTCACCATACAGCAGCCCCACACTGCCATCTCAGAACCGGGGAAGCTCAGAAAGGGAAGCAGGCTCTCGGAGGACCGGCAGGCTGCCCTCTTCATGTTACGGGTAAGAGAAAATCGGGCTCAGACAAGCTGCATCCTGGCCTGGACCGGCCCAGACGAAGGGCGCCCCCCATCCTCCTGTCCCATGGGGCACAACCATGCTGGCAGGACCCAAGGTAAGGTGACCGACTGGTTGTTTTCTACAGTGTGGGTTTCCAGGGGAGCAAATCATGTCTTTATTCACAGCCAAGGGTCTAGTCTGTTCTATTACGTGGCTCTTTCGGCATCTTTAGCAATATCCCGGGCACTGTGCAGAAGAGAACCAAACAATAGATATTCCCCAGAGCCCTTTCTTGCCTGCGCTTCCCGGAAGGAACCTTTCTTTCCCTCTAGCTACCTCTGAAAGCAGGCACACCCACCTGCTCAAGCCTCTGCTGTGCCCCATGCTGTCTGCAGAATGGACGGGCAGACTTTTATAACAAGGGCTGCGAAGCCAATGGATCTTTGTACAGCCCAAGCCCGGGGGGGCTTTAAGCAGTCACGATCCCAACCGTAGGACTCCTTATTGTGTGAGCCACGTATATTTAGCTTCACTGGAGTTTTCCAAGAAGGAGAAGCACAAAGTCCGTGTTCAAAGACTCCAACTGATGTAATCAAAAGTTCTGTGGGGCTGTGACTCGTGGTGATCACCAGCTCCAACCCCTTCCGGGTGGGGGTTACCTCCTAATCCCCTGCAATGCTCATTCTTTCTGAAGCTGCCCTCTAAGAAAGAGGCGGGAGCTGTGCATGTGTTTGTTTTTAAGAATGGAGACTGTTCTTTGCTTTGTTGAAAAGCAAGTCAGGCAGAAGGAACAAGGACAGGCCACAGAAAAGAACAGAAGCAGCAAACCATCCCCAGACGCCATCAGGATGCGTGGCTGGAAATCCCAGAAGGCGCACATTGGCTCACAGCAATGGCCCTTCCCTGTTTACTCCCTGGTGAGGGGGGATGGACCGTACAGTGTGATACACCATCATTTTCTTCTCAATTCTTTCCCCAAGAGTCCCACACATCTGTGGGCATGAACTTGCACCAACAAAAAAAGGATAGTTTATTTCCAATCACATGTTTGATCTAGGGATTACAATCTATTTGTCATTCACCTTCCATTAAACCTAAAGGTGATTTTTTTTTACAGTATTATAGGAAATGAATTTTTATATTCTTCATAATATGAAAAAAAAATGGGAACGCTAAAAAATGGGAATGCTAAAAACCTTCTGGCTCCTTCTCTGCTTTGAAATCAAATAAACTGCAACAGTTCCTCTTTCAGGGCCCAGCCCCTAGACTAGCGATGTACAATCAGGTGCTACTAGCAGATGAGCTGTCAGAGACGAGAAAATATGAAAACTGCCTTTGTCAGACACCAGCAAATACATCTGCCCCCCCCAAAATGGTCCTAACCTTTTCCCCCAGGATCGGGGAGCCTATGTGCTTAGGACTCAGCCCCGGAGTGTCTACCCTTTCTAAAAGAACAGCCCGTTTGAACCCAGGGCAGGTAGAAAGAATTCTACCCATTTCTTTGTAAAACCAACATCCAGGTCAAAATGTCATTTGACTTTACAGTTCACCTGGCTTCTGGCCGGGGCAAGAGTATGAATGGAGGCCCAGCCATCAACTTGCTCCTTCTCCTCCCACCCCAGCTCCATCCCTTACCTGGGGTGGCCTTGAGCACAGGTGTGTGGACACCCCACCTGTAGGTCCCAGACCCATCCTTGGTTCCTCCTTGGCTGAGAGGTATAAACATGGGTACAGTCAGTCCTGGGAAGATGGGCCATG
The DNA here is from genome assembly GCF_054177405.1 of Leptonychotes weddellii. Lineage (NCBI taxonomy): Eukaryota > Metazoa > Chordata > Mammalia > Carnivora > Phocidae > Leptonychotes > Leptonychotes weddellii. The sequence goes on from NC_138374.1 coordinate 8,527,001, forward strand.
AGAAAGGAACCAGGTAGGCCCAGGAAGTGGCTGTCCCCAGGTATCCAGAGTGTGGTCTAGGAGGAGATTGGCCCTACAGCCTCAGCAGAGAGAGGACTGTGGCTGGAGGAAAGCCAGAGTGGGGCCCTCTAAAATAAATGGCCCAAGGCAGGAAGGTAGTCCAGGTCTAAGGGCAGTACCACCTGGCCCCCTGACCAGTCTGCTGGGCCATTTCTGGCAGTCCCCATCTCCTTCCAGGGCTCATGTTAAACTTTCACACTGGAAGTGGTCCCACCCCTGCTGGTGTAACTGAAGGATGCATGCACAAAACACTAGCCAGGTGGGCAGGCTGGGGAATGAGATCTGTCCCATCCCCTCCCACCTCCAGCAATCACCTCTGAAAGATTTGGAAAGATCTGTGCTTTCAGTCACACTAGGGAAGAAAGGAGGCAGGAAAGTGATATGAAATCAGGTAACTTGAGGTTAATGAGGAATAAAAGAACCATCCATGCATGGGTTTGGCTATCTATGGCTTTCTCTTCTTTCCCATTTACTGCATATCTCCATCCCCAAGCCCAGGGGGACTATGGTCTTTAATAAAAATGCAGATTCATGTGGGCTGTCTAGCACCAGTGTTCTTATGGGAGCCAAGGGCCACATGTTAGAATCCAAGATAGAATCCCAAATAGAAACCTCCCAGATCCACTTGTCCCCTCAAACCCAATTCTGGATGCCAAGTAAAAGGCACCCAGAGCTAAACGAGGGGTTTCCCCACAGGCCTCCCCTAAACACCTTCAAAGCAGACAGAATAATCCACTATATCTGCTCACTCTTAGTTTTCACTCACAAAACAGCCCTGAGCAGAGAGGCCCCAGCAGCTGGGGAGTGTCTAAGGATCTCTAGCAACAGCCCCCTGGAGCGGGTGCCCCCCTCCAGCTGCCCCAGCCCAGAGCTGCTCCCAAGCTTCCCTGGGGGAGCACCTGACCTTGGTTACCTGGTTCTTCCAGGGGAGGCTGTGCGCTGATCTCAGGTTCTGGAGTGACTTCGGGGGGCGGCGGGGGTGGGGCAGGGGGAGCTTTGACAGGAGTCGTCGACTCGGGGGTCTCAAATGCTTCTTCAGAGTCAGAACTCCTGATGGAGAGAGGAGGAGAGAAGCACAGGGTTAGGCAGGGGTCCGGGCTGAGTCTGCTCCAAGGAGCCAGGGGCCAGTGCTGCTGAGACTGTGTGGCCCTCTGACCCCTGCCCAGGACCGCTAGAACCAGGCTTGTTGCCCAACTGAGCTGTTCAAGGACAGATGTAAGGAAAGTCATTTCTCAGCATGATTCCCCAGAGGGAATCTCATTATCACGAGCTTTGTTCCCAAATGACATAAGCTTTGAACTTAGCCCTATGAGAAATACGTATTTCTGGCCTCAGGGACAAATACAAACACAGGGGAATCTTTTGAACAACTCTGGCACCAATTCGGTCAAACTGATATTCCCAGGAATACATTTCGATGCCATGGTTCCAACACATCATAGGATCCCCAGTCCGTGAAACCAAATCAGCATGTGGCCTCTCCCCATCCATCATTCTCTCCCACTGCCCTTCCTTCCCAGAGCTTCTCATAACTTATTATAGATTCATTCACCTCCTAATTGTGTTAATTATCTTTCTCATCTACTGAGCTTCAAGGCTATGAGGGCAGCTGGCCTTATTTATTATAGCATCTCTGAGCCTAAGCCAAGAGGCAGTGAATAAACATCTGTTGAATGAATGAGTGAATGAGTGAATGAATGAATGAATGAAAGCAAGCTGGCAAGCCAGCTCTCTGGAGGATGTGCCAGACCAAGACATAAAACCCAGCCTGCTAATCTCAGTGATATGATAATAACCACTGCCACTCGGCAGGAAGGTCTGCTCCCAAGGAAGATTCTTCATCCAGAGAACTGGGCCAAAATTCCACCCAGAGGACACCCCACCCAGAAATAAGGGGAAGGCTGCTCAACAAACTAAAGCCTTGCCCTGGGCTCCAGAAAACCCAGAGCAGACAGCCCTTCTCCGTCACCCTGCTTCTACTGGGGGTTCAATTTTAAGCCAGAAAGAAGGAGACCTCCCCAAATCATGGAGCCAGGCCTGTGTCCTGGGGCCGCGGGGCAGCCCCCCCCCGCCCTTGCTCAAGATGCCCAGTGGTGCACGGTCCTGGACCAGCCTCACTCCAAGGATGCCAGAGCAGCATCACCTGGGCTGATTCCCAACTCAAGATATTGTACAGAGACTAAAAGGTCACTTACTCATTTGCCACAAGCAAGGTCATTATCAAGAGAGTGGATATTTAGGACTGCTGCTAGCACGAGGGGCCCAGCAGGCAAATCTGGGTAAAGACGTGTAATCAGAGGGTGACGAGCCAGGTGAGTGTGGAGCATGAAACGCTCCCACTGCCGAGCTCCTGCAAGGTGTCAAAGGACTCGTGACCTCCACAGCGGGCAGCCTCTTCTAAAGACTATCTGCTAGCCGGCGGAGAGGACCAGGAACCGAGCCAATCCCTCCACCATCAGCCAACACAGAGAAAAGGAGCCATTTGGTGAGTTCCCCTTCAGAAAAATCTACACATTGATGTTTTTACAACTTGTTAGTGACTCATTTTATCAGTGCCAAAGACCCCACCCCCAAGAATCCTGGCTCCAGCAACCAGCCCCAAAGCCTTCCAGAGACCCAAGGAGATGAACAGAAACACTGGAGTTGCTTTTGATGGGATCCAATGAGCTGAAGCTTGCACACTATCAAATTTCACGAGGAAAGACTTAACCTCCACACGGAGGACAGGGGCCAGGCAGACTTTTTGCAAACACACATTAATATGAAAGGCCTTCGCTTTTGTCCAGGGGAAGGGAAGAGACACACTTGGACGACAACAGATCAAGGTACCTGAATTTTGCAGGGTCCATTTACCGGCACGAAAAACACGAGGAAGTTACACAAGGGAGTATCAAAGAGAAAAAAGAGTTTGAATCACCCTGGTGGGCCCCAGATGTCACCCTGCCCCAGCACTGCACGCGTCAGGGGCAACACTGACAAGAAGCATGGAGCCAACTTGCCTCTTTCCAGGGCTTCCTTGAAGGGCCATCAGACTGGAGTCTCCACTGCTGGTCACCGCTGTCCACATCCACTGGGCCCATTCCACCAGGGGCCACATCCGCCAGGAGGCAAAAGCCATCTCTGCCGAAGGAGAGCCTCTGTCCCCTAAAGCCCCACCCCTGATTCCCTTGCCGTATCTCTGGGATCTAAATCTGTCCAAGATGTCAGGAAGGAGTTAGCCACACTGCCAGCCACGGATGCTGTGAGCTTCTCCAGCGTGGAGTGAGAGGCTGTGTGCTCCTCCCGTGGCTTCTGCAACCCTGGGCCCTGGCGATGTGAGGCTTTAGAGCACAAAGAACCCCTGCTCTTTCCCAACAGCACAAGCAAGCGACAGGGAGGGCCGGATGCTCTTGGGTCCGAGCTGCTGAATTCCAATGAGGTCTCTCCCCTGCCGCAGCTGCCCGGCCGGAGCACCTGCTCAGAAGGGGCCACCATTCACCACTGCCCTGTGTGGGAGGGAGAGGGCACATCAAGCCCCTTTGTGGTTCCTTGCCCGTTTACCATGAACTGTTTCTGCATCAAAACACAACGGGCGACCGTGGACCACAAGAATGGCATTCACTTCCGGTGATGCCTGCGCTGTGTTCACATTTCCGCTCCCTCTCCCAGGAGCAGAGAGCAAGTTAATTAGAGGAGGCGGATGGCAGCTTTTTTAATTAGCTCTTTTTCCCCTGTTCAGTTTCCCAGAGGGCTCAGAAACATTTCCAAGAGCAGGGATTTCTGCAGTCCACCCACAAAGAGCCTGTACATAAAAATAAAGCAGCACTTTGGAGTCCCAATGCATAAAAGCAGTTCCCCCTTGGCTGTTTGATTTTTTTTTTCTACTAGAAAAAAACCAAAGTACAATAAATGATTCTGTTAAGGCTCCACACACTTTCAAAATGAAAGAAAAGGAAATTAATTTGCTGCAAAGATGCATCAGAAAGAATGTGCCACTCCAGTCTGCTAAAACATCTCTAAGGTAGAGGAAAATGCATTTACTGGGATATGCGTACGCTATGTTCACTAGATAAGTAAATATGCAAATGCATGCAAATAAAATGAGATAGATGTCTTTCCCTAGTGCAGAAAGATAGTTCGTAATGACCAGACATGAAATATGGGGACTTTAATTCCCAGCACGAAAAGCTTTATAACCGTTATCATATGCTGAACTTTCTGTTATGTGTCAGGCACTGGGCGAGGTCTATTTGTACATTTCTCTATCATCTTCAAAAACAGCCCGCTTGCTAGAGAGCAGGCCCACTTTACAGACGGCATAACTAAGGCTCAGAGAAGCAAATTACTTTGCCCTTGACCATCTAGTGAGCAAGCAATGGAAGATGGGCTCAAATCCAGAACTGCTTGCCTATAAAATCTGTGCTCTCTTCATTGTATCGGTGGTTTCCAAACATTTTCGACAGCAGAACTCTTCTTCCCAATGAATCCTCCACGGGGAGAAAAGCAGTATTTCATTTATTTTATAAGCTCAATTCATAAGATAGTCTAATGATAAAGTCTATCATTGGGAACAATAAAGCTATCTTGACAAACCTGAAAATTTGACACCAGGGGTTGGGGATGCCAATCACAGCATCATATCTGCTAATTGCTCCCCGGTTGCACATGACCAGGCAGAGTCCTGAGGCAGACTGATGAGTGATTGCAAGCAGCACCTGTTTTTTAACAGCTTGTCCTATGATCACAGGATATTCTTGCATTAAGGCAGACAGGGCTGAGGAGCTCCCTAGCAGTACAAAACCAAATTCATCTATCAGCACAAGGCAATATGCTGACGGTATCCAATCCCATGCACAGTGGTGTGCACAGACGGGAAGGATAGAAACATGTAATCCCAAGGACAGAGAGACTGTGCTGGCCACCAAAACCTACCAAGCTCCCCAGGTGTGTGTTAGCAAAGTTTCAGAGTATTTTTTCAAATCTTTTCTCAGATTTCAGAGAATCTCTATATAGTTCTGAGGTCCCACCGAGCACACAATGAAGAACTCAGTCCCCCCACAGATGACACACTGTGTTAAAACAGAGCACTTTACGGAAACTGTCCCCAAAGCAAGCCAGCTGGCAAAATGTAGAGCCCTAGGGCCTGTTGCCCTATCTTTTTGTTTTACTTTCAATATTTTCAGGTTTTACTTCTATGAACTATAACAACAAAATCGTATAAGATCAGCACCCACACACAAATACGTTAATGTAAGTTAGCAGAATATATGATAGTGTAATATAATGTAATCACACATACACATGTATATACACAAAAGTATGTGTGAATGTGTACATGTTTAAATAAAACATGGGTATCTCTCTCTTTTTTTAAAGTTTATTTATTTATAATCTCCACACCCAAGGTAGGGTTCAAACTCATGACCCCAACATCAAGAGGCCTACTGGCTCTACTGACTTAGCCAGCCGGGTGCCCCAAAACATGGGTATCTCTTACTAAAGAGGTGCTTAATGTTGTTTTTCAGCTTATCATTAAACAGTTACAGTTTGCTCAAGTTTTATGGGAGACAATTCAAGGGCTTGGGAAAAGAAATCTCAAACACCATAGATGGAATCCACCAACCCTGAAGATAGAAGAAAATGTCCTATTCCAACACACTTGTCACGTCCTTTTAAACCGGCAAGGAAACTGAGGCCAGGAGGGCTGCGGTGACTTTGCAAGGTAACTGGCCCATTCTGGCCTCAGCTGGACCTTCCAGGGCACCAGCCCGCTTTCACTGAACGCTGCCTCCAAATAAGAGCCTTGCCCCCACCTCCTAACTGCAGTGCCCCGCCACCTGGAAATCTAAAGGGACCTATACTTAAATGCTATCTGATTATCAAGAAATAGTTCATTCTTCTTCTTTTTTTTTTTTTTAAGATTTTATCTATTTATTTTAGAGCAAGGGAGAAAGAGAGCAGCAGGAGTTGGGGGAGGGGCAGAGGGGGAGGGAGAGGAAGACTCCGTGCTGAGCGTGGAGCCCCTTGTGGGGCCTGATCCCACGACCCCGAGATCATGACCCAAGCGGAAACCAAGAGTCAGACACTCAACCCACTGAGCCACCCAGACGCCCCAAGAAATAGTTCATTCTTAAGCATTGCTAAAGGGAAGTTATCTATCTAGAAAGTTATCTATTTCTACAGCAATTTCTCAGACTGCTAGTGAAAGTGAGCCTGGGGATAGAGGTTTTGCAAGACCCACCCACCAAGAGTGAAAGGCACTCAGGAGACCCACTTCCAGTGACATAAGCCCCACCCTCTCAGGTCCTCCTGGAGGGCCCCCCTGAGCAAGAGGTGCAAGTGTCCCTCCGGCCTCCCTCCCTCTGAGACCAAACCCAGGAAGAGGTCATCGTGCTGGCCCAGAGCCCTGCGTCGGGAGGAGGCTCACATCCTCCAAGCCAAAAGACCATCTGCCATCCCTAAAGAGAAGGAGACCTTCTAGAAACAAAACGGAGCTCTCGGCAGATCAGACCGGCTCCTTCATCTCCGCATCTATGGGTTCGATGGATTTGTACTTGAGAGGGTATTTTTGAAACTGCCTTGCACTAAATTCTATTCATCAAAACATTCCACTTTCGACAGCCTTGTCAAGAAATGCTGTCTCTGTCGCAACATGTGTGCATACTCTCGCACGCCCACCCACACACGCTTCCCTCTTGCCTAAAACAACTTGACCAGACTGCTAATTTTTTCGGGCTGACTGAAAAGCGTCCTTCACTGTCATGTGCCCATCGTGCAGATAGAAAAGGAATCCGTTCTGCAAGATCCCTCCTCGACATTTAGGTCAAGGGAGAACATTATTTCAACACGACCAAGCGCTAAGACCCTTCCTGGACTGTCAGGTGACCGAGGAGGCCACGGTCTGGTGCTGCCTTCCACGAACACAGAGCTAGCTCTGGCGAGACAGGTTGCTAGAGTTTTCCAGGCTGACACTCAGGGAAAAAAATCAAAGCAGATGACAGCACCCTTATCCCAAGATTCCCAGCACCTAGCATCTGTCGGGTTTCTGAGGCAGGTCGCATTTTCAGATTCAAGTAGCTAGCACTCGGTGGCTACCGTGAGATGCCATTAGGGCTCAGGGGGTACGGGCGATCGACACACCAGCCGCTTCTAGGTTAGGGGCACCCCTAGTGAGGGAAGTGGGGTGGGGAAGGCATAAGAGCACACATAAATAAGCAACCCACTCAGATCCAATGGAATAGCGGAGACAGAATCCCACCCCCTCAAAGCAATGAATGTCTACTGTAGAATTCCTTCCAGCCATGTCACTCACTGTACCTGGGTGAACATAGGCAAGTCACTTGACCACCCGGGCCCTTGGATTTTTTGTCCAATAAGCGGAAAAAATAACTGTAAGAATAATCCCTTCCCCTTATTACTGCAGCTCTGATTCTGCCCTTGGCCTCCAGCCCTTAGAAATTTGGGGGAATTTGCTAGCAAGCTAAGTCTTCTTTTTTTTTTTTTTAAAGATTTTATTTATTTATTTGAGAGAGAGAGAATGAGAGAGAGCACATGAGAGGGGGGAGGGTCAGAGGGAGAAGCAGACTCCCCGCCGAGCAGGGAGCCCGACGCAGGACTCGATCCCGGGACTCCAGGATCATGACCTGAGCCGAAGGCAGTCGCTTAACCAACTGAGCCACCCAGGCGCCCCAAGCTAAGTCTTCTTTTTTATTTAGTCACAGCTACTGATTTGGGCATGAAGGGGAATCTGGAGCCTACACACTGTGTGGGATGCCTGTCCTGCTGGGCTGCCTGTGAACAAAAGTGTATCCTGGAGGACACAGGGACTCTCAGGGTCACACTGACCTTGACTTCATCCTTCCCTTGAGGTGCACACAACCTATACACCCCAGGGTCGGGGGGGGGTTTCCAGAATGGAGGAGGCTCGGTGTGGGTTGTGTGACTGCATACACATGTGCCCGACGAAACATCCCTACACACACTTCGTTTTGAAACTGACTTACTTGCAACTACACCAGGCACTTAGCAGAGGAGACCCTCCAGTGGCTGAATGCCTTAGTGCAGGCAGTGTTGAATGAAGGCCGAGCCAGCACCCCCGGGGCTCCTGATTCCACCTGTTTGTAACTGGATCCTGGAGAAACGCCAGAATGCCAATCAAGTCTCAGGAGAAATAAAAAAGAAGGGACTCGGCTGCCCTTTAATGCCCTTGCCTTCCGCAATATCGCCGAGATCTCATCTTTGTAGCTGAACTCCTTGCTTGGGTAACTTAAGCTGGAATCTTGAAACTCAGATTCTTAAAAATCTAACTGCAAATAAGATATTTATCGACGCTAGCAAGAAAAGAATGGAAAACACGGCACTGAGAAAGAGCTAAGAAGGAGCTTCCGACAGCCTGTCATTAAGAGGCCTTCTCTTTTCTCTAAAGAGAGGCCCAGGGCACCCTACCTGGTCAGACCGCTAACAAGCAGTTTCCCACCCGGCTAAGACACCACCAGCAATCAAGGTGACACACAAATGTCTCTGTTCAACCATGTGTGCCAAAGATCCTGCACATTCCTCAATGAATCCTCAATGAAAAGCTCTTCTGGTCTTGTCTGAAAACATACTTATCCTCCTTTTATATACTGTTCTAATAGGTTTATGCTATGGACTGACCATGTGTGTGTGTATGTGTCCCCCAAATTCATGTTGAAAGCTCATTCCCAACATGATGGAGGTGATTCGAACCTGCTCAGGCCCTCGTGAAGGGTAAGAGTGCCCCCTACAAAAGAAACCCCAGGGCGCGGCCTTGCCCCATCTGCCAGGTGAGGATGCAGTAAGAACACGACCCTCTATGAACAAGGAATCAGGCTCGCACCAGACACCAAACCCATTGATGCCCTGACCGTGGATTCCCCAGCCTCCAAAACTGTGCGGAATAAATGTTTGTTGTTGAAGCTGCCCCATCCTTGGCACTTTTGTTATCCCAGTCAACAGACCAGGGCAGTCTGGTCCCTTGTTTCTGAAACCAAAACAAATCAGAAGGGGTAGGGAAGACAGACGCGTAGATGGCATCTATGAAGCCTGAGTGATCCGTGAGACAGAAGGACCGTAACAGAAGATGCAAGAACTCAGAACAGTAATGTCTGGTCAACCCCTAGGGCTTCCGCAGCACCCAGCACGGGCCAGACCCGCCCCCCCAGCACCACATTGTTGACACAGGCATGGTGGGTTTACGTGTATAGTCAGGAGAGCTCCAAGTTGAGTAATAAGTAGGAAAAAACAGCAGATTAAGGAATTACGTATAGTACGAGCTTATTTGGGATACAATAATTAGATATACACATAAGTAAATATACAGAAAAACCCATGCATACTTACATAACACACGTATACCTGTGTAGAGACAGAAACAGATGCACACATAGGCAACATAGGCATTGTTTTTGCAAACTGAAAAAAATATCTCAGCACGAGGACCCGCTTGCTTTGGTACAGGGGAGGATGCCGGCCTGAAGGGGGCAGAGCCCAGCCATGCTGCTGGGGACGCCAGGGGCCTTCCCAGATCCGCTCAGCATGCTCTCCCAAAGCCCATGGGTCCAGGATGCAAGGAATGGAACTCGGCTGGGTCTGATTAGCTGGATTATGTCCAGGGCGACGTGGTGTAAGGGAAGGAGCTGACTAGGATTTTGGGGAAAGGACGGCAGCTGGAATCTAGCCTTCCTCCTGGCACAGCCCAGGACAGATACATCCGCCCGGGACCAGCCCCTTCAGGCGCTCCCGCAGCCAGCAACAAGCACCCATCCTGCCTCCCGGGCTCACCCTGCACACGCCACCAGCATCCCTCTGATTTCAGGGTGCCTTCCCAGGCAGTGCCTGGGTACCAGGATGGGGGTGTCTCAACCAGGGACTGCTTACCTCAGCCCACTTTACAGTTTGTTCCTCAGTTTCCTCACCTCTCCTCCTATCTGACCCTCAAACAGGTGAGGCACGTGGACATCATTCCACAATTTCAGTAGGACTGGTCACCTGTTCAGAGCCAGGCACCTGGGCGGCCAAGTCAAACACACCCACTCCCTACTCCCAAGAAGCTCAAGTCCTTCTGGGACCTGAGGATGATAATCCAGAGCCAAGGGGCCCCGTGACTTGCCGAGGGGCTCAGACCCCTGCAGGGGCAGAACCAAGATCAGAGTACATGTCTTGTGCCCCTTGTCCCAAACAAGGCTTCCTCCGTGTCCCAGGGGCTCCTGCGCATCAGCAGGCTGGAGTCTGCAAATCAGTCTCCGGAACATTTGGGCACTGTGGGTTTCCAGGGCATCCTCAGCTCCAGGGTAATGGATCAAACAATGGGGTTTCCGCATCTGGATTCACGACCGCCTCATGGGGGCAGCAGCCGGCCAGGCCAGCCTGGGTTCCCTGCCCTCTGGCCTCCTCACTCCTGCTCCCCTGTCCCTCAGCCACACCTTAACCTGTCCCCTCATTCAACCACTAAGTGGGCATCCAAGCGGCCCCAGTCCCGCCCTCCTGACTATAACCGCTTGAGGTTCCTAGAACCTACATCGGGTGACAGGGGAGGTTGTGGGCCACCCAGACCCCTGGGGTCGGCCAAATGCCTTCTGGGGGGGGGGTCAGGTCAGCCTGACCCTCACTGTTACCCTCACGGATTCACATCTTGGACAAAGGGTAATATCAGCATGGGGTCAAGGGAGACTCAAGTGCTAACTAAGCTCAGAGCAGATTCTGCTCAGCAGAGCAAGGGTGGTCCGGCCTTAGCACTCTGGGCTCCCAAGTTCTTTATGTCCAAAGCACCCTCACAGACAGCGTATGTCTGTCCGTCTCTGTGTGTCTCCGTCTGAGACTCTGAATTGGGCTGGGTTTCTATCTGTCCTAGAGTCTGTCTCAGTATTTGTCTTCCTCTCCTCTGCCCTCCCTTCCTCCAGTGTGTGTGTGTGTGTGTGTGTGTGTGTGTGTGTGTGCGCGCGCGCGCGCGCGCGCGTGCGCGCGCATGCGTCCACCTCCTCTTGCTTCTCCATCTCCCCCCCTCCATCTCTGGTTGAAAGGAGGAAAAGCACATTTGGAGGCTGCTCCGCTAATGTGAATCCTGCCCTTTCTATCGATAATTAAAGCTCATGTGTTTTGACTTTTTAATTCATCACTTAAAATTTTGCCTTTAGAGTGGTCCTTCAAAGCCTTGCAAATTATTATTAATAATAGCAGCGGAGAAAGGATTTGAGGGCTTTTACTGCATCGGACATTAACCCCCCTACACTCGTCTCTTTCTAATGTTTCAGCATACGTTCATTACTGAGTGACGCTGAGGTCACTGCTTTTAATATATACAGCTGGTCTGTGAACCACACAGGGGTTAGGGGTGCCAACCCCCCTACGAGCCGTCAAAATCCAAGTATAACTTTTGACTCTCCAAAAACTTGACTACTAATAGCCTACTGTTGAGTGGGAGCCTTACTGGTAACATAAACAGTTGATCATCACATATTTTATATGTTACAGGTATTACATACTGTATTTGTACAAGAAAGTAAGGAGAGACAAGAAAATATTAAGAAAATTGTAAGGAAGAGAAAGTATATTTATAGTACTGAACAGCATCCAAAGAAACCCATACAAAAGTGGAGCCACGCAGCGCAAACCCGTGTGGTTCGAGAGTCAACGGTACACACCTTACTGGTAGATTTCACCCAGTTTCCTAAAACCTGAGCAGCCCAGAAAGCATTGTGAGCTCCCTGTGAGATCCAAGCAGCCGGGATTACAAATCACAGCATCACACCCTCCTGCTGAGACTGCCGACCTTGAATGAGACTTCCAAGACCCTGAAGCTTTGCTAACTGAGAGAACTGAACCCAGAGTGGGTTTAGTTACTGTTATATCTCATTTATCTGCAAATCAGTAATTCTCCTGGCATCGCCCGGAGGTGATGCTCAGCAAATACCTCCTCCCCCAGGCTCTCCGCTAATCACAAAGACAAACTCTTCAGAAAAATTCCTTCCCAAGTAAATGGTAACGTGGGATCCACTGGGTGTCTCAACCATGACACCCAGAAACAAAATGGGAGCAAACTTGGCCTCGGGATGGAATGGCTAGAATACTTCAGTAAAAAGTCTGACATTTACAAGTTTTAAAAGCTCATTTTCTACCAATGTCTGCAAATGGCGCTTCTGTATGATAAAGAAGGAGCACTTAAGTCTTCTATCCCTTTCCTTCCAATCTCTTTACAGGACCCAAAGGAAAAGAATGGCTTGTAAACAGCCTGCCAGTTGCAGAGAATAAGTATTAATTCAACACCCTGAAACCGTGCATGTCCTTAAGGTACTGCCTGTTTCAGGATATTTTCACACTGTTCTCTCATACATAATGCAGCAACATCGCTCAGTCTTTGACCCACTTATTAAAACAATTCTGAACAGAGGGGCGCCTGGGTGGCACGGTTGGTTAATCGTCAGACTCTTGATTTCAGCTCAGGTCATGATCTCAGGGTGGTGGGATCAAGCCCCACGTGGGGCTCTGTGCTCAGCGTGGAGCCTGCTTGAGATTCTCTCTCTTTCCTTCTCCCTCTGCCCTCCTCCAACCCCTCAAAATAAATAAATAAAATCTTTCTTTAAAAATTCTGAACAGATAAAGTCTGAATTAAATCATGTTCTCCACGAGTAACATCTGAATTATCTGATTCTGATAATTTTGTACAAGAAAACCAACACAATATTACGAGCACTTATAGATCTGGCTCCAAAATTTGTGCTCCTCCACTTGGGAGGGGAGCAATTTCGGACAGGTTCCTTAACACACCTTACCGGGGCCCGTTTCCTCATCTGTGTGGTGGTAGGACCACGGACCACATGAGGTGGCTGTGAGAAGTGAGTCTGTACTCCATTTAGAAGGCGTTTACTCTCTCCAGTCCTTAACACGTTAAAAGTCTACAACCAAGAGTACTGTATCCTTTGCTTGAACATAATCAGAGAAACATAAAGCATAGTCCTATTGCCTATTGACTACCCCCTGCAGTCAGGGGACAGCTATACCAATGATCTGTGAGTTCACACAGCAATGAGAAAATAATATGATTTTCTTACTCTTCCCACACACCCAACACCCTCTGCTCCCCTCCCCAGCTCACACACACACACACACACACACACACACACACACACACACAGGCTGCTAAAATGGCTGTGGGCGAGGAATTGTAAAATCAAGCGATAAATTTCACTCGAATATTTACTGAATTAATTCACAGCCACTCTGACAGAAATTGTAATCAGCAAAGTAGAAGGAGTGTTCTGGGCTCTGGGGTGCACTTCGGAGTTTTTCTTTCTCTTGCGTTCCCTGAAAGGAAGACTTACAAGAAGACAGACATGAAGAAGGAAGGAGGAGCCAGTCATCACAGGGCCAGGGAAAGAAGGTTCCAGGCAAAGAGAACCACAAGATGAAGAGCCCTGAGGTGGGAAGGAGCTTCCAGGTGCAAAAGGCCGGCTGAGTTATGCCCCCACCCCCAGGGGAGAGAAGCGGGGCCAGGAGGAGGTCTGCCATGAGAAGCTGGAAAGACTGGGGAGGGCTTCACATGGTGAAGGACTCCCCCAGTGTATGGTCTTCAAGGCCACCAAGGCAGCAGGGGGGTAGTGGGGCAAAGCCCCTCACATCAGCGAGGAGACAGGAGTCCAGAGACAGAAGGTGGGGCTGTGCACTAGACAAGCAAGGGGGAGGGGCAGAGGGAGAAGCCACAGTGAAGATGAGGAGTAGTAGGACTCGAGACTCCCGTGGAAGGTTAAGGAAAAAGCTGAGATCCCAAGTGTGTTTTCAGAAAGTGTGGCTAAAATAAGCATTTACTTCTACTGTCACTATAATTGATACAAGAAAAAAGATGAGCTTTTCTTGGGGCGCCTGGGTGGCTTAGTCGGTTAAGTGTCTGCCTTTGGCTCAAGTCATGATCTCAGGGTCCTGGGATTGAGCCCCCACATTGGGCTCCCTGCTCAGCGGGGAGTCTGCTTCTCCCTCTGTCCCTCCCCCTGCTTGTGTACTCGCTTGCTTGAGCACTCTCTCTCTCAAATAAATAAATAAAATCTTAGAAAGAAAGAAAGACAGTTTTTCTTGACTCCAAGAGACCCTGAATCATCACTTACGCTGGTCGATTTAATAACAAAAGTATCAGAGCCATAATCAGTGGTTTGAATATGACAAGGCTGATAAGCAACCTCAGATTTCAATTACATATAACAAAGCTCCAATGAAAGATACAATTTCCCACAGCAAACGAGCAAACTGTCTCAAGGTTAAGGGTTTTGTGACAATAACCCAATTGAGTTAAAACAGACTCTCAGAGCTGACCTTCCTGCCACTATACTACTCAATTGGATGATAAAAGGAACAGAGTAAGGTATAAATCTGACAACGGCCACCTATTTCCAGTCCTCATGCCTTCAAGCCCTCTGACTTATAAACGAGCTCCAGCCTTCTCTCTTATTTTTAGGACAAGGGCAGCTTTGTGCTTTGTTTTCTCAAATCTCTTGCATCAAAGGCCCAAAGTTTTCCATTATCTCAAAGTTCCTACTATTTTAAAAGTCATGCTTCTGGTTTCAGCTGGAATCTTAATGAAAGTTGAATCAAATAATTAGGGGCTTATCTCTACTTTATTTGTCACAGGACATGTTGACGGATCAAGCATTAGAAGTAAGAAAAGAAAAGAATCCAGGATTTTGGCTCACACAACTGGAAGGAGGTGATACTGGGGAGCACAGGTGCTCTGGTATGAATGGAGAATCTGACAAATTTTGCCCAAAATTAAGATGGAAAAGCTCTGACTCTTGACATTTCTGTATCGCACTTCCTTCAAAAGCCAACACCAGAGGGGGTTCGTTTGCTTGGCTCAGGTGGTCAAGATCAACAAAGGACTGAACAGATTGGGGCGTTCAAGATCAGACTTGATGATGGAAATCCATCAACCAAATCACCATTCCAGGGGCACCTGGTGGCTCAGTTGGTTAAGCGTCTGCCTTCGGCTCAGGTCATGATCTCGGGCTCCTAGGATCGAGCCCCGAATCAGGCTCCCTGTTCAGTGAGGAGTCTGCTTCTCCCTCTGCCCATCCGCCCCGGCTTGTGCTCACGCGTGCGCTCTCTCCCTCTCTCAAATAAATAAAATCTTAAAAAAAAAAAAATCATCATTCCACAGCTGCTAAACAAGTAAATAGAAAACCTACAACAAAGACATCAGTGATGGAAAACTAGCATTTCCACCAAAGAATAAGCAGAAATACTCAGATACAGAAAAATAACCAGACATTTCCCTAGGTGCTATTTCAAGACAGAGGCCCCACAAATCCTCGATTTCCCCTTAGACACCACATTTACCCCAGAATGTGGAAGCAAGGCCTCAGAAAGAGAGGGAAGGAGAAAGAGGAGGAGAGAGCCAGCATCACTCAGAGCAAGGGACTGCTCGGGCACAGACACTTGACAAGCAGGTAACGGGCGCACGTCTGTGGGGCATCCAGAAGTGAGCTGGCCCCTCCCATCCCCATGCATCAAATGCTTTCCAGCTTAGCTCTTTCCAGGTCCCAGACAAGAGAAAATGCACACGGCTTCCTGACATGTGTGCCCTGGGGTGAACTCAGGGCTTGGGGTGCCTCTCAAAGACTGAGATGCTGCTCCTTCATTTCCTCGGAGAATTCCAAGTGCCCAGCCGGGGTCTGGCACTCCGGCAGGAACCTGGTGCCCGGACAGCCCCACCTCCACTCTGTCCCCCAAATCCCTTCTTCCTGCTGCAGAATAATGCCATTGGCTTCCTCACAGCCTGCCAGGCCTGGGCCTTATCTCCTCCCCGTTGCATTGTCCTCCCGGCTTCAAAAACCTCACCTGGGAGCCTCCCCTCCCTTTGTAGCTTCCAAAAGGCCCTGTGCACAGGCCCCTCACCCTGCTAGAGCTGCTTCTCCCCCACGCAGCTGCCTTTCTCTCGCTCTCAGCCTCCAGCCCCCACGGCTCCTTCCAAAATCCTCAAGTTCCCACTGCCTCCCTTGTTTGCTGACCTGCTCCGGCTGATCGCACACACATTCTGGCTTCCTAGGGTCAGACCAGCTCTTTTAGCAGCAGCTCTAATCTGCAAGGCTAGCTACGAGGCCATACATTTTTTTCAGGAAAAAGACAAAACAAAACAAAACAAAACAAAACTATTTCTGTCTACACGTATAATGAGATGCAAGTAAAATGATGCTGTATACTCCACTCAGTTGGGATGAGGTGTGGGCACTGGACAGTTGCCCTCTTGTTCCCTGAAGAACAGCCCCGCCTATTCCAAACAGCCCCCCTGGTGGGCAGCCTCTAAGGCACTAAACCATTATCTATATGGGGATATAAGACTAGGAGGTTCTTTATTAACTAGGGAGGACCTCAGGGGAGAATTTCAGGAAAGCCAATTTCCAAACAATCCTAAAGAGGAAGGTAGGCTCTTAATTCCACGAATAAGGACCCGTATATTAAACAAGAGAGGCTGCCCAGTATCTTAAGTGGCAAATCTGGAAACTCAGAATTACAGTCAGCTTGTGTGACACAGAGCAAGATAAAGAAACAAAGGTGGGCTGTTTTCTCCCAAATCTGGTCACATGACTCCTCTCTTAACTCCATCAAAAGCTACCCACTGCTGCCCAAACTCCTTAGCGCGACTCATGAAGCCTTTCAAGATTTGGCCCTTGCAGTTTCCCTCTGGTCCCACTCTGGTCCCTGCTCTCACTCCGTGTACTCAAGCCAAACCCCACACCCTGCCCTCCACTGGCCCTCCAGGCCCTTTCCGGCCCGTCTGACCGGCTCCTGCTGTTCCTTCTATCTGGCCCCCTCCTGTCCAGCAGATACCTGCTCAGAAAGGTTCAGCGGAGATGTTCCCTCCTCCATGCAGACCTCCATTACTTCATCTCCGCTGAACGCTAAAGTGTCCGTCCCCGTGCCTAGCACACCCATGTGCATGTTTGGGGTGTACAACATCGGCCTCCCCCAGCAGACCGTGAGCTCCCTGCAGGCCAGTCCCTGTGTCTGCATCACAGTGGCCTCCAAGGTACAAAGGGCCCGGCCATCATTCTGCCTCTTTGGCCTCTTCCATCTTACAACCTGACTGATCCGATTCCATCTAATATTTTTTTTTTTACCAATCAAATATTACATCTGGGTATGAGGGCAATACTTCCCAGGGCCCCTGAGATTTGGGTAATTTATAGTGTCTCCAGGAAAGCCTGTACCCGTCACCCCCATACCTCTGGTTCCCTTCCACACACTAAGCCAGGAGTGTAAGCCCCGAGTTTTAGAAGAGGTGGTCACATTTGGAGGTGGGAGAAAAACAGTATTCAGGAAATTACAAATAAAACACAACGTATTATAGTGTAGTATAATAATATAATTATATAATATAATATAACATAACATAACATAATATTATTTCGAGCATACATTGGGAAATGCACCGTGTAAAGCCAGGAAAGTGAACACAAGGGACGGAAAGTGCATTATTTGAGAAAGCCCATCCGAACGGGCTGGTTTCTGAGGCTTTGCACCTTCTTTTCCACTTCACAGGCACTAAGGGGTTTCCTCAGGGAGTGATACTAATGCATCCTTTGGCACCAGGTGTCAGCATTTCAGGGTTTTCTTCACCAGACTTCACTAGGAATTATGCTATATTAAAAAAACAAAAACAGGGCGCCTGGGTGGCTCAGTTGGTTAAGCGACTGCCTTCGGCTCAGGTCATGATCCCGGAGTCCCGGGATCGAGTCCCACATCGGGCTCCCTGCTCGGCAGGGAGTCTGCTTCTCCCTCTAACCCTACCCCCTCTTGCGCTCTCTCTCTCACTCTCTCTCTCTCAAATAAATAAATAAAATCTTTAAAAAAAAACAAAAACAAAAACCCGCGAGGAGAATACTTCACAAACCTTTATCATGTCTTCTGCAGCATCCCCAACATGAGCACGCATCCTCTTCCCTATCTGCAGAATCTCTCACCACAGGGAGGGGGATGGGGTGTTGACCCCATTGCCCGGATGTCATGACTGAGGCTCCACGTGCACAGAGTAAGCTGGCAAAGCCACATGCCCAGGAACCTAGGACAGCTTTGCACTGAGCCAGCGCCACGGTCCGCCAGCTTTTCAAGGTGGTCTCTCGAACTCTGTGCTGTTCCTCACAGTGGAGTTGGGCCGGTTAGTGGTGACCCGAGCATGCTCTCCCCGCTTTTTCTTGGGAGCAGTGGGTCAGTTCAGTGGGTCACTAAGGCACCCCCTTAGTCCCAATGCCGCCCGGCTCTCTGGTCCATCTAAAATACACTGGTCGCAGACACGGACCCACAGCCACACGGCCATCCAGTGAGGAGACGGAACCCTGCTCTAGTCCACTGAGGCCACGTGAAGGGACAGGGCTTAGGGCCTCCGCTCAGCCCTCCGCCCGCTGTCCTTGCATGGGAGCCAGCTCAACCTCGAGGTGGCCCCGGCGTCTGGAGGCAGCCCCGGGACTGTGCAGGCAGGCTGGGTGCTGAGAGCTACGTCCCGGAGAGGGGCTGGCTCCGACACACTCTTCCGCCATCTGTTACTGGAACAGTCGAACGTGACAGACGTCGGGCACAAACACTCTCCATTTCTGAAGCCCTGCTTGCCCTCATCCTCACAGACAGCACCTTCAGGCACCACCTTCCACCACAGCACACCTTGTCCTTTCTTACCTGGAGTCCCTGCCCACTGACCCCACCTCTACCTAGCATCAGACACCATCGGCAGCAAAAATCCCAGGAAAACACTGCTGGAAGCTTCCAGCCAGGCACAACTGTCCTCCTCCTCCTCTTGCCCCTTCCCCTTCCCTGGGCTTCGGGTCACTTCTCTCAAATCTTGCCCTGGTAACTAAAGATATTCACTACAGGTGTCAAAACACCTGAGTTGTCCCCGGAACAGGCTTGCCTCCCGCGACATCCCAGTTAGGGCAGGACATGCAAGCTGAGCTGCTCAAGATCCGTTCACAGACCAGCACGGACTCCAGTGCTCCCCAGCTTCCTCGCCGCCCCCCCCACCCCTGCCGTGTGGCTCTTGATCCATGTAGACAGTGCCTGAGGCAGCAGGACCCAGCTCCCCCAGCAGTGGAGGCGCCAGGTCAGAGGGGTCGCCCCAGGCAGCCCCAGGGGTAGGTCCCCCATTGTACATCAAAGAAAGTGATTCTAAAGGCCACCAACTCTATACCTTTAGGTTCTGAGTTTTTTTCCAGGTTTGTTTTTTGTTTTGTTTTGTTTTGGTTTGGTTTGTGTGTGTATGTGTGTGGAGGGGGAGAGGGGTCCTTTTTTTCAAAGCCATCCTGGTAACTATCCCTGGAAGAATCCTACCTGTCGGTCACAGGAGACACATACCCTCTTGTCTTTTGAGTTACTCTGAATGGTTTGTTTCTGCGCCTTCGACCAAAGGTGCCTGGCTAAGTCCACAGGCAAAGCCCTTCTAAGGAAGGAACATTCTAGGGGCACCTGTGCCCAGGGTCACCCCCTCAGACCCTAGGCTCCTGGTCACAAAACTTCCCATTTAGCACTTACAAACTTTGCCAGTCACTGGCACTCGAAGACTCAATGCCCACTAGACTCGGGCTGTCCTGCCACAGGGGTGGACTGGCCTTGCACTCCCGGCCCACTGCCTCACACACACTCTGCTCTCCATCCCCTCTGCCTGCTTCCCCAAGAGCAGAGTCCCTTGGGGGCTGATGCTGTGAGGACCTTCTCTTCCCAGCAGCCCTGCCCTCCAGAGTATGCCTTCGGGCCATTCTCTCTCCCCCTGAGCATTAAAGGAAACCAACACAGTCCCAGGATCCTCTTCCGATCAAGGCTGGGCCAGGAAATTCCATGCGTGACCTACATGCGTACAGATGTTTTCCCTAAAGTAAAGCCAGCCTCTCTAGCCTTCTTCCTAGAAAATACAGACCCCTCCAGGCAGGCCCCCCCTAAGTAGAACAATTAGCAATTAGCAACTTCCACCAGGGCCCTGATGAGTGGCAAAGAGGAACCTCTCAGAAGCTGGGCCCCTTTGATCCAGACTGTTCCTGAAGTTCCAGAGACCCAGATCTGATCCCCATTAGAGACGGTGCTTACCCGGGAGAGCCACGGGAAACACGGCTCCTCCCGCAGTGAGCCAGCCACACACAGGTGGGCAACTCTCACTGTGACATTCTGCTCCCCTGGGTTTTTTCCCCCAGCCCAGACAAAGAGCAGCCCGAGCTTGAACAGATGCCAAGCTTTACGCTTGACAAATGGCATATCTTTAGCAAATTCCCACTCGGGATGAACATGGTAAACAGCCCCCTTCTTTGGAAACTGATCTTTAGAACATCCCTGAAGAGATGGAAGGAATTAGGAAAAAAAGACACTATAGAGCAAAGACACAAGCTAAGACTCAAGGGTAGGCCACGGTCACAGGCCCACGGGCCATCATTTTTATCCCCAAATAAACTATCCACTGCCTTCCTCTGGGAAGAGAGAATGTGCAATCTAAGCTACTTCACTGCCCTGGGAGGATACTCCGATCCATGCTTATCAAATGATACAGTCCATCTCAAAATATTTTTTTTTAGCAAATCGGAAGTTAACGGGAAGAGACAGAAATGACTACTGGACTCTGTCTGAATGAAGACCAGCAGGAAAGCCCTGAGTGGTGTTTCACAAATGATGTGCTTGTGAGATGTGAAACAACGCTCTGTCAAGAACAGGCTCCCCATGTCTTCTAAGATCCTGGTTGTTTCGGCTCTAAAATTCTCTGACTCTGGTTCTCCAAAAACACCTTGGAGTAAGTGAAGCCCGGATGCTGGGAGCAAACTGGGCCCAACAGTTGGCCTGAGCTGTCAGCCGCGCAAGGACACGGAGCAAACTGAGCCCCCACCCCTGCCCAGAGCCAGAGACTGCTGCTGCCTCCATTTAAGGACAAAGCAGAGGAAACCGTAGAACGGGCCAACCCAGAAACAACCCTTCGCAATCAGGAGGGCTGGCAGGTACAAAACGTGCTCTGGGAAGCCCACCAGCCCAGCAGGTACTTTCGTGCACAGCCACGGGCGGCCCCGTGCAGAAGACCCACCTTCCTGGCCCCAGGAGCTGCTCTCCTTTGCAAGGGCTAAGACCGCAGGAACGAAAGGAATCCACTGCTGTCCCCGCCCCCCCCAGCCTCCTCATAAGCCTCTGGAGCTCAGGCAGCAGCCACCCCGTCCACCCAAGCAGAGCAGCTTCCTCAGGTAGGAAGAGATGAAGGCAGGCAAGAGACACCAGCCGAGAGATGGCCAGAGAGCCGCGGGGCAGAGCGCACTAAGAGCAAACCACACAGGAGAGCCGAGGAAGGAGGGGAGAAGGGGAGACAGCAGGGCAGTGGTGTACGTGGGAAGGAGAGAGGCTCCAGCTGGCACCGACTGACCTGCCATCAGCTGCAGCCTACAGTGCACTTTCTTGGGATGCTCTGGACATGAGCACTGCGGCAGGGTCACACTTCCTTCAACCAGGGGCACCGGCAGGTTCTTGTGCCACCACATGGCGGCGACAGGCAGGCAGAGCACCGAACTGGCTGTCCCTGCGGCCGTGAGTCCAGTCCTCACGTGGGGCCCACAGAACCTTAACGCCCGAGGTCCAGCCAAGCGCTCGCTGTCCCTCCCAGTCCCCAGCTGCGGGGCCCCTCCGCGCGGCTCAGTGCAGGGCAGATGTGCCCATGACTGATTGCGCCGGTAAGACTCATTCATCTCTTCATGCACGTATTTGCTCAACAAGACCCTTACTGAGTACGTACTATGTGCTCAGCGCTTTGAGAGATACTGGGGACCAGCCTAACAAACAGATCGCTCTCAGAACAGTGAAAAGAGACAAAGCAAATAACTACACATGGGCAGAGTCTTACGAAGAACTCACATAAGAGAAGGCTACAGAGCCATGCTGTCCAACGCAACTGCCTCTTGCCAGACGTGGTGATTTTAATTAAAATTTAAAATCCAGTTTCATGGAGGCTGTGCCCGTATTTCGAGTGCTCAATAGCCACATGTGGCTGGGTGGTTATCATACTGAGCAGTGCAGATTATAGAAGTTTTCCATCATCCCAGAAGGTTCTACTGGACAGCACTGGAGAGGAATGGCAGGAAAAGCTCTCGAGGATTGAAGCTAGAGAAGGAGCCAGCCTGGCCAGCACAGCGCTGAATGCTTTCTGGACAACCTACAGCGTGTGCAAAGGCCCTGAGGTAGTTGAGCGTTGCACGTTCGAAGAGCTGACAGGTGATCAGTGTGGGTGGAGAACAGTTGGCAAGGGGAGGTGGGAGGCCAGCCCCCACAGGGAAGCTAGGACTTCAGACGGAAAGCAATGGGAAGCAGACACAGGGAAGGGCCATGATCCAGTCCGTTTAAGGAAGAAGGAAGGAGAGGGAAGAGAAGAGCAGACTTCACGACCAGGTTTCTGGGTAGAACAGCTAGCTGGCTGGGGTGCCGCATGCTGAGATAGGGAGGTGGGCTGGGACCGGGTTGATGTGTATATAGGTTATTTGTGTTGGAGAGAAGGAAGGTTATCAGTTCAGTTTTGGACACATGAAGCCCGAGCTCTCCGACAGAAACCCGAGAGGAGATACGAAGTGAGCAGCTGGGTAAGTGTGGTGCTCAGAGGAGAGGGAAGGGTATCAACCAGGGCGTTCTTGATACGTAATAGTACTTAAGTCCAAGAAACATCTTGGGGAGGGCAGAGAGATACAAAGAACAGTGGCCCAGGCCAAAGACTTGAGGACCCCTGCGCTCATATACGGTCATGAGGGTAGGGGACACGCATCCCAGCACTACACCAACCAGCTGTATGACTGGGGGTGGGGGTCAGCAAACTACAACCCACCGCCTGCTTCTGTAAATAAAGGTTGACTAGAATGCTGGTTTACTAATTGTCTATGACTGCTTTCACACTTGAACAGCAGAGCTGAGTTCTTGCAACAAAGACCATATGGCCTGCAAAGTCTAAAATACTTACTCTTCAGCCCTTTATAGAAAATGTTTGCTGAGCCCCTGATTTAAGCTATCCAGAGACCTTGGTTTCCTCACCTGTAAAATGGGGGTGGAAGCACCTGTCTCAGAAGATTAGCGGATATAATATTTCTATAATGGGAAACACCCAGCACACGAAAGTTTCTGCTAAATCTAGTCTGCTCAGCGGAGGGCTGCAGAACTTCTCACTCTTAGCTTTGACACTGCGGCATCCAGCTGTTTCTGTGTTTGGCGATGCAAACAGCACACACCTGCTCTCCAGAAACAACTGCTAAAGTCAATCTGTAACTATAAACAGAAGCAGTGTCATCTGAGCGACTGCTTCCAACGCAGGATGGGTGTGTGAGCAATTCTAAGCCAGCTCGTCGTGGCCAACCAGCACCCCCACCCCGCCCGCCCAAGACTCCCGTCCAATCTGAAACGCAAGCATTAGTCCGTGAACAATTGGTTTTCACGGAGCCACTGTTTACAATGCCTAAGTCCTCATCACTAATCTTAAGGGGAAAGGATGGAATTATTCAACACCCTTTGTTTACCCAGGAACTCAGCCCCGGCTCAGGCAATCCATCTGGCAAGAACAGCCAATCATATTTTAGGCTAAAGTGGTTCCTAGGCAACCAGAGATATAGCCACAGAAAGAGGCCATAGAGAGTGGAAAGAAACATGGGGATGGGGGCCGAGGGTCAATGAGGGGAGAGTGGTCCAGACTCCACCAACCCAGATGTAACGCTCACCCGTCTTGGCTGCTCACCCTACCAACAGTGGGTGCCCCATCCCAGTGCCCCAGCAGAAAGGGACAGCATGACTCCCCGGACAACTGGCAGCTACCTGGAGGGCCTTAGAATGTTCTTGGCCTTCGGCTCACCTTAGAGAAAGCCTACAGGTAAGCCCCACAGAGAAAGTAGTAAAGGGCCACAGGGGCCATGCTGGAGAGATCTAGGAATGACAGCCGAGGAAAAGCACCTGCTATGGACTCAATGTTTGTGTCCTCCCCCAAAGATAATCCATATGTTGAAACTCTAATCCCCAGTGTGATGGTATCTGGACGTGGCGCCTGTGGGAAGTAATTAGATCGTGATGGTGGAGTCCTCGTGCATGGTATCAGCGCCCTTAAAAGAAGACACAGACAGATCTCTCTTTCTCTCTTTCTCCCCACCCCACTGCCCCCTACACTCCCTCTCCCTCCTCCACCATCCTCCTCCCCTCTCCCCCTCCACCACAAAAGGACCAAATCTCTGCTCCTTTTGCTGTGGCCAGGGAAGCATGGAGAGCATAACCATCTGTAAACCCGGAAGAGGGTCCTCACCAGACGCCAAATCCATCAGCACCCTGACCTCGGAGTTAGAGCCTCCAGAGCTGTGAGAAATCAGTGTCCGCTGTTGAAGCGCCCCCATCTGTGGTATTTCTGTCACAGCAACCTGAACTAAGTACCCAGCAGGTTCCTTCGGGATTCCTGCAACTCCCACTGTATGGATAACTCTGCAGCTTATTCAATGTTAGGGGGAACAAAACTCTACTAATTTTGTCCAGGGCTAATATCCAAAGTGAAATGTGCTTCCTGGAGCTGAACAGCCATCTGCAGCCCACATTAGGGATGCTGTCATTTAAACAAAATGACTTAGCCAAGGGTCACCTCAAGATAAAGGGCTCTGAAAGCGATCCAGTGAGGCCTAAAGAAAGATTATCAGGAGCTCCAGCAGCCCTCTCTGGCCCCTTCTGAGCTACTGAAATGCCAGCAATTTCCAGGCACACAGTGTCCCCACTTTTGCCACGGTCCGGTGCTCTTGTTTTCTGAGTCTTCGCAGACAAGGCCCCTAACGTCTGAGAAACCTCTGAGGCAGGTGGGGCTGAGCCAGAGTCCCCGGGCCCTCTCAACAGCCCCCAACCCAGAAAGAGAGGATCAGGAGCCACAGGAAAAGGAAGGGACCAAGTCTCTGCTTTCTCATCTGTGACCCAGATGGGTGCAGAGGTCTGCTCCCCAGTGAGGTGGTGCCCACGAGTTCTCGCTCGCCTTGGCCACTCTCTCAACTGCTGTTCTCATCCCACCTGCTTGTCAAACTCCAGCCCAAACTCATCAACTTTCCCCCAGAGTGCTCCCAATCCAGTTCTCCCGTCCTGGCAAATGCCACATCCTTCTCTTAGTCGGAGCGTAAAACCTTCAGTGCATACCCACCACCATGTTTAACCTCCCCCCATCCCCCGAGGCCAGCTGCTCCTGGCTTCCTCACATTTCTCCACCTAGCCTGGCCCTTTTACTCTGATCTACAGGAGCATGGGGGGCATGGGTTCCCCTAGCTGATCGGGAGCCCCGGGGAAAGGGGGGGCTCCAACTAAACAAAGGGTAGAGTATGTCCTGCTGCTGGGCTTAGCAGAAGCTAAGCCACAAGGGGCTGCTGCGGAAGGAGACAGAGAGGCACAGGCAGGAGCAAGTCTGGTCAATAAGCCAGGACCACGTTCACTTGAGCACTTCCTGTCCTTTCCCTGCTCTTCCCAGCTGCCCACGCCGGGAAGGGAGTGTTTTCTGCAGAGGGTTTCTTCTCTCCCAGCTACCCCTGTTCTGTTTGGAAACAGGGGCTACTGCTGCTACCAGAACTTCTTTCCCAGACAGGAAAGCAGCAGCCCGAGAAGTGGCCAGAGTTTCTCAGGAACCAGGACGGAGAGACTTAGCTAGCTCAGGGCTTCTCAAACTTTCTTCTCTACAGCTCACGGGGCATCTTTACAAATCTCTGGTTAAAATGGAGATTCAGATTCAGCCAGCCTGGTGGGGGGGCTGAGGTTTTGCATCTGTAACAAGCCCCTAGGGGAAGCGATGCAGCAGTCTGGGGACCATCCTGGGAGGAGCGAGGGCAGGGTCAATGCTTGAGCCTCCATCCCCCTGCCCCACCCCCGGAACCACAGGCCTTCCTGCTCCTCCAGGCTTCTACTGGCCAAGCAGGAGACCCAGTCACCTACCCCACCCCCACCCACTTACCGGACTGCACTTAGTACAGAGTGAAGCTACCAGCCAGGGCTACAAAAGCTGCCCAAAGGCACCCCAAACCTGAAATCAGAAGGAAAGAAATCCTGGGACTAAAATAAAATTCCTGCGGGCACTTCCGAATCATCTTGCCTCCCCCCGTCTTTGGGTTTCACTCTCCCTGATGGGCCCAACTCAGGCCCACCTTTCCGCAGAGAAAAAGGAGAAATGGTCACCCTAGTTTCCAGGTGTCATGGGTGGTGTATCCGCAGGTGTGCACCCCGAGTCCATCTCCATCCCTGCAACCCTGACAACAGCAGAAGCTTCCATGTCCTCCACGGACCACATGCTGCACCGTGTCGTGTATTACTCACACACATGTGTTTTTAGGTGCATGGAAATACACACGATCACGAAAGGCTTGTGCTTGTACAGAAAAGGGGTGCCCTCTTAACACATGTTTTAAAATCTCTGGACTGGAAATGAGCAACTCTGTACTAGTAAAACAAGCCCTAGTTATTGAGACAGCAGAGATGGGGTTTTAGAGAAGAATAGTTGCTAGGAATGGCAGCAGCCCCAAACATTCCCTCTCCCTTCATTTCCAAAGACAAAGAGGTGAGGGGGATGGAGAGTGGGATCTGTGAAGGAGTAAACGGATTATCCTAAAGATCGTTCTTTAGAGACACTGCCCAAGTAGCAGTTCCGGGGAGAGACACCTCAGGCTGGTGCACAGGGACGAACTCAACCATGCAATATTGACGAGCAGCTTCCAGCAGCACAGTGTGGCCAATCAGCCTGGAGTTTTATTGCAACACCACTATCCCCACAGGGCAGAACCTTGGGGGCCTTACCAAAAGGCAGCTTCTGCCTTAAACAGAACCTCCCCCAAACTCAGCCCTCGGCCAACAGAATACTGGTCATTTGTTAACTCGACAGGGAAAGAGGGCGGGGATGTTGGCAGCTGGTGAGCTGAATTTCCAATGGCTGAGGAGCATATCTTCCCAAACATGCGGTCACATTGTCTTTCCCAAGTCTTGAACGCTCTTTGACAGGCGTGAATCCTGATACCAGCTAGCTGGTGACTCCCACTTATTCATTGATTTCCAGTTTAGAGACTTCTAAAAAATAGGCTGGAATTGTTCTCTTCTGCCCAGGCTGGAGCCTTTCATGGGGATACATATTTCCACGCATCTAACAATACTACACATGGAACGAAAACACGGCAGGTGTAGTCCAAGGCTCACAGCATTAAAAAAAAAAAAAAGTCTCCAGCTTGATGTGCCTCCTGTTGTAAGAGGACGCTTTCCCAAGCTACAAGGATGAAGACAAATGATCCGTGCACACCTGCTCCCAACTATGGTTCGCTGCTAAAGAGAAAACCATGAGGCTCAGCCTAGCATTACATCACCCCACTGAGACAGCTCCTCATTGAAGCCCAGGCGTGGGGACCAGTGAGGAAGCCCCACATGGCACCAGGTCCCTACTACAACACACAGACCAAGCCCTGCTCATCTCTTAATCTACACATCAATGGCCCTCATGAACTGACCACTTTACCTACTGCCCCACCCCCAAATCCCCCCAAAATACTCTTTTCTGAAACACATTCTTCTCTTTGGGAAAGCAGTAAGCTGGGATGGGAAGGCCCACTCTGGACACGAGCCTGAGCTGCTGAAAGGTGCCCCCAGTAGCCAGATCTGCTCAGTAAGCCCCATCATCCAGGCACGCCTGGGAAGGAAACAGAAAAAACCATACAGAAATGGCAATTCTAACTAACACACATCCAGGATAAAGGCCACTTCTGGGCAAATCAGCTCTTCTATGGTTTAGAGAAAAGATCGGATTCCTGAATCAATGCACAGTCAAGCCCTGCTTCGAACGGTGGACCAATGACAAGACTTCAGCTGGCTTCACTGATAATAGCAAGCAGCCCTGTCCTCGACAGTGTTCATCGGAGTGAGTGTGGATGCTTAGGCTAAGAGGACTGAATGTCTACCAGCCATGATCCACGCCATCTGCCCGGCCACGGGACTGACTGCCCCTAAACTGGTCTGTCTCCATGGGCCCCAAGCTGCCACACTCAAGGGTTCTTCCCAAGAAGCCCTTGTTGATGCCCGGCTGTTCTGTTGCAGGAAATACCACTGTGCTGGGGGTGCAGAGTTAAGATACTCATGGCAGGAGCCCCGGAACATGCACTGGGCTGCTGAACAACTGAAATCGAATGCCAGAGGGTCATTTCTGCCTCCCCCCCTTCGGGGCGGGCGGGGGGGGGGGGCCGTATCCTGGGGCTGCCAGATACTCATTCCAGAGGGAGCACCTCATGCTAGAAGGAGCTGCCACAAGGCAAAGCCGCGCAAGGCTGCCGAGAATGCTGGGCCGGCCAGGGCTCCGGGCTGCCGCGGCATCAGGAGAGGCGACACTAACAAAGCCCAGGCAGCCTCACCTCCTCCCGGGGAGGAGGGGGGAGGGTTCCGGGCTGGCCCGACGGAGCACTTACATTGCCTCGGAAGCCTCCAGGTTCGGGTCGCTGGCTGGGACTGGCTGCAGGGACTGCGACCCTCCCATCCTCGCTGCGCCCTGGCGAGCAGACTAGCCGCGAGCGGGGCCAGCGTCCGGGTGCGATTCCTCCAGCGGGGGGCCGGGGCGGACCGGCCAGCGGCCGGGGCTGCTGCACTGCAGATGGGAGCAGCTGCTGGCATCCGTGGCGGCGGCGGCGGGGAGCTGCGCCTGAGGGCCCGAGCCGGAGCCCGGGGAGCGAGCGCCGCGGAAGTGTGTGCGCGCGCGCGAGTGCGGCCGGCGCGCGCCTAACAGTGTGCGTGAGCGAGTGTGGCCGGCGCGCGCGGCTCTGCCCGGGGCGCGCAAGTGTGAGCGTGAGCGCCGGTGTGGTCCAAGCCGAGCTGCTCCTAAACCCCCCCGGCAGCCCGGCTTCTGTGTGTGACACGGTGATGTCATCACCGCCGAGCAGCCCCGACGCCTGCATCCTCACAAAGCTCCATCGCAGGCTCCGGAAACAGGGCCGGGGGAGGGAGGACGAAGACCCTCCCTCGGCACCCGCGCCGCCTCCCCCAGCCTCCCCCAGCTTCCCCCAGCCTCGCCCCGACCGCCCACATGGTGTGGCTTTGAAATGCAAATGCACGGCGGGCTGGGGGGGGGGGGGCGGGGAGGGAGGGGCGTGGTGGTCTCGGCAGGACTGACCACCAAGAGAAGTGGGGGTAATCTCACCCCGATTGGCTCATCCCTCCAGGAGGAAGGGAATGGACTTTCCCACGCCTGGGGGGGGGGGGGGGCGGGTGTGTGTGTGTGTGTGTGTAGGTAAACAGGCTGCAGTGGGAAATGGACGAGATATGTATGTGTGCGGTTTCCCACTGCCTGCTTCTGCCTCCTTGGGGCGCGGGGGGGCGGAGAGGGCAGGCCTGGAGCAGACGGATGAGGCTTGTGCACCAGGGAGATTCCAGGGCCTGGCTCCCGGCTCACAGCGAGCCCAGGCCCAGCCTCCAATTTGCTCACAACAATGGGGAAGGGGGGCAAGGTGGAGAGAAAGAAGCACAGGGCCTGCTAAGGGGTGGGCAACTCTACCTTTGGCCACCAGAATAATTCTCCACGGAGAAGCCCTGAGCAAGTGCTCATCCTAACCAGAGGCCAAGCAAGCTGATGTGCTCGTGCCAGGCCCCTAAAGCCACCAGCTGTCCAAGGAAAAGGCAGCTTGCTGTGACCTGCAACTGAATGGCCCATCTCTGTGATTCTAAACACACCCCATCAGGGTGCCCCCAGCACCCACCCCCATGCCCTGGCTAGGACAACAATGTCCACTTAGCCAGGTCCCCCACCTGACTCCAGCTACCTTAGAAAGGTTCAAGGCTGGGGGTCTTGGGCCTTCTCACCAAAAGCTACTAGAGCAGGGTTTCATGTCTCACAGGTTCAGAGGTTTGGGGCACACCTGGGAGCCTGACCATCTGCCCCACAGCTCTACTTTCGGTGTAACTGCATTCTGAGCTCCAAACACAGGCCGGCAACTGAATTAAAGTGAGCCCCTGAGAGTAAGCTGAAAATCCTTTCACACTTGCCCCACATGTCTTCACCCCACAGCACAGTGAGCTTAAAATGCATCTAACCTGTGGCCAAAAGAAAAATAAAATGAAAACAGAACTGCTCAAAGCATTTTAAAATTTCCTCCAATGCCCTGAACGTTTTCTGAAACTGTGGCAAGGATGTTTGGGCAGGACCTCTTGAGGTTGTGGCTCATAATGTCAGGATGGTTCTAGACTTCATGGTGGCCTGCCTTTCCTCTGTGCCTGTTTAAGATTAGTGTCAAACCAAAAGCCAGAAAATCAAAACTGTTTCCCAGGACGCAACAACATGAAATTTCCAGGAAACACTGAGAAGGTTTACTTTTGCATTTCCATGAAGATGGCTAATGACTGTGTCCATCTTGCAAGGAGGGTCACTGTCAGGGTGGCCTGAGGAGGCTTGCTCTGGGGAGCACCTCCTGGGCAGCCGTCACTCACTGTCAGGGAAGGATGTCATCTGGGGGCGAGGATCCTGCCATGTGTCCTGTGTTCGCCTCCAGTGCCCTGAGGCTTGGTTTCCCGTTAGAAGCAGATCTCTTGGGCCCTGGGGACAGTTGGGAGTCCCAGCAACCTTATCATGTGGAGCTGAAAATTCCATAAGCCCTAACCTAGACTTAGTTTTTTTGAGGAAAGCGACCCCCTCCCTGGGCAAGGAGAGTGTGGCCTTGAGCCAAACTTAGCACTATACCAGTGAAGAACCACAATCAGAACCCATCTGCTTTTTTGTTCCTGACACATGAAAGCACAGAACAGCCCAAGTGTCCTCACCCTCCGCAGGTAGGGGTTTGCTGCAAAAACAGGAGAGGGCTTTGAAATGAGACTGAAATTCAAATCCGGACTTCTCCCTCATTTGTGGGGTGGCCTGGAGCCAACCACTTAACCACCCTGAGCCTCTGCTTCCCCGGCTGGCAAAAGAGAGAAAGCATCTACTTTGCAGGGTATTGGGAAATTAATCAAATAATATATATGTATACATAAGGTCCCAGGAGCGGGACTCTAACTGGTGCTGAGCAGTGCTAATTTTCTTTCCTTCTTCATGAAAAGCATTTCCCCCTAAGAGCCATAAAGGAAATAAGGAAGCAGTAAAATGAGGTGCTTTTATTTCGAGTCCCCACTACTCTAATGTCATGACGCACTGACACTTCACAGGCTGCCACCAACTCAGTGATGCCAGATACACCCCAAGAACCAGGGGAGAGACAAGTGCAGTGTGGGGACCGGTGATGCCACACAAATCCAGACATGACGCGTTTGCGTCGTGACTTCACAGAAGAGCTTCTCACGCCCTCATTGACGACCTCTTGATGCTCAGTTTACACATAACTGAAACAAATTTGGTCATCTAGTAATTCAGCCGACAGAAAACGTAAAACGAAAAAAGGGGGTGGGAGGAGGGAGAGTATTCCGGAAGGACAAGGGCTTGCTGTGGGCTTCGGGTGCGCCCCGAGTTCCTGCGCTCGCTCTCCTCTTTCCTCCTCTCTCTCTCCCTCCTTCTCCCTCTTTGCCAGCTGAGGACACAGCAAGAAGGCTGCCTTCTGCAAACCAGGAACACGACTCTGGCTGAGGACCCCGTCACGCCATCACCCTTGCAGCCTCCAGAAGTGTGAGCGGTATGTGTTTCTGTCTGCGCCACCCAGACCATGCTGTTTTTGCCAGAGCAGCCCAAGCCAACCAAGACAAGCTGCTTAAGACACATTGACAGAACCCAAGAAGAACAGCTAAGAAAAAGCGAAAAGATAGACAAACTGCTCAAAACAGCAGTCTGGGGCCATTGGACCCCACGTCGATGCTCTGTGGACCCAGCCCTGGGTTATGGTCATCCATAACCCAAGACCTGCTCATGACACAGACACCACCCCCTCCCCCGCCACTCCTGCCTGTCCACTGCCTCCCCCTCCTCCTTGCCTCACCCTGTCCCACCCTAGATCATTCCACAAAGGTTAAATCATGGGTTTGTACAGTGAGAAAGCACAGATTCCATCCGGAATTACTAAAATGCAAGCAGTTAGTGCTCCAACCACTTGCTTCCTCAGGTACGCACACCCGCACTGAGCACCCACTCAGGCCATTACCTAGGGCTGAGGCTACAGATGCCATGCCCATTGCTCCCCTCTGCTGACTCCGGACCTTTCTTCCAGGAGGGACTGCCTTCACGCAGCCCAGCCGGTCCTTCCTTCCTTACCACCTCTTTATTCCCAGCCTGTTCTCCAGACTTTACCCTGGCAGAGCACTTCCCCTCCAGAGCAAACCAGTGATCCCTGGAGCTTCTAACCATGGCTGCAATGAGATCCTGAACTCAAACAGCCCCTCTTGGGGCCTTTGAACCATCGCACACACACTCTGGGACCCTGATGGCAGGCTAAGCCCGCTTAGGCAACAGACTCCCCTACCAACCCCAGACACCCTAGAAACCTGGATAAATCAAGGGATGCACCCATCATTTCTAAAACTATTAGCAATTCAACATATATCATTCACTTGCCATGTACCTGGCCTATAAATGTTGAATAAGATGAGCCTATCCTCAAGTTACTGACACATACCAGAAAGATAAGCAAACCTGCCAACCCTCTGTAATTGAGAGATAAACTCTGTGGCAGAGACTCTTAAATCCCAGTGAGGTGCAAGGGCCTGAGCCACAGTCCAGGAGGGCGAGCCATTTGAAGCACTTCTGATACCCCAAGAAAAACAAACTTGAGCGGCTCTATCTTTGCCCGCAGAGGAGTCTCTAGTTGCCATAGCACCCACACTCCCCAAACAGCACTGATAGACCCCTGCCCTGCTAATTAGCCCAAGCACACACGCTAAAGAAAAGTAGGTCAGATCACAGAAAAAAACCATCTGGCGAGCACAAAGAATGAGAATGTAAACACAGATGGAGAATGGCCCAGGTCCTGTTTCTTCCAGTCGCTGGCCTTCGCCACCGTCCACTACCCCGTGGTGGGGGCTGCAGGGAGGCGGCATGGAAACACGTGCGCCTTCTCTTTAGGGAGCCCAACTTTAGCCGGGCTCCTGCTCTGACAGGACCATCACTGCCTGCTGGCAACTTGCCCCTCCACTGGGGACCCCCAGAGTCCACCCCATGCCCCAAGACTCTGTTGCTCACTGCCCTCCCCTTCAGGTTCCAGCTGGTGGAAGCTCTTCCATCTCAGGCCTCCCGTGTGGCCCACGTTCTACATCCACATGTGAACATGAGCCTGAGACCAGCAGGACCGGCCACTGAACAGGACTGGGGGGCGGGAGGGTGGGCAGGAATGGCATACTGCTGGCATTTTCCCCACCAGGATTTAGAAATCTGGGATCCTCTTCCCTGGGCTTTGGAGACACAGCTTTTATGTCACACAACCTTGCTCGAAAGCTGACCACGGCCTTCGAGAAGAAGTCCTAATTCCGTATCCTGGCCTTGATCCTGTGACTCGCTCCACCCTGTCCTTGAGGGGGGCCAGGGTCCTCCCTGTGACCTCACTGCCACGGAGGCGCCTCTCCCCACCGTCCCCAGCTCTCTCAATGCCTCCTGGGTATCAGCCCTAGCTCCCAGCCAGCGCCTGGGAGGGTCAGTCCCGACCAGCGCTCAGACTTCTCTCGACTACTCACAGGTCAGAGCCTTGGCACTTGCTCATCCCTTCATCCATGTGTCTGCACCTGCACTCCACTCCCCAGCCCTGCAGCATGCCCCACGCACAGCCAGGGCTTCATAAACACATGCAGGTGACACCTCAAAGGGCGTGGGGAGAGGTCCTGGCAAAAGTCTTCAATCATCTGATGAACAGAGAAAGAGGAGAAGATTGATGGGTTCTTTCATTTCCAGGGCCACGGGTATCTACTTATCTTCTAGACTCTAACATTCAACCTCACATGCTCACCCTTAGGAGCCTGAGTGGTTTTCCTGGGCTGAAGCGCAAGCTCAGGTAAAACACCATCTCTTCCAGAAAGTTCTTTCCCTTTCTTCTTGGAAAGGGCTGATCTACTCTGTTTTCCTTGCCACCGTCACCATGTCTACACATGACACCTTCTAGATTTCCTTCCAAGCAAAGACAGCTCCAAAGACTACCCTTTATGGGGTAAATCCTTTCAATTCTGTCATGATCAAGAATGGAGATTGAGGGTTTTACTGTCACACCCAGAAAGGCACCCCAAAATGTACTAGAAAAGAAATCGGTAAAGAGGGATGAGACTCACTTTTATTTCAAAATTACAAACGCAGGTTACAATGTTAATCTTCGATGCCCACAAGAAGGCAGGCAGGCAGGCAGGCAGGCTGGTGCGGAAAACGCCAGGTCTACGCAAAACTTAAGTTAGTGCCGAGAAGTCTCATAGAAGGCGAAATAAGAGCCTTGAAATCCTTCTGTCTTTACCAAATTCATTCAACTTCTTTGAGATGGAAATGGTAGAACTCCTGAGATCATTTTTTAGAAAATATACCTACCTATATTTAGAAAAGATTTAAGCCTGCAATTCAAGAGAGCACAAAAGAAATTGGGCTAGAAAAGGTGTATAAAAACCAGAGGGGGTAAGGTTATTCCAGAAGTACTTATCGAAGCCTTTGTTGGAATAAGCTGTAAGTCTGGCCCTGAGTTTCCCAACAGCCACAGCAAAGAGGGAAACAATCGCGGTCAGTTACATAATTCATAAAACCCAGCAGGTTTAAAAGAAAAAAAGGCCACTCCACAATGAGCAGGTGTCTTGTGACTGACGTTCTCAACATACTCTCTCCCGTGGGTCCTCAGCCAAGAGACCGTACCTACGGTGGAACATGCCTTCAACAACAGCCTTCCACCCATGTAACATTCACTGCCATGGGGCTGCCTCTACGAGCAATCGGTATTGCCTCAGCTCCCTCCAGCAATCAGTAACATCAGAAAGCAAAGAAGTTCCTAGAGGATAGATTTCGAGTTGTCCCATCCCGCGGAGAGCGTCTCCAAGCATCCACGGTACCACAGCAACAAGGTTATAGAAGAGGAAGTGAAGGTCAGCCTGAGGGGGGTGTTCAGCAACGAAGCAACCACTGACAGACTCAGTCCTCCCCTCAAATAGGGAAGGAAGCCCCTCCTGGCTTCAAAAGTCACTGCCAATTGTCTCTCGATGACTGTCGGGGCACATACAGAATGCCACCGACAGCAGAGGAAGCTAACACCTGGCAGAAGACACGGGACACCTGAAGTCAGTGAATCGGATCGTGACACCCGAAGCCGTGACAGGTGGTCATCTGTGAGCCACTGAAGAGGAGAGCTCGGGAGCATGAAGAACAAGGTGGCTTCGAAAAGGGAATGTCAAGATCAAGGAGCTGAGAAAAGCCCTTTGGAAAACTGTTGAGGCCCCTGTGGATTTATGGTGAAGGGACTCAAATGTGAGGTGAGGAATACACAACCCTGAAAATCAGGCAGAAAAATCGGGCCAGACTTCTTTGTTCGTTCTAAATATTAGCATATGGTTATCATGAAAACCTACATCTTGTTAAATATAAAACTCACTGTTTTCATAATTCTTCATTTCTTTTTTCAAGGTAAAGTTGCAGCTAAACCCTTTCTGTGCTATTACCATAAAACTCTGACTTATTAAGCGGATTCACTTTTAAGTGGCCTTTCTCAGGTAATAATTGTCTTTTTCCAGACCTGTTTCTCTAACGACTTCTATAAACTAGGTTTAAGGTCATAGGCAAAAACTGGGTGGCCCAAGGTGGACGGCGGCCAAATAAAACTGACCTCCAATGTTTAAGCTCATATTTAGAGATAAAATCAAGTTTCCCTCAAATCTGGGAAGAGAGAAACAGGTGACACAGCTGCACCAGACGCCCCTCTTTCAGACCAAGAACATAACCAGTGTTATCCCCCTTTCTTCCCGGGGAAGTATTTCCAAGAACAGAAAATTCCATAAGCACTTTCCCGTGCCTCTTAAGAGAGCTTAAATACTGTACTTAGTTCAAACGCTGATGTGTTTGTTAATCCACTGAGTTCCTCTAGGGCTTAAGTTGACAGGTTTTAGAGGTTACTTGGTACCAGGAAAAAGAGATCTTTTAAGAAAAACATTCAGGTGTAAACAGAATGGGATCTCCCAGCTGCCAAAATCAGCAGCGGAGCTGGTTTCTGAAGCCAGACTGGAGAAACGGGTTGAGAACTTCAGGTCCCACCTTCTGGTTCCTCCCTGCAGTTCCAAAGAGGCCCTTCGGGGTGGAAATGCTTCCAAGATGAAAACACAAGCACATTCAGCAGCTCCAGGGGTCTTGCTCCTTCCCTCACTGTAAACAGAGAGGGGGGTCCTCCTGAAGT
>NC_138374.1:8563793-8572102 GCF_054177405.1 Leptonychotes weddellii
AATAAATAAAATCTTTAAAAAAAAAAAAGAGAGGAGAGGGGGTGCATCCAAATCCCTTCCATTTTATTTGAGAATTGTCTCCGAGATGGGGGTGCCATCTCTCTTTTTCCTTATTCAGAAAGAACATGTCTTGGAAGGATATGGCACCAAAGAACTGACAGGCAATTGGGGGGGGGGGGACAAAAGTGGCTTAAAGCACCACCCTCCAGCCCCAGTTTAAAGAAAAAAAGGTTTTTTTTTAATTTTAATTTAATTTTTAAATTTAAAGTACCAACCCTGCTCCTAGGGGGAGCAAACCTCTAGAGGGGACTGTCTCAGCCTCGCCCTCCGCCTCTCCCGCCCCTACTCTCAGCAGGACACAGAGGGGGATCAGAGGAGGGGGATCAGAGGAGGGGGTGCTATGGTCTGAATAGGCGTGTCCCCCTCAATTCACAAGTTGGAATCCTAATCCCCAATGTGCTGGAATTAGGAGGTGGGGGCTTTGGGAGGTGCCTAGGTCCTGAGAACCCCCACAAACGGGATTAGTGCCCTTCTAAAAGAGACCCCCACCAAGCTCCTCAGCCGCTACCCCTACATGAGGACCCAGTGAGAAGTCTGCAATGTGGAAGAGGGTCCTCACCCGACCACCGAGATGCCTGTCCAGTCTCCAGAACTGTGAGCAATACATTTCTGCTGTTTCCGAGGCCCCTGGTCTGGGGTGCTTTGTTACAGCACCCCCAACAGGTGGACCAGCAGGGCCTCTGCTGAGGTTACTCAGCAGCCCCTGCACGCCCAGAATGCCCTTTGTAGTTACTCCCACGGAGCGGCAAGGTCAGGTACAGCTGATTCTTGGTATTCACAGCGGTTACATTCTAGAAAGGTGTCACGGACGCCAAATTAGCCAGTTCTGAACCATTGTTCCCAGGGGTTATGCTGGCTTGGGTTCCTTCGAGCTTCTGGTCATAACATTTTTGTCAACGGGTCACTACGTAACCTTGTGTTAGGTACATTTCTGTGTGAAAACGCCTTATTTAATACACATCACTGAATTCACAGCCAACAGCATCGTCATCATCACTTAGGCCCAGATGAAGCTTATCTAGCAGAAGTATTTCCTACAGAAGGCACACAACAGCTTTCTTGCACTGAAATGCACTATGCAGCATTTCAGCACTACATTGGGGGCCATGCGAAGCAGCAAAATCATGAACAAAAAGCACAAAATTACAAAAACCGCGGCAGTAAATAGACTGTAAAAGGACACTGGTTCCCAGCACGAGAGCTGGAAAAAGACAGGGCACCTTGCTCTACCTCAGCTGGGAACATGCCCCCCAGGCGACTCAGATTTCCTTGCTGCTCTGTACATGTTCACAAAAGGCCATGAGGGAGCCATGAGTATTGATCGTGGGGTTACAAATAAACCTTAGTGAGAGGGAAAATTCACGAATATGGAAGCAATGAATAAGGAGTATTTTGTGAAAGCAGCTGATGACCAAAGCCAGACCAATCCCCGCTCCCATCAGAACTGCCTCTTTTCCATTAATTTCCAGTAAAAACAAGACAATGCAACTCCGGACAAATGTTGAATTAACACTGGCCAGGCACCAATGTCGCTCATTGAACCCTACCTGAATCCCTTTACTGGGAAATGAAGCCAGAAAGCTGGCCAAGTTCTCAGCACTGATAAAATCTGTGCTTAACCCCTGGTTCCTTCCTGCATCCTGTGATCACTCTTGGTCATGGTCTGAGGTGACACAGCTTCTCTATGTTGCGTCATCTTCCTTGGACTTGAAAGAGGCCAGTGATGTAGGTGGAACCCCACGCGTCGTGAAAGGAGGAAACTGGCTCAGATGTCAAAGGGCAAAGGGTCCAGGACAGAACCCCTCACCTGCTAGGGGTGTTTGCTGGAGGATTTACAGGGACACTCGATGTGACACGCTCAGTACGGTGCCTGGAGAACAGGAGGTGCCTTCGATGCAAGGGTTAAGAGCACTTATCACTGGCCGACTGTCCAGGGCTAGGAGGGGACTTCAAAAACACTGACAAAGACCCAGGGGCACTTTGGTTCTTCCTGGAGCCACAGAGCTGCGCAGCCAAGTCCTCCTGCATCCAATACTCAGAGAGCTTCCCCTTGCCCCTCTGGGTCCCTCCATAAAATGGGGGATGATGATGATCGCAGCCCCATTCCAGGCTTCACTAAGCCCCCTTCACCAGCTTCCCAGGTCAGGGTCAAGTGGGAGCAGCTGTTCACCATGGTTTCCCTAGTGCTATGCAACACCACAAATGGGGAGCTGTTTTAGTGATACAAACACAAATCAAAATGTCTGTGTATAACACCTGAAACTTACACAATGTCATATTTGTATGGAACCGGAAAAGACCCCGAATAGCCAGAAGAATGTTGAAAAAGAAAAGCAAAGCTGGTGGCATCACAATTCTGGGCTTCAAGCTCTATTACAAAGCTGTCATCATCAAGACAGCATGGTACTGGCACAAAAACAGACACATAGATCAATGGAACAGAACAGAGAGCCCAGAAATGGACCCTCAACTCTAGGGTCAACTCATCTTCGACAAAGCAGGAAAGAATGTCCAATGGAAAAAAGACAGTCTCTTCAATAAATGGTGCTGGGAAAACTGGACAGCCACATGCAGAAGAATGAAACTGGACCATTTCCTTATACCATACACAAAAATAGACTCAAAATGGATGAAAGACCTAAATGTGAGACAGGAATCAATCAAAATCCTAGAGGAGAACACAGACAGCAGCCTCTGTGATCTCAGCCACAGCAACTTCTTGCTAGACACGTCTCCAAAGGCAAGGAAAACAAAGGCAAAAATGAACTATTGGGACTTCATCAAGATAAAAAGCTTTTGGACAGCAAAGGAAACAGTCGACAAAACTAAAAGACAACTGACAGAATGGGAGAAGATACTTGCAAATGTCTTATCATATAAAGGGCTAGTATCCAAAATCTATAAAGAACTTATCAAACTCAACACCCAAAGAAAAAAATAATCCAATCAAGAAATGGGCAGAAGACATGAATGAACATTTCTCCAAAGACGACATACAAATGGCCAATAGACACATGAAAAAAATGCTCAACATCACTCGGCATCAGGGAAATACAAATCAAAACCACAATGAGATACCACCTCACACTGGTCAGAGTGGTTAAAATTAACAAGTCAGGAAACAGTGGATGTTGGCCAGGATGCAGAGAAAGGGGAACCCTCTTACACTGTTGGTGGGAATGCAAGCTGGTTGCAGCCACTCTGGAAAACAGTATGGAGGTTCCTCAAAAAGTTGAAAATAGAGCTACCCTACGACCCAGCAATTGCACTACTAGGTATTGACCCCAAAGATACAAATGAAGTGATCCAAAGGGGCACCTGCACCCCAATGTTTATAACAGCAATGTCCACAATAGCCAAACTATGGAAAGCGCCCAGATGTCCATCGACAAATGAATGGCTAGAGAAGATACGATATATATATATATATACAATGGAATACTACTCAGCCATCAAAAAATGAAATCTTGCCATTTGCAATGACGTGGATGGAACTAGAGGGTATTATGCTAAGCGAAATAAGTCAATCAGAGAAAGGCAATTATCATATGATCTCACTATATACGGAATTTAAGAAACAAAAAAGAGGATCATAGGGGAAGAGAGGAAAAAATAAAAGAAGACAAAATCAGAGAGGGAGACAAACCATAAGAGACTCTTAATCATAGGATTAGAGGGGAGGTAGGTGGAGGAGGATGGGGTAACTGGGTGAGGGGCATTCAGGAGGGCACGAGATGTAATGAGCACTGGGTGTTATATACAACTGATGAATCATTGACTTCTACCTCTGAAACTAATAATACACTATATATTAATTAATGGAATTTAAATAAAAATTTTTAATAAAATTAAATGTGTGTATAACACCTTAAACAATGTCATATGTGAATTAAACCTCAATAAAACTGGAAAAAATGTGGGTGTATATATACATGAAATAAACATCTATGTATATATACGGGGGAGTGGGGTGGGGAGGAGCAGAGAGATGAGGGTGTGTATGCGCGTGTACTCGCATCTGAGCCAAGTCCTGAGGCTGACTCTGAGCAAGCCTGGTTTAAACAGAGTAAGCGCCAGTGGGGATAAGCGCAGTGGACTTGGACATCATCTGTGACTGCTGTGGGGTGGCTGGGGCAGGGAGTGCAGGTGAGGGAAGACCCCGCTGGCCAAACCCATTTGCCAAGCAAAGGCACGAGGACCTGCTCCCCTTCCCGGCTGTGCTGCCGGCTCCTCTCTCCTCCCTCCAGCACCAGAAGACAAAACAAGCAGCTAACCCAGCTCGTGTCCTGGGAGGTCAGAGGCAGCTAACTAAGTCATTCCTTGGCAAGGTATAAATAGCACGTCCTCTCTCCCAGAGGACTTCTATTTTAAATAGGGGCCCTTGAAGATCACAAGGGAACAAACCTTTAAAATGCCTGTTGGGGCAGGGTCTTCCTGGTGTCCCGTGAGCTCCCTAAGGAAGGGGCCCTAGCCCTGTGTAGGAGGGGCATGTAGACCCAGGTAGGGGTGGGTGAGCAGGCGAGGGGAGGGGAGAGGAGGGAGGCAGCCGCAGGGCCTGGGCCCCGGGGTCTCACCACCAAATGCAGACCCAGCCCCCATGTACCTCTGGGCTGTCAGATCCCTGGAGACCTGGCTGATGGCATCACCATGGTGTGAAGAGGCAGCTAACGGTGGGTTTTCCGGGTCCTCAAGGATAGCTGGCTGGATGACGTCACCCGCTACATGTGACCTGGGAGAGGAGAGGGAAAAACCAAGGCTCAGAAATGTTCCTGAAAGTTTTCAATGTGTTGGAATAGCACATTTTATGTGGGCCGTGAGCAGGGCTTCAGGGCCTCCCTTTCCAGAAGTGCAGGGTCTGCTGCTACTCCAAGTGTGGCCCACAGGTGGCGCCAGCCCAGGAGGGCTTTGTACAAAGCACAGAAACCCAGAGCACGTTTAGAAGCCCGCAGAGCAACTTGATAGAGTAATTTTGTCTGCTGAATCTAATAATAAAAGTCAGGATGCTGCGAAACATCCTACAATGCACAGGACAGCCCCACCACAAAGAATTATCTGGTCCAGAATGTCAATAGTGCTCAGGCTGAGAAACCGTGGCTGTGAATCTTGTTTCATTTTCTAGTAATTCATTTAATGGTATTTTAAGGTTTTATTTATTTGACAGAGAGAGACAGTGAGAGAGGGAACACAAGCGGGGGAGTGGGAGAGGGAGAAGCAGGCTCCCGCGGAGCAGGGAGCCCGATGCGGGGCTCGATCCCAGGACCCTGGGATCATGACCCGAGCCAAAGGCAGACACTTAACGACTGAGGCACCCAGGCGTCCCATTATTTTTGATCTATATGCATTAGAAACTTAGAATTTTTTTTAAGATTTTATTTTTAAGTAATCTCTACACCCAATGTGGGACTCAAACTCACCCCAAGATCAAGAGTCACACACTCCACCGACTGAGCCGGCCAGGCGCCCTGAAACTTAAAACTTAAAAACAACACTGGCCCTTCATCCACTGAGAAGGTGGACACCAGACAGCCTCCAAGAGCAGCAGGCTTTGCAAGTTCAGAGGGACACGGGTCACTGTCACACACTGGTCACGCATCAGCTCACTCCACTGGGAAACCCCTTCCATAATCAGGTGTGTCTTACTAGTTCATCAGGGAGGACCATGACTTTGTCTTTCTGATGAACTTGGCTCTGGGCAGGAAGTAGCAGGACCGTCTCTTTCATTCCCTGAGCAGATACTGATTGCATACCAACTCTTAGGCTGTGAACAGGACAGAAGTGGGCCATGCTAGTGGGGCTGAGAGTCTTAGGCAAGAGTCAGACTTTTTTTTTAAATGCTTATTTATTTAGTAACAATTGCAGTAACCACTAAGAAGGAAAGATACAGATGGCTAAGACCGTAAACCAGGATGTCTGGGCTGGGGTAGTGGGAGTAAGGGAATATTTCCTTGCGGAGTGGTAAGCTGAGGCCAGCCAGCCAGCTCAGTGATAATGACCCCATGCCAGGAACTGTTAGTCTAAGTGCTCATAGATATCGCCACATACGATCCTCACAGCGGCCCTGTGAGGTGGGTACTCTCATTACCCTTGTTTTACGGATATGGAAACCAAGGCACAGAGAGGCTGAGTAACTTGTCCTCGGTTGCACAGCTGGTAAGGGACAGAACCGGGTTACAAACCCAAGCCTGACGCT
This sequence comes from Leptonychotes weddellii, assembly GCF_054177405.1. Taxonomy (NCBI): domain Eukaryota; kingdom Metazoa; phylum Chordata; class Mammalia; order Carnivora; family Phocidae; genus Leptonychotes; species Leptonychotes weddellii. The sequence goes on from NC_138374.1 coordinate 8,570,044, forward strand.
AGGGGCCATGTTTTTAACCACCACTCCAGGCTATGTCCCAGAGGTTGAAGAGTAAGAGAAAGGAAGAGTGCCTGTAGTAAAGGAAGCCACCTATCTGAAATCCCTGAACCAGGAAGGAGTTTAGCTTTTGGGAGCAATGAATGTGAAAGGTCACTGTTGCAGGAGTGTGGATGACGGAGACTAGGAAGGGGAGAGGTGAACAGGAGCCAGACCCCAAGGCCAGGTCGAGGGACTGGATCCTAAGCCAAGGAATTAGTCCAAAATGTCTATCCAATGCTCCGCCACAAAGTGCTGCCCTTGGCCTTGAGATGAATGAGTGGCGGGGAGGCCCAGAGTAAGTTTCCTGAAACTATGTTTTAAATATGATTAGACCAGCCCACGCCTGTGCCCACACCTTACATTTATTCCCATGGACCTTGTGATGTTCCCTTCCTCCTCCACTGCTCCCATCCACCATTCCAAATCCCCCAGAACAAGATCCCAGAGCCCTGGGACCACGCCCAAGGAATCTGAGAGAAATGGGGACAAGGGGAAAAGAAGGAAGGAGCCAGCCTGGAGGAGAATCCTCAACTACAGGCACTAGCGACTTTCCAAAGTCATAAAAAAAGAAAAAACCTGAGTGGAAAAACATCACCCAGGAGCTTTGGCAACACACACTGAAAGCCATAAAAGACTTTGTTTCCTTCAACACAGTTATGGTACTTCCAAGAATTTATTTTAAGGAGATGATTAAGGGTGTGAGCAAAGATGCTGATCATAACTGTGACCATAACAGCAAAAAAAAAAAAAACAAACCCAAAACAAAACAAAAAAACTAGAAACAACCAAAATGTCCCCCAGCAGGGGACAGCTGATCATATTAAGGCACAGCTTCTATAGAACGGACTCACAGGCAGCTGTTTAAAAAAATTAAGGTAGATTTCCATATACCTAGAGGTGAGTGTATCCATCGTTAACTAAAAAATAACCCTATCAAGGGTTTTAAAACTATCAGTAGCATGACCCACATTTCATCTGCGTGTATCGATGTTTGTGCGCATACACATATTTATGTACACACACGTGTGCAGCAGGGTGAATGAGTACCCAGCAATGAGGGAGGCTGTGTGCCAACGTGTGAACAGTAATTCTCTTTCAGTGGTGTTTTTTTTAAAAGATTTTATTTTTACATAATCTCTACGCCCAACGTGGGGCTCGAACTCACAACCCCGAGATCAAGAGTCGCACGCTCCACCGACCGAGCCAGCCAGGCACCGCATGAGTGTTTTCTCCTGTTGGATTTATCTCTATTTTCTAGTTCGGTGCTGACTGTGCCCGGCTTTTATAAGCAAAATAAATAAGAAAGCATACGTAAGGACAATTTTAAGTGACAGGGAACAACTTCAGTTTGTACGTCACTCAGGGCAAGTTTTCAGAGATGGGACAATCAGAGTAAAGCCCACTTCTGTATCCACACAGGACCCAGACTTGTCAGGCTCGTCCCGAGGCAGAAGTCCAGCCACACCTCACTCATCGGGCACCACGGGGACAATGAAGGTCCCGGCGGGGGGGAGGTTTGGGGGTAACAGATATCTGTCTGCATATTCTATGGGATGGCATTTTTATTTTAACTCTTTGGGAGGAACTATGTTTGAAAGCACACTGGACACTTCTCCGAATTTTCTGAACAGAGAATCTTGAACACAATGAAATGTTTTCTTAATGACACATAACCAGCATCTTCAGCGACTATGACGTAAGTGAGGAAGTACGCCATGGCCCTAAGAGCATGACTGTACGGGAAGCCCACGGGGCTGGGTTCTAGACCGGCCCCACCTTGGGATCTCAGCCAGGTGACTTCTCCATCTGTGAAAGCGAAGGTTACTGGACTGCACGGCCCCCAAGGATTCTCCCAACTCAGTCCTGTCCCCCACTCGCAGGCCGTCATCCAGCACCCCTCTGCTAACTCGCCTGATTCTTCCCTACTTTCTGCCTTCAGTTCTCTGCTTCTCATGCACAGACTAAGACACGCGGCTGCGGGTGTTAGAATAGTGTGTAAATCAAGAGTTAATAAGCACTG
>NC_138374.1:8572202-8657336 GCF_054177405.1 Leptonychotes weddellii
CTGTACCAGCAGCTCGAAGGCCCTTCTGTCTTACTTCCTAGTGACCCAGCTATGTTCCAGATGGCTACAAAGGGGGCAGAGCTGACTTCTGGGTGAGTGGAGGGATTCTTATAAAGCAGCTCTTCTTGGACCAACTGCAAGAGGCTATAAATGGTTTCTAAATTCTACCAGGAGTGGTGCTCAGACTAGAGTGACTGAAATATTTTTCAGAGGAAAAAAAAAAAAATCTGTCCAAGATTTTAACCACCAGCTGCTTCCACCAGCTGCCAGGACCAGCCCACTATAAATTTAGTCAGGCCAGCAAAGGGTTGATTTTCTGCTGGAATGTCAGGGAGGGACGCTTGCATCAACAAGTGCTTCTCCAAAGGGACATGAGTCACCCTCAGAATGGAGGCAGAGAGGATCTGGCTTCAGAAAGGAAGGCAATCACATTCAGGTCTAAAACGCCAGCACGTCAGCTCTACACACAGAATCTGTGCCCCAGGAAGAGCCCCAGGCTGAATCTCCTGGGAATCGCTGAGTAATAATCACAATTAATACCAATAATGAGAGAGGGAGGAAAGTCTGGGAGGTGATGGACACGTTTACGCCTTGATGGTGATGCGGGTGTCACAGGTGTGTCCTCAGCTCAAACTCATCGAGTTGCAGACAGTCAGTAAGTCCAGCTTTTTATGTGTCAATCATACCTCAATAAAGCGGTTTAAAAAAAGAAAAGGGATCGCACACTCCAGAGTTGACAGGCTAATCAAGAGCACGGCAAGTTCAAAGTCTAAAGTAAGAAGAAACGTGAAGGGTGCTAATAGAACAAACTGCCTTAGAAAAACAGGGTTCTCTCAGGCGGGGCCATCTGGAAAGGCCCCCTGAGGGGCGGGGCAAGCAAAGTGCTTAACAGACAGAGGAGTGAGCTTTCCAGATTAAAAAAAGCTTCTCCCTCCTCTCTCTGAGGGTTCAGACGGAAAGCCATTAGGCTTCTCTTACCCTGCCGTGGACAAGGCAAGGAAGGTGACAGGAGAGGGGACAGAGGCTGTCCCTGTGTTACCTACAGGGAGGGTAACAGAAAAATAACCCTATCAAGGGTAATGGGAGCCAGGTCCTCACAGTCAGAGGATTTGGAAATACAAACGGTGATTAGGCTCCAGCACTCTCAGAGCTGTGTTGCAATCAGAGGAATGAGAAAAACACAGAACTAGGTGTAGGGGTGAGTGTGGGCACACACATACCTCTACTTCCCAGCTCCCTCTGCGGAGAGAGGTCAGTCAAAAGGACATTAAGAATTACCTCAAAGGGGCTGCTGCTGGCCAAATCTGGGACCACTAGGGCATAAAAAAAATACAGACACTAATGAGTTATAACCCATCAAGTAAAGTAAGAATCCATGAGTTCACACAGATACAAAGACGCACAAATGCACAAGAGGAGGAGAAGGAAAAGATCCTCTTTCCAGTACAAGGCCAACTTGGAAACTCAGGAGGAATGATGAAAGCCAAATCACCATTCAAGGGCCATCAGGGTAGTGGTCATTTCAGGCAGCCATCGAAGGATGCTAAAGCAGGTGGGCGGTTTAAAGAAGTAAAGGACACTGTGTGGTCTTGGATCCACTTAATGGTGGAGAAACCAGGTGGGCACCAACCTGGCCAGGTGCTGACCAGGACTGCCATCTCTGGTGGTGGGACGGTCATCACACTGTGCTCGGGGACATGACCCGCTGGGAAGAGCACAGCATCACTTCTGTGGGATGCCTGAGCAAAATGGCCAGCCAGCCAGGTCATGAGAAAACTTTGGATAGACACAGGTTGAGGGATTTTTCCAGAATGAGAGAGCTGTACTCTTAAAGGTCACGAAAGACAAGGAGAGACTGGGGAATTCTCCCAGATTGAAGAGAGTCCACAAGCACACAGTCGAATATGACACATGCTTTAGGGCTGGATCCTGGATCGGATGGAAAAGGGGACAAGCTGGTAAGTCTGGATGGGTTCTGAAGACTAGGGGTATGGTGGCCTGGTGCATCCATTTCCCGACTGCATGGCTATGTTGGTCTCATTCTGGAGTGTCCTTGTTTTGGGGAAAGGAACACTGAAGTGTTTATTTTGGTTTGCATTTTGGAGGGTGACAACTTCGTGTTTGCAACTGGCTCTCAAATGATCCAGAAAAAGAGAGACGATAATACAGGGGAAGGACCAAGCACATCGGGATGAAGTGTCAACATGAGGCACCTGGACAAAGGGAATATGGGAATACTCTACTCTTCTTGTGGCTTTTCTGTAAGTTGGAAATCATTTCAGAAACAACAACCTCCTGGACAAAGGCATGCGGGCAAACAGCCACACCCCAGTGCCCCAGAACTCAGTTTGGGTTCTAGAGGACACAGCGGGGCGTGTGACAGGGCCATCAGGAAGGGGAGCTGCAGACCCACACCTGGGCAGCTGGGGCCCAGGCGACCTTGGAGAAGATCTCAAAAGTCAGACCAAGAATCTGTTGTTTGGGCAGCAAGGGGGAGCATCCGAGATTTGTGAGCAGGGGAGCAGCAGAGTATTTGAGGGGTAGAGCCATGTTCCAGAGCAGAGAATAACTGGGAGAAGAAATGCAAGCCAAGCCAAGGAGTGGTTCAGGTGCCAGGTAACGCTGGATGGGATCGTGGCAGCTGCAGAAGAGCTGGGATCTGCTGTGCAGGAGGCTTCATGATGTCCACCCGACACCAGGTGTTGGGGGTCGGGGGAGGAGATGGGGAGATAGCAAAGCTGACTCAGGTTCTGAGTATCTAATTGGCTGGAAAACCACATTATTAACTAACCGCATGCCTCCCTCGTACATAATACCTTAATATTTATCTTTCGATGAAGTCAGTTGTTCAATTTAAAAGAATATTTACCATCTAAGTAATAACATCAGTGAGGCTGTGGTTTTGATGTGCTACTTTTCCTTTTTTCTAATATATAGGTCTTAAAATGACCAGGCAGCACCCAGGCTCCGGGCAAGGCCCCTTGGGAGCTATGCAGCACACTCCGGAAAACACTGGGGCAGCTCTCAACGACACAGCTGAGATAGAGCCCCGTGCTGCTCACATCTGCTCAGTCCGGTTTCAAAAAGAGAAGCAAAGCCTGTCATAAATCAGCAAACTGGAATCTTCTGGAATCGCACATCTTTATGAACTGTTGGTCCATTGCGAGCTTGGCATGACCCAACTGGCCAAGGGTAGGAGCCACAGTAAAGGCACGTAACATATGGGGCACATCTGCGCATCCTCTTCGGATCTCCCCCTTGGCGTTCGGAGACAAGAGCTTCGTCCTCTGGCGTGAGGGGCGGATACACCTGACCTCTGCTTCGGCCTCTCCTCCAGAAGCTGGGCTTACCAGGCATCCACCTGCTCAGGACAAGCAATGCTTTGCTTTTTTAGTCCCTATGGAGAACAACGTGTTCCTTTTGTGATCCGGCAAACGATGAAGTGGGACGAGTATGACCTGGCAATCCTGAAGGCCAGGTACAAGAGTTGGGCTCAATAGCTAAGAGGATTCCTAAAACCAGAGAGTTCCACCATTCCTGGGAGCAGGGGAGTGTGAGCTCCTGACAGATAAGGGGCCTGATGAAGGTCTCAAGCACACTGTTTTTACTGATGATAATATTTTAGCATGTACTAAATGCTGTAACAAATGCAAATAAGTACAATAAAAGTTTCGACGATATAACAATAAATAATCATAAGAGCAGCGAACGTTGTTAAGCGCGGAGCCTGGGGTGAAGAGTTGTGCACACCCTTGCTCATCTAGCCTTTCGAAGGGGTATAAAGTGGTCAGAATTTGAACCCAGGCCCCAAAACACAGGATCCAGGCAACCCCACAGCGTGGGGGGCCTGGCTCGAGCTAAGAACAGGAAGAATCTCCCACGCGACTCCAGGAAAAGCAACGTGTCTGAGAGATCCTAGAGCCCATGTCAGGGAGAACAGAGATTTTCCACTCCCATATAAGAAAGGCCAGCAATTTAAAGATTTGTCTTCAGTTAAAAAAAAAAAAATACTAAAAATTTTTTTTAAAATAACTTAAGAAAATACACAGCTACTTGTATTTGTATAGTATGTTAGATCTCCACCAAACGGTGTTGTTTTAGGATCCTCCCCCACCCCTATGTAGTTGGCAGACAACTTATTTTATAGAATAGGAGACTGAGGCTCACGGAATTAAGTCCCTTGGCAAAGAGACAGCATGGCGAGCACCCGGGCCTTCTGCCACTGACCTGTCCTCATCATAGGAACCCACGCGGTGGCCCCGGCCATTCCCCCAGTGGGCACGCCACAGTTCCGTCTGAGTTCAGCTGCACAAGGAGGCGGAGGTGGCAGAGGCCCCTGGGGGGACAGGCCAGCAGGGGGATCGTGGCTGCAGCAACAGGAAAGGACCCTCCACCTTGTTCCCTGCCATCTTCCCAGCCCAGCGTCAGCAAGGAAAAAGCTGACGGGGATGAATGAGCCACAAGGGACAGAGCCACAGGGAGGAAAACCAATGGCATCAAAGAGGTAACAGTTCCAACAATGAGGGTGACACTATGTGACATTTTATAGACACCTAACACGGAACATCTGTCCATTTCAGTTTTGAGCTGTGCTTTTCATATTTCAGGGCCAAACATTTTTTGCACACTCCTGGTAAGCCCTGGGCCTCGGTACTGGGCCTTTACCAATGAAGAAATAAGGCCCCTCCCCCTCTTCGCTGAGAGGCAGGATGGGGCAGGGGGCTGGAGGCTGGGCCCCCACTCCAGCAATAAAGAGCTGTGTGACCTTGTGGAAAGGCTCCTTCAAGCCTCAGTTTCCCCATCTGTCAAAGAAGGCAATGGTAGTCCCTGCCTGGCCAGGGAGCGGTGAGGGTTGAGGCCAGTCCCGTAACTTTCCTCCCTCGAAGGACCCAGCATCAGTAATACAAACACAGCGGGGTACACTGTCTTCCCAACAGAGCACCCTGCAGGTGCTTCTTCACAGTCCACACGCCTGCCTCCCCTGCCCAGGTGTGTGCCCCGAGGTGTACGTGCTGCTCCTTCGCCCCGCCCCCCGCCAGGGCACTGTCGTGGGATCGGAATGAATACAGGTGGCAACAGAGGGAACCGATGTTTATGAGCACCCACTACGTGCCAGGCACTGGCCGGGCCCTTTGCCACTTTGAGCAACGGGAAGCCCATTGCACGAAGAGCAAATCGAGCCTCTGGGCAGGGAAGTCACCCTACCCAGGGCCACACTGAGCTGAGCACCATCCCCTGCTCGGACTCCAGCCCTCACAGGCAGAAAGGATGCATGGGCACGAGCAGCATCTCCCTCAAGGATGTGCAATGAACAGTGACAGGCAAAGCAGCCTGGTGGGGTCTGCCTTCCCACGAAAAGGAGGTGAACAGCCAGCATGGGGCTGCCGGGCAAGACCTTTTCCTCCCTGGGCTGCAGGTGCGTCCTCCATAAAAGGAGGTTTGCACTGTTTGTCCTCTATGTTCCCTTCTAGCTCAGTGATTTTTCTGATCTGGAAACCCTGAGGCTCTGGAGGTGCAGCCCCTGGGCTGGCTGAAACGGATGGCTTGGAGGAAGCCCTGGGTAGGGCCCCTTGGCCAGGGGCCAGATTCCTGGTTAGGACTTAAGGATGGGAGGCAGGGGGTAACCTGCTGACTCAAGGCTCCAGCTCCCAGGAGACCTGGTGGTGGAGAGGAGGTGCAGAGGGAGAACCTTTTTCTCATATACAACTTAATCACGCCTTAAAAATGGCTATCAATCCCACACCCCACACTGGGTGCGGTTAGTGAGCCCAAGGACAGCAGTTGATGACAAGCTCAAAGGGGAGGAAGTCATTCCAGGAGGGACAAGGCAGGGAGGTAGTACCCACTGTTCTTTGCAAAAGATAAAGAAATTACCAAACCCAGGTACTGGGAAAAGCCACAGGATCAGGTGAGTGATGATGCAGCTGTCCCCCTGATCAAAGGGACGAAGCCAAGAGAAGACACCTGCCAAATGGGCCAGCACTTCTGGGGTCAAGATCCCGGCCAAGGGGACCTACTCCTCCCGAAAGCCAATGCAGGCAACCCACTGTGCCTCAACTCCACCAGAACACTGGCACAGAGATCAAACGGAGTCATCCATGGGGTGGGCAGGCAGCGAATGTGGTAAAGACAGCCCAGACTCTGGACAGGACCGAGCTGAGCCTGAATCCAGCTCTGCCATTTCCTAGCCATCTGGAGCCCTGGGCAAGTCCATGAACCTCTCTGAGCCTGTTTCTGACCCTGTGAAATGGGGACAAATTGTATAACTTGGAAGGATTGTTAAAAGAAAGCAGAGCACAAAGCATCTGTAGAGCACGGCGTCAATCTCATAATAGGTCCTCATCAGACAGTCGGTGTTCGATAAACACGTGTTGACTGTATGGACGCTTGGAAAGTAGCAACAACACAAAGATGTCAGCAGCTGCCACCACCAGAGCTGCCTGGCTCCCCTTAGTTCAGGCCAGAGACGGCTCCCTCTCTAATTTTTTCGAGCCCAGAGCAGGCATCCAGCTCACAAACAAACCGGAGTCTGCATGAACGCCTAGGGTGTTTTGACACAGACAAGGCAAAAGTTTAGTTGTTGGGTTTTTTAAAACCTTGCTGAGTCCTCAGTTTCCTCTGATGGTCACAGATTTTTCTCTGCTTCCAAATTACACAAGTCGCACAATTAACCCCGACGGCTCTCCCTACACATAGAATGCAATGAGGTCTAGACCTTGTACGAGGAATAAAGGCGGACACCCCATAGTTCCAGAGACGGGGGGCCAAAGCAGACAATCACTGGCCCTAGAAGCCAGGAGATGGGCTCTGCCCAGCACGGTAGTCCTGCCCAGGAACAGCAGGAGAGATGAGGCAGGGTCTTGCCGACCCTGGAGCAGAGAGACCCTGGCACATGGCTGACCACCAGACAACCTAGAGCTCGACACAGGGAGCTGTCAGATGCAATTTCCTGGGCCAGGTAACTCACAGGTGAGTGAGCTGCAGTGAAGGCATGCAAGGTGACATCAGGCCTTTGCCTGTTTAATGGGAAGGAGGCAGGGGGACGGCAGACAGCCATGGAAAGCCGAGGATCAGAGGGATAAAAGAAGGAGGGAAAAGATGCTCCTGCCCCGGGCATGAGCCAACCTCTTACTACCTCTTCTCAGTTTGGAAGGGGCCCCGTTGAGAGAACTGGCATGATATGAGCCAGCCCCGTGCCCTCAGGAGCGTAACCACGTGCTCTGAATGACACAGCAGGGGGCTCCTGGGCCTCCAAGGCCCCACATGGATGCAAGCCCACCAGGACAGGGGGCTGAGCAGGACCAGAAACGGCCAAATCTGCACATGAGCTGGTACAGCAACTACTACTTCTTTCCAGTGTTTCCCCCAGATTTGCTCTCTGTGAGCTGAACTGAAGGGAGTTTCCTATTCTTTTATTTTTACTTGTTTCCTGGGGAAACTATAAATGAGCAATTAAATGGGAGGATGGGCAAAACAGGGGGCTGGAGAGCCGGCTTCCGAATAAGAGAGAACCCTGTTCACTAGCACACCTCCTCATTTCCACTTAAAAATAATACCAATAAAAAGAAGCTCTCAGAGGTCTTAGGAACTCCACCTCCCCTAATCAAATCCCTTTGATCATAACCAGGTGAAAATAGAACCAGAACCTTCTGTGTGCACAGGACTTCACAGTTTGCCAGTATTTGCAGGCACATAATGGCACTTGCCCCCACAATCCTGTGAGCCAAGCGGGCAGGGATACGTGGATATGTGTCCACACCATTAGGAGATGGAAGTCGGGACTCAGAGACGGTTAGTGACCTGCCCAAGGGCACACAGCTGGTAGGGCTGGGGCAGGGACTCAAATGTAGGAGCTCAGTCTGAAACTGGGAGCTTTGTCTGTACTGTCCCTCCCATCCCAGGGAAAACCCATCTTGGGAACTTTGCTTTCTCTGAATTGGCCACACTAAATACCCTTGCCAAGCGCCAGACTGAAGGCATAGACCAGACGGGACCAGAGAGGAAGGGAAGGGGGACAGAGCTGATCCCCAAGATATCTGTAATGAAACCTCCACTGCAGATCATTGTCTAGAGGCCCCGGCACATTTCATTTGCCCTCTCTATTTTTAGAGCCACTTCCCTACAAACTTTTGTTTTGCCAGGTCATCTTCTTCATGCCTTTCCTTTCTCCTGAATGGTTCCATAATCCATGGGCTGTTTTGTCATCTCAGTGAGTTGCTGTAGAAATGATTCCTGAGGTTATAAACAAGGGACCGTGACCTCGGTGGGGGAGAGACAAAACCCAGCCACCGAGCCAGATGTCATACGCCTTGGTCACAGGTCACAGGAGAGACCCGGGCACCCAGCTCTGTGGTCTTCTTTTTTGACTTGCTCCTCTGGCCAGGAAGAGTCAGAGACTCTATCACCAGCCTCCTGGACCTTCTCCTCGTTGTGCAAAAGGTACCAGGGCCTATAAACCCAAACCACAGTCAATCCAAGAACCGTTTGCTTTCAGCTGCGGACCTGAGTCCCAGGAGAAACACACACACACACACACACACACACACACACCGAGTCCCAGGAGAAACACACACACACACCCACACACACACACCCCACTCCTTGAAAGCAGGGACTCACTTCAACCACTGACCACCCCCCCCAGGCCCATGTCACTCTTATGAGTGTACTGCAAACTAGGTAGGTCCTCCCTCAAGCAGTGCCTGTCTCCATAGAAATGACAAACATAAATAACCACAATACAAAGCGGGATGAGACCACAGAGGCCTCAGGACTTAGCTGAGAGAACACCGCGCCAGGTGCCTGGGATCCTGGGTTAGAGTCCCACCTTCACATGTGACGCTGGACTTCTCTGAGTCTCCCTTTGGGCATCTATAACATGCAACTTTGATCTTTAAGTTTCCTTCCAGCTAAGATATTTAAGTTTTTAAGTGTTTTAAATTTTAAGAGTTTTTAAGTGCTCAAACTCAGAGACAAAAAGGATGGAGATGAACAGGGGGACCAGAGGCCAGTTCCTTGCAGGTTTCCCAGGGGGGCGCATTTGTTCCCTGGATCTCCATAAGCAGTGATGCCTGTGTGGGGGTTGCGCTCCATGGTGCCTGGCCTACCTTTACATGAGGGACTAGCGATAGTGCAGGAGCTGAAAAAGAGGCTCGGGGTAGCTCAGAGTCAGCCGTGGCATCTGGATGAGGGCAGTTCCTGACCTATTTCCTGCTCCGGCCCTCCTCTGAGGAGAATGCCTGAGCCCAGGGCAGAGCCTGTGAGAAGGAGCCCCAAGGGACTCACCTGCCCGGCACAACCGGCCCTATTCTCTCCAAGAGCTCCCAGACTGAGCTCCGGATGAGAAAGCCCATGGTGGGCAGCTGGGCGGTAGCCCACTCCCCAAGCCCCAGCAAACCCTTCCTCCAGCTCCACGACTTCAAACCGGGCCCCTGAGAACAATGGTGAAGACTCAACTTCGAAACATGTAAGTGATTGAGAATGGATGAAGCCACAGATGAAACCAGCCTCAGGACATGGCCCCAGACGTTTCCAAAGTCACTTCCAAATACTACAATGAAAACAGCTTTTGAAATGTGGCTTCACAGCGAATCCCAGAGAAATAAGAACAGAGAGTTCTCTGCCTTCTAACAAAGGTCCGCCCTCTTCTGGCATAAAACGGATAGAAACCAGCACCAGGGCCCTTGATTGTCCAGTACCGCGCCGGCAGGGGGTTGGGACAGCCTCCTGCACCCTTGCACACACTGTGGGCACGCTAACCCGGCCCCCTGGCTGCCCTTCCCGAAGCTTCCATTCGCACCTCCCCAGCCCCCCGACACATTTTCTCACAATGTCTATCTCCGTTGTATTTAACGCCCCCCCCCCCTCCCCGGGCACAAGGTCCTGTCCTTAGCATCTGACAGAGCCAGGAGATAACTAGGCTACCAGCACGATGGGGATGATGATGATGACGATGCCATTGTAAGCAAAGACAAGCGCTGAGGAGTACAACAAACACGGCCTGAGCCGCAGCCTGTGCAAGCAATCAGGACTTTTGAAGTCGCTTTTCCAGGACGTGCAGAGGCCAAGGAAGAGTCACGCCGCGGGGCCGAGGAGTCAAGGACGCTCAGGGGAAGCTCGGCGGGTCACGTGCTCGCCGGAGCCCCGAAGTGCGCTCGGCCCCGCTGACGTAACTATTCGAGAATTTAAAAGTCCCCAACTCGGAGGAAATGCAGTGCAGTTTTATGGCTCATCCACGCGCCGCCGTGGACCGCCGGGGGTGACCCCACGCGACCGGGTGGCACCGCTTGAACTCGGAAGGAGCCCCCGCGGGGGTGGCGCAGAGCCCCGGTCCCGAACCCCAAATGCATGCGGGGACTCCATCTATGGGCGGGGACCGCGGCTCCGGGCACGGACCCCAGCTAGGGCGAAGACCCGGGCACACGCGCAGACTCCAACCGCGGGCGGAGACCTCGACCCTGGGCGGGGACCCCAGCCGCGGGCGCGCACCCCGAGCGGTCTCACGGACGGAGCGAGCCTCCCCGGCACACGCCCCGGGCCCGCCAGCTGCCCCGCAGACACACTCCTCTGCCAGCAGGGGACACAAATGCGTGCCTCGCCTCTCTCCTGCCCATAGCCAGTGCCTCTTGGGGAAAGATAAAGTGAGCTGCGGCTACCACTTCCAGCACGCCTTTGTCTGGCGGCCAAGGTCCTGGGGACGTCCGTCTCCTCCCTGACCCCGGGCGCCCGCCCGCCGGTGGCCGCGGCGCACTTACCGGCCCGGGGCGTTCGCGGATGGCTCGCGCGGAGTCGCCTTTCTTCGGGGACGCGACTGCCAAAGAGCCCCGAGCGGCGGAGTTTCCCGAGCCGAGCGGCGGCGCGCGGAGTCCACCCCCCGGCCCGGCCCGGCCCGGCGACGCAAACTTTCCCCGGGCAACGGCGCGGGGCGGGCGCGGGGGCGGCGCGGCCCCCGAGGGTCGGGCAAAGTTGCAGCACAAAAGGCCAATGACTGGGAGCGCGGCGGCGGCCGGGCCAGGCTCCTCCCCCAGCTCTCGGCGCTCCGAGGGCCCGCGCGCAGCCAGCTGCTCGCGCAGGGCGCCCGCCGCGCTCTCCTCCCGGGCCAGGAATGCGCGGGGCCGGCGGCGGCGCGCCCGGGAGCCCCGGGGCCCCGGCGGCCGCGCAGCCAGCCGGGGACGGGCGCAGCCCGACCGACGCCGCAGCGCCGCCCGGCCGCTGCTCCCGAACGCACGGCGGGCTGCTTCCAGGAGTCCCCGAGGCATGGCCACTTGTTACAGGTCTGAGTTTTTCCACGGCGCTTCCCATTACGCGGGGCAACCGCGGGGGAGGCACCGTGCGAAACGCCTGAGGCCGAGCGCGGGCCATGTGTCCCAACGCGGCGATCCACACACGCTTGGGAGCTTGGGAGCGGGGAGCAGGCCCCCGAAAGAAGGTGGGGACGAAATGGTGCCGCACTAGTTCCTGGAGCCAAATTCTCACTCTTCCTTCTTTCTCTGCGTCGACCTAACTAACACTGCTTGCCCACAGAGCCTTAGAGTGCGCTGTGCTCTACAGTTTGCAAAACTTGTGCCTTCTCCTGGGCTGCTGCACCCTCTGAAGTAGGCAGAGACTATAAACCCAAACCGCTCCCCGCTGCCATATTTCCAGGGCGCCTGTTTCTATCTGGAGTTGTTGGTTTTATTTTTTCCCTTCTTGGGCCCCACATCAACTCTTCTGCTAACATCGACCTCTTACCCAGGAGTGGCGCTTACCTGCCCCTGGAATCACGGCAAGGTATCACCTTTCCCTGGGCTATTTCTGCAGCTAGGCAGAAAGAAGAAGGAAAAGAACTAAGAGCCTGTGGCTATATGTGGATGCCAGGCTTCCTATTTTAAGTTTGGTTTCAAGAAAGCTTTGCTTTATTTTATATGCAGGGACCAAAGGGCAAGAGACTCACAAATGACTCAACGCTTCCCTTCTTCCTCTTAAAGAAACAGATGCCCAAGGCTTGATGGCCCTAAATGAGAATTCCATGTAGAATAAAGAAATTTATTACCTTCCACTAAAAACATTGTCTTTAAACACCATGCTTCTAAGAGCCACATTTCTGATAGAAATTTCAGTAGATTCCTTGTTCACAATGGGTATTAATGTACCCATTTCACAAATGTGATACTGAGACCAAAATAGGCTAATTTGCTTAAATGTATACCATCCACTGTTGGTAAAGTAAGAATTGGAATGCCCAGGTTTTCTTTTATTTTTTCTTTTCTGTGTCCTGTGCCCTAATTTCCAGGTCATGCCCATCTACGGTCAAAACAAAACAAAACAAACAAACAAAAACCCCCATTGTCTACCTTATTAAGCTCAAACACTCCAATTAAGCCAAGAACAAAGATGCATTTGAGGTGCCATCCCTTTCACTTGCAACAGCCCCTCCTTGCTGGATGCATATTTTTCATGACAAAGGAAGGTACTACTATGCTTTGAAACCCACTCGTGTGGTCAGCCAGCTGATGTCCCCCCCCTGAGGATGTCCACATCTTAATCTCCATGGTCTGTGAATATATTAATTGACAAGGCAAAGGGGAATTAAGATTATGGATGGAATTAAGGTTGCTAATCATCTGACCTTAAAATAGGAAGATTATCCTAGATTATCCAGGTGGACCCCATGTAATCCTCAGGGTCCTTCGAAGTGAAAGAGGAAGAGAAGAGGTCAGGAAGAGAGGAAGCAGAGACAAAGAAAGATGTGAAGATGCTGTGCTGGCTTTGAAGGTGGAGGAAGGGCACTGTGAGCCAACAAATGTGGCAGCGGAAAAAGTAAGGAAATGGATTTTTCCCTCCGGCTTCCAGAAAAGAACACACCCCCTACTGACACCTTGATTTTAGTCCAGCAAGACCCATGTCAGATGTTTTACCTGCAGAACTGTGAGAAAATAAATTTGTATTGTCTTAAGCCACTCGGTGGTAATTTGTCACAACAGCGATAGGAAATGGATACAGTAGGTATCTGGTTATTACTATGATTGACTCTTCTTTGAAGGATTTTATGAAAGTATCTTGGATTCTAGGAATAGAGACATAGAGTCTCAGATCACTCATTGCCCCCAGCCCTTCTCCAAGGCATCGCCATACTCAAACAGTGCAGTGGGGTTGAGCAGCCAGCAGGCACACAGAGCCATGGTCCAGAGTAGGACATACTCATTAGAAGATGAAGTCAAGAGCTCCCAACATCACAGGGGATTGAAAGTCAAATCCCGATACCTGACCGAGATGCATCCACACCGGAAACTCTCCGCCGACCCACCCAGCTCTGGTCCCAACCACAGCCAGACGTGCTGCCCAGATGGTAAACCTGAAGCGACAGTAAACATGCATGGCCTGCCTCTTCCTGCTGCAGGTCAGGGTAACACCACACTGCTGACACAGAGGAAGGGATATGCGTGTTTGTGCCCTCTGGCTGGGGATCCATGGAATCTAGAGGAAAAGACTGAGTCACAGGCAGGAAGCATGTGCCTTAGTACTTGTATCCATGACTGAATCTTCACGCCGTAAGAATTTCTTGGGTCTGAGGACAAGGCCCCCAAGGCCTCAGCAGAAATGCAATCTGTATGAGTGTTGTCCGCAATGCAATAGGGCAGTCACTGTTAAACTGTCTTCTGGAGTCCTGGGGTTTCTGGAGTGACCATAAAGGCTGCCCAGGAGGCACCCTTAGCATCTGTAACCACAACAACTGCACTTTTATGGGTCATACCTTTGGGTTCCGCATAAGATTTTGTTTGGAGCAAAGGTTCATTTGGAGAGAAGGGGGGGAAATGAAAATGTGCAAATGCTGCTTTCTAGGAAAGAATGTGTGCTGTTGGGTCCCTAGATCCCAACCTGAGTCTCAAGGAGAGTGACACACCCCATGTCAAAGGCTGCACAGAGACACAGCAGGTGTCTGAAAGGAGATTTTTTTTTTCAATGTAAGTAGAAAGAACAGTATAATGAACCCTATGTATATTACCTAGTTTCAATATTATCAAATCGTGGCCAATTCTGTTTCATTCACATTGCTCACTTCCCCACTGCCACCCGGATTATTTTGAAACAAACCCTAGATATCATCATTGTATCAGTTAATATTTCTGTTTGAATCTCCAAAAGGCAAGGACTGGGAAGAGAATTTTTGAAGGCTAGCTCTTTATTTTTTTCTGCTCTCGCAGCCTCCCTGATAAAGGACCAACTACAATCTGTAAATATTAATGAGAGACAACCACAAACACCAGACCCATGGTCTGAAACTCAGTGCACATAAGACTCACTGGGTTATTGTTAAAATGCTCCCAGAGATTCTGGTTCAGGAGGTCAGGAAAGGGGGGTTGGTTCTCAAGAACGTACATTTTAGCGGCAAGCAGATTCTGGATGGAGATGCTTTCCAAACCACACTGGGAGAAACTCTGAAACTAAAGTTTTGTGGCAGGAGTCATTGGTTGTCTCCAAAACTGCTCTTCCCTCTCCTTATTGACTTACTTGCTTATATTCAAATAATTAATGTAGGTGTGGTCATGTGACACACCCTTCACCAGTGAGACAGGAAGGGAAGTCAGCTGGGCTTATAGTGTCCTTTCCCTCACTCTTTAGAGAAAACACAAGATGGCATATCTCCTGTCCAGATGTCCTCCTGCTTCTTGGCATCATCTTGAGGGCACAATGCCTGGGGCTGCTGCAGCCAGCTTGAAACAATGAAGGGGATGTCTGCCAACATACTCCATGTGGGCAGGAGGGAAGATGAAATGTCCTAATGAAACACTCCACCTTAAAAGTGCCCTGTCTCTGGACTCCCCGCCAGGTGGACCGATTACTGTTGACGTTGTCTTGCATTGGGCTGTCTGTTCCTTGCCGCCAAAAGCATCCTGAGGGAACTGTCAACCGGGATGTTGGGAAGTGCTCCTTTGGAAGATACTAGACCCAAGGCTGCAGAAAGCAATGAAAAACTACAGAGCAGATGGGAGATCATTTGCCAAGGGAGTCTTCCGGAATCCAAAAGGCAAGTTGGTGTCTAGGAAATGCCCCCACCTTGAGCACTAAAGAAGGCTTTGCTGTGTGTTTGTAGTTCCTTTCATACTCTGTTGTGGCCAACAATATTTTGCTTTGGCTAAGAAGTGACAAGGCACGTGAAAATGGGAAGCTGGGCCAGAAACCTGTGCCCAAATTTGCCTGACACATAAACACCTGCAAACTAATAAAATATTCATAAGCATCCACAATCACTGTTCCAGGTGCTTACGGGGGTATCAACATGTATAAGGCAGGAAAGATGGGCTCATGCTGGAGAGGCAAGAAGCAGGCGTGCAGAACAAGAACACGAGCAGACACCAGGTGCACTGGCATTTGGAGCAGGAAGAATGAGAGGGTGCAGTGTGTGTATTAGAAGTTATTTCAGTAGACTGAAAGGAACCTCCATTCTATCCAAGGACTTGCTTCTACCCCACCGGACCAAGAGCCCCCTCCCTGGATTGCCAATGCCACAGTCTGATACATGGAGAAATCTGGGAAACAAGGCCAGAGACTAGAACTATTGCAGGGCTGGCTGGTTCACTGATGTGGAGTATGTGATGTCTCCCTGGACAAAGAACACACTAGCTCTTTGCTGGGGGTGTGAGTCAAAATGGAAGTTCATATATCTGCCTTGTTGATGGGCCCCCGAGGGCAAGCTCAGAAACACCAGGTCCCTGAATGATATAGCATGTTGTCCTCACAGAAGAACAGGGCACCCATATGTAGCCAGGCAATGTATGTTTTTGTAGACTCAAGGAGTTTCATTCAGTCGATCAAAATCGCTTACTGAGCACCTGCTATTGGGGGCCCTGTGCAAAGTCAGATGCCTCGTGGTCCCTGTACTCACTCCTACAGTCAGATGAGGGAGTGGCTACTACATGCCATAGGCAGAAGGGGAATATTGAATCAGCCCTGCAGGAAGTATGGGGAGATTTTTCCAGAAGAGGGAATACTTGAGCAGAGAGTTTTAGAGGACAAGGAGGTGGTACCATATTCAGATTTCTCATATGAGGCTATTTTAATAATTATGCATTTAAAGCATATTAGGAAAGAAACATAATTAGCACACCAAGCCCATAACTTCACAGACATTACCTAGGACAAAACAGAGTAATACACTGAAATACAAATGAAGCAGTATAAGGAAAAATAGTAAGTAGGTAATGATACAAGAGGCCCAGAGATAAGGTCAAAGTCTTCAAAGTGGTACACGCCCAAAGAACATCGCTGAAACACTGAGCTAAGAAAAGAAGGAAAGTGGACGGAAGAGAAATAGAATGTTCTAGGTCATGAGAATTAAATCTGTTCTTGACTATACCTAGGAACATTTTGTGATAACAAAGTCTATGATCAACTCATTCAACAAATATTTCTCAAGCACCTGCAGTGTGTTAGGTCCTCCCAGGTCCTGGGAGAGAGGCGAGGACAGAAGCGACAAACTCCTTGTCTCCCAGACAATACCTTCCAGATAAGTACTGGTGGCCACCTACAATGATTACCAAATGAAAGGCAAAGACGATTAGGGCCCTGAGCTGTCTTAATCTTTTAATGCCTGCGTGCTGTCTCTTGAACCAGAGTGTGGTCCGCTCGAGGGCAGGAAACCGAGTCTTCCCCATTCCCCGCCCTGACGGTGGGCTTCATCCCAGCTGTGCTGACTCTCAGCCCACAGCTCATCACTGCCACCTTGGCCCTGTCCTAGCAGAAGAGTCCCCTCCTCGGGGACCAGCCTCCCTCAGCCCGTCCGCCCAGGACCTCACCGCATCTTAAGGCCCTTCTTTCTGCAGCAAGGTGGACCTCAGGGCTTCACCCAGCCACCAGAAACCCAAACCCCAAAAGTATGCTCACCTAGAGGACTGTCCCATCATCCGCCAGCTTGGAAGGGTGGCAATGTACCATCCCCATGACGGCTTGCTCTCTGCCTTCCCCACTTAACAATCAGATAAAGGAAGCCGAAAAGGTGATTGAAAAACTTTTTTAAATGACTACTATCATATTCGCTAACATTTGTGAGCATTTGCCAGCCAGCTGGTGTTCTAAGTGACTTTCATCTCTTCTCTCGTTTAATCCTATGATGGGCCTTTGTGCCTACTGTCCTCAGCTGACAAAGGAGGAAACAGCTTTGGAGGTCTCTTATCCCAGCTCGCACCCAGCAGAACCACGTTCACACACAGGCTGTGCATCTACGAACCCAAACTCCTAACCAGCCCGCAGTGACAAAGAGCTAAGCTTCACGTTATTTTTATACACTCTGAACCTGTTGGCAGAAAATATGCCATGAGGAACCCAGGACCAGCGCCCGGCTCTATCATGTGAGTTCAGCCCTCATACTAATAAAATAAGATCTACTTCACTAGTGAACTCTGAGAAAGTTTTTTGTTGTTCTTCTTTGTTTGTTAGTTTTTTCAAGAAGGAATCACTGCTTTGGGCTTCTCAGAAAAGTCCTCACATTCCATGAAGGGCTGTCCAAGCAGTGAGGTACATTCCTGAGCTGCAACCCATCAGAACTTAGTTGTATGCGCGGAGAGAAATATTTGTAGGCGGGATTCAGGCCTTCGAAAAATTCGGCCATTACCTCCGCCCATGCTAAGATGAAATGTCAGCCGGAACCCAAAATACATGCAGGAAATGTATGGGGGAAGCTTTCCACGGGACTTCTTAGCCTCATCCAGAATTTCTAGATGGGGCCTTGGAATTTTCCTGGAGTGCGCACAAAGCCTACTTCACACACAGGCCCACATTGCCTGAAAGTGTGCTCAGCTCAGCCCGCATTTGAACTTGGCCTTGTCCTAATTTTATGTAAGTCATTGACTCAATGGGAAGCAAAGTTTTGCCCGCTGGACTGTCTTCCTGGGCAGAAAAATAATCTCCAGGAGTCAGAGTCCGATATCGGTGTGACATCAGGGTAAGGGTGAAAAAATAAAACATTTGATGATTAGCCTCGATATATTGGGAGGGTCTGGAGGGAGGGGAGTGAGGGATGGTCGCAGGGCTTGGTTCAGTCCACACGATGAGAATGATAACGTACATGTCTCATCTCCCCACCAGACAAATAAGCATCTGAAGCCCGAGTCTTTGATTTGCCTTTATATTCCTTAGACCAGCGGTTCTTGAACTTGGCTGCCCAACAGAATCACCTGGGGAACTGTGAAAGTTCCCTGTGCCCGGGGCACACCCCTCTATCAATTAAATCAGAAACCCTGGCGGTGGCACCCAGGCATCAGTATTTTTAAAAAAATCCCGCTAGGAGATTTCAGCGTGCAGCCAAGGTTGAACACAGTGCCCTGGATCCCTGCTACTCACAGGGTGGCCCATGAACTCAGCGGCGTCTTCAACTCTATACAAGGTGTGAACGAGTCACCTTGTATAGCACTGATTGGCTCAGCAGGTCTGGGGTAGGACCCGAGGTTCTGCCTCTCTAAAAAAGGCTCGCGGGTGCTGCTGAGGCTGCTAGTATAAGGACCCACATCGTGAGTGGCACAGCCCAGGAGCAGTGGCTCACCAGGGACAGCCTGGCCCACCAGGGGACATTTGGCAGTGTTTGGGGACATTTTTGATCGTCACGACTTGGAAGACGTTACCAGCATTGAGGCTGCTGAACATCCTACCATGTATAGGACAGCCCTCCCCAGCAATCACCCAGGCCCCAGTGTCAGTGGTGCTGAGCATGAGAAACTCTGCCTTAAGCACCCAGCATGGGACCTTTACGTAGGAGGCCCTCCTACGTAATGAATGAATAAATGGATGAGTGAATGGCTTATCACCACAGTGATTCTGTTGTGTCGTTGAACTAACCTGGCCCACAGAGAGCTTTTGAGGCATGTATCAAATACACACACCCTCTACCCGCCGGACACGATACAGTCAATCTACACGCATCTGTTGAGGGCCTACTGTGTGCAGCCCACTGTGCTGAGGAACAGGACCAGGCCCACACCCTGCCCTCAGAGGCCTCCCTCTCCAAAGGCGACAGACATCGAGCACTCGCCTGTGCCAACCCGGAGCTAGCACTTGCCACGCACTATCACACTGAATCCTCCAGAGGTAGGTACTAATTTATACCCATTTTACAGATGAGGAAACTAAGGTTTGAAGTGACTAAGCAACTTGACTGAGGTCCTAGAATGAGGAAGTGACAGATTTGAACCCAGATCTGTCCAGCTCAAGCACCCAAGCTCTTCTGCTTAAGAAATCCTACATGACACACTGTAACACATTTGTCTGTGTCTTCAAACTGTGGTCAGGTTACAGAAAAGACTCTTGATACTGGGGCAGGGGCAGGGGTGAGGCCTCCTGCGGAGCTGGAGGGTGGACAGGGTTTCACAGACACTACACTTGCCTCTCCGGTCTCTTGAACAAGAAGGTGCTCCCTACAGGGCTGACGAGGAGCGGGAGGGACAAGGCAGGCTGAGGGTCACCCTGGGACCAGGGCTTGTGAGTCTGCTCGGCATCTCTCAGCCGCGCTCAAGTTCCCGCCTCTGACGCCTGTGAAGTCCAGGCCTGCCTCTGTGTTTACACCTTTCTCCACGTTTTATGTCAAAGGAAAAGGGATTGAGAAGAGAAGGCACAGAATGCCCTTCCTTGGACTTGCAGAGCCGATGGCTTTTCAGGACTGGGGGAGGGAGCAGGAAAGTGAGACAACCTCCCTCCCGCATCGCATCGGGTCAGTTAGGGTTCCCCAACGCAGAATGCGAGGGGAGCTCCTGAAGAGCAAAAACTGCCCGCATTGGGGCCATCTCTACAGAATAATTACCCTCCACTCAAGATAAAACATGAACCAAATAGGAGGGATAAACCTCAATTCAACCCAGAGCCTCGTGGTTTCTAATGGACAAGCTTCCCATCTTCGGGCAAAAGCAAAGCTAAACCCTGCCCTGACCGGTAAGGGGGTTTAATCTCCAGGTGCCTGGCTGGCTCAGTCGGAGGAGCCTGCGACTTTTCATTTCCGGGTTGTGAGTTCAGGCCCCACATCGGGTGAGGAGATTACTTAAAATCTTTAAAGGGGCGCCTGGGTGGCTCAGTTGGTTGAGCATCTGCCTTCGGCTCAGGTCATGATCCTGAGGTCCGGGGATCCAGCCCTGCGTTGGGCTCCCTGCTCAGCGGGGGGTCTGCTTCTCCCTCTGCCCCTCCCCCCACTTGTGCTCTCTTTCTCTCTCTCAAATAAATAAAATCTTTAAAAAATAAAATCTTTAAAAAAAGAGTATTTTACCTCCCAAGCCCTCATGGCTCAACTGTTTGTAAAGAAACTTAGAGAGAAACCACTCTGAGGGTTTCCTAGAAAACCGCTCACACAGACACATAGCTAGAAGGAGACAACACTCACGTTTTGACAGAACATGCTCTTGAACTCTCGTCCGAGACTGCCCTCCCCATCCACATCTGCACACTCCCCAAATCGTGGCAAATTAGAGAATCTGTGAGCAGTCGTCCAACTAACTTTTCACAGCGGGTTTCCTGCTCTCTTCCTGCAAATGCTTACCAGCCACAAGGAAAGGAAGGCCAGAGCTGGCACCACACACAGGCTGCAGCTTATTTTGCAAAGAAGCCAGAGGGAGCCTGCATTCGCTGCTTTCTCAGACGTGACCCGAGCACAGGATTACTTTCAGCCACCACCACCCCCTGATGAAAGCAATCTGTAACATCAGTTCAAACCAGGCTCACCTGGGCGGCTTGCTGGGCTTGGCCAAGGTGGTGCTTACTCACCTCGGTGCCAGCGGGTTGGTTGAAAAGAACCCTGGTCTTGAGGCCAGAAGGACTGCCCTCAAGAGGAGTTGGACTTAGTGGTCCCGGGACAAGCTGTGTGTCCTTAAGGAAGTCACACACCTTCTCTGGGTATCAGGTTTCTCATCTGTAAAATGAGGAGGCTGAAGGGCCTGAAGTTCTTCTGGTTGTGATATTTCATGACTAGGAAACTCTGAGCCAGGCATGAGGTGGTACCTGTCTCAAGGGGTGAGCATCCCTGCGACCATGACTCGGGAGTCAGAGGAGCTCCCATCCCAGACATCCTTCATAGGTGGCCTGGACAGGCAGTCTGGCCTGGAGCTGAGACCTCACGCCAAGGCTTGTACTCCCTGCTCCCCCAAATTCTCACTTTCTGCCAACGCTGGCCATGCATGTTTAAATTCCAGCGGCTTGGTCACCTGCCAGGAAGGGTCTCCTGCAGCCATCGTGCTATGGTGTCTGGCCGCTAGGCAAGGACAGACAACTTTCAGCCCTGCCCCTTCCTCTAGGAGGTTTGGGATGGGCCAGCAGCTCAAAACGTTGTGCCAAAAGAGTCGGGGCAATCTGTCCCGTAAGATGCACTTGGAGCTTGCGTTCCTCTGGCGTAGCCCCAGCTGGGCCCACCCACACAGGCGCTCCCTCCCTCCCACAAATGTTAGGTTTCAGCTTCTTTGCAGCCACTCTTGGCAAGGGGTTAACCCCAAAGCCCGAGTTCCCCAAGGAAAAGAATGCATTCCCCGTGTGTGCTGGAAGGCTTGACCTGGGCGGCTTGCTGGGCTTGGCCAAGGTGATGCTTACTCACCTCGGTGCCAGTGGGTTGGTTGAAAAGAACCCTGGTCTTGAGGCCAGAAGGACTGCCCTCAAGAGGAGTTGGACTTAGTGGTCCCATCAAATATAATGTTGCAACACTGAAGTCACCTGGGTAGGGAGGCTGGTGGCTCAGGGATGGGAGGTATCTTTAGAGGGTAGTGACCCATTCCAGAGAATCCAAGGCAGATGCAAATGAACTTCAGCAAATTTCAGCTAATCCATGTGTCAAAGCGCACGTGTTTACCAGTAACCTGCCTTAATAATAGTATTAGCATCATTCAAATTATGATGGTAATAATGATACTAATAAGAAAAACAATTACCCCTGATATTTAAGTGCTTATTGCATGCCAGGCAGGCACTCTGCTAAGGTCTTTACACACATTATTTTTATGCAATCTCCATAATATGTCCATGTGGTAGACCCTAGCATTACACACATTTTACAGGCAAGGAAACTGAGGCTCAGAGTGCGTAAGGAACTTGCTTAGAGGCTAACAGTCTAATGGCAGAGCTGGAAGTGAGACCCAGCGTCTGCCTCTCAGTCCTGTCTGACCTGATTTTCCAGGACAGGAAGCCTCCCACTCACCTGATAGTCAGTTGGGTTGAATTATTCAGCAAGCGCTTATGGAGTACCCACTGCAGGCCACGCAGAGTATCAGGTGCTGGGTAACCAAGAGCCTTGTCTGCAAGTCTAACATTCCCAAAGAAACAAGATCGTGGCTTATTCTCTTGGCCACCAGCCAAGACCCCCTCCCCCCGCCGGAGATGACCAAACTTGTATCCAAGCAAGCACCCCTAAACAGAGGATTCAGAATCGTGACCCCCAACTCCTCGTTCCATGTTGGAGAATACTGAGTCCCAAGGAGAGGAAGGAAGTACAGTCCCCTGGAGAAGCCACAGTGAGTAGACAGGAGCTGGTGAACAACCTGATCCCTCGGGAGTGTGAGCACTGAGCTAGGAGTCACCAAACCCCATGCATTACCTGCAGTGGGTCAACCCACCTATCAATTTACTCCAACACTCCTCCCAGTGGCGAAGAGACCGTGGCTTCCCTTCTAAGCACCCAGTCTGGGTGTGTTTGCTGGTAACTGCTGAGCCAGGTGTGGGGAGGCAGCTGCCTGCAGGGTTCCGCGCTGCTCAGGGACCTTGTTCGTGGGCTCTCTAAGAGCTGACGGGCCCAGCTCTGTAGTAGTCACAGCTACCAGCTGCTGAAAGCTGGCTCAGGGCGCCTGGGGGGCTCAGTCAGCTAAGCCATGGACTCCTGGTTTCTGCTCAGGTCATGATCTCGGGAACATGAGATCAAGCCCCGTGTCAGGCTCCGCACTCAGTGTAGAGTCTGCTTGGGACTCTTTCTCCCCCTCCCTCTCCCTCTAGCCCACCCTCCTGCATGCTCTCGCTAGCTCTCTCTCAAAATAAATAAATACATCTTTAAAAAAGAAAAAAGAAAGCTGGCTTTGTGCAGAGTATTCTCTGTCTTGCCTCCTATCATCTCCATTTAGGGCGCCTGGGTGGCTGAGTCTGTGAGTGACTGCCTTCGGCTCAGGTCACGATCCCGGGGTCCTGGGATCGAGTCCCGATTTGGGCTACCTGCTCAGTTTCCAGTCTACTTTTCCCTCTACCCCTCCGCCCTGCTCGTGCTCTGTCTCTGTCTCTCTCTCTCTTTCAAATAAATAAATTTTTAAAAATAATAAAAAATAAACACCCCTCTAACTCCCCAGAGACATTGGCAGCCCCATGTACCTATGAAGAAGCCGAGGCTTGGAGCAGTCACCTGAAAGTGAAGATCTGGATTTGAACTCAGGTGGCCTAACGTGCCCCCCTCCCTCCGGTCTGCTTTTCTCCTCAGCCTCACTTCTGGTCCCTCCTCCTCTGGCCCTCCTGGCTGACATGGGGCGGTGGCGGGTGCCCAGCGTCCCTGCCTCCCCAGGGCGGGGGCTCCTGGGCTGAGACCTCACCGCTGACACAAGTCCACCGTGCACTGGGGTCTCTCCCCACTCCCAGGGCACAGACGCACCCCTCCCCTGAGGTTTCTATTCCCAAACACACTCTGCGCATTTTGCAAAAGCAAAGGGCAGTAAGAGTATCAGTACTCAGACCTATGTCAGCCCCTTCCCTGGAAACAGAAACACTTTCACAGTCAATGTCTGAATCGGCAGGCTGCTAAAATACTTAAGGACTTAAAAAGCCCTGAGAAGAAAGGGGAGGGAGGCTGAGCTGCAGTTAGCTGGGGCCTGCCGACCCCGCACGGCCCTGGGCAGCGTCTCCCACCCTGCCAGTTTCTCAGGACAAGAACAGTGCAGGGAGGGCAAGTGGAAGGCCAGTCTCTGCCCTGAACCCATTTCTGCTCCCACACAGGTGTGGCCAGTGTGGAGGCGTGGGCAGGGAGGGTTCTAGAGTAAGCGCCACTGTTTAGAGCCAGTTGATTGGATTCCCTGAGGCCTCCACACCAGGCCTGGGCGTGAGGTTACGCTGGCTAAGCCAGGGCCTCTGGCTGGCCCACGGGGGTAAACCTCCTTGGCTCAAGGGCTAGAGATGCCTCCTGCTGATCAGTGTTGCTGGGCAGTCGTGCTGTGACTATGCCCCAGTCTCTACTCTGGACACAGAGCTACCTGGCCTTGCCACTTGCAGAGCCAAGGGGGAAGCCAACCCTCACTCACCACCCCCGGGCACCCTAGCCCCGTCAGGACTGCACACACATAGAACCTCCTGGAATCCACACCGCCTCTGATGGTGATGATTCATCTCGCTTGGATACACGAAGAATCTATGTCTTCGAGTTGGGCTGTCCCCTGCAGAAGCCACTAGCCCCGTGTGGCTAGGCCAGCTTCAATTTTAAATAATCAAAGTTCAGTACAATTCACAGTTCAGCTCCTCAGTGGCCCTGAGTCCACTTCGCCCTGAAATGGACCCTTGATTTTCAAGGGCCCCCATTTCAGGTGCTCCGTAGCCACATGCGGCGAGTGTCAGCCATGCCGGATAGAAGAGATAGAGAACCTTTCTATTACTGTAGAAAGTTCTAGTGGACAGCGCTGTCGTAGAGAGTAACCTCTCCAAGACTCCACCTGGCTGATGAGTTAATGATCAGGGGTCTAAGCTGAGGTGTGAAACACCTTCCAGAAGACAGGTTCTAGCCCCAGCTCCAGCTCTTATGAGCTCTCTGCCCTTGAGCAAGCCACGCCACATGCCTGAGCCTCCCCTTCCTCCTCTGCTAAAGGGGTCCCCGAACAGCACCTACCGAGGGGCTGGATTTCTCGGAGAGAGAAAGAAGGTGCTGGGTGCAGAAGTACTTTGGCCCAGAGGAAGGATAAGTGAAAGGAGACTCGTACAGAGTTCTTGTTTTGTGTCAGGCATTCCAAACAAAGTGGCTCATTGAATCCTAACTGGATCCCTAGCTGGGAGTGTGATGCACCCCTGTCCTACAGGTGAGTAAGCAGGTTTGGAGGGTGACGCCCCCAAGGTCACAGAGCTAGACCTTGAGCTGGAACTTGAGGTCTGTCAACTTCGAGGCCTGTGCTTGCTCTACCCCAGAACTAAGAATTCTTCCCTCAAGAGCCTAGAAGCAGATTTGGGGCGGCTGGCCTGGCTAGGACAGTGGAAGGGTTGGCTCAGGTCAGGCATCAAGGGGGAAATATGCCACCAGAGGCCATCAGGGCCCAGAATCTGGTACTAGGTCCCTGCCATTTAGCTTCCTGTCCCTTTCCTATTCTGAGCCTCAACGAGAATGACCCCTGAGTTTCCTTCCTGCAATCATCAGCCAGAGTCGAAAATACCCATTTCTCAAACCCTGCTGCATCCAGGTCCATGCTGTAGGGCTTCGGCCAGCGGCCGTAATGAGAGGTTCCGGGAAGAACAGCCGGGTCAGCGTGGACACATTTCATTTGGAAAATCACCACCCAGCTCTGAAACTGGCCCTGGTTTTTCAGGAGGCAGCGAACGGCTCCTCCCCACCTTGGGTCCACGTGCCGCGTGACGGAGGCCACAGGGCAGAGGGGCTCAGAAACCCAGAAGAGCCAGAAGCCACGTTAGGAAATCCAGCCCCCCGCCACCCTTCGTGCGCGCGCCCTGGAAGCCAGCTTTCCAAAGTGACCTGGCGCGTTTCCAAAGGACAGCATCACCTCCAAGAAAACGCATTTTAATTACGGAACACAAAAGCCTCCGCACATCAAGGCTTCATTTTAAAAGGTCCTTTGACTTTTATACATGACGGCTCACAATGATTGAAGCTGTTGGTAACACTATAAATCCACGTCACTGGTAGAGCCTTCAGTTCTGACCTTTGAGCCCGGTAACAAGCTCCTTGTGAGCCGAGCGAGGTTACACGTGACGTGTGCAGGTGCTGACCGGCCCAACAGCTGGAAACGACTCTTCCCAGGTGGCAGTCTCCCTGTTCCTGCAGGGGCTCTATTTCATTTAGGGACCGTGGCCATATTCTCCCTTTGCTTAATTGCCAGGATGCTTCTGGATAAATACATTTACAATTAGAATAGAAGATGCCATTTTTATTACACACCGACCATATACCAAGCATTATAGCGGATGCTTTGGAAATATTCCAAGCGTACCCTAACTCCAACCCTAACAGAGAAGTGTTTTTTTGTTTTTTGGATTTTCCCATTTTATAGGTATGAGGAGACTGAAGAGCGAAGCAGCTCATCCAAGGCCGCTCAGCCGGTACGAGGCCGCTGGGATATGAATGGGTCTGTGTTACTCTACTGTCTCCCGTTTGGGAAGAACATCGCTCCAAGGCGTAGGGGTACCTGAGCTCTGTCGGGCTCTGCCACAGCCCAACACATCTCAAAAAGAAGTTTAAAATAATAGAACCAAACTAACATAAACGCAGACCCAGAAGGATCTCGGTGGAGAGGGGGATCTGTTGTCCTGGTTTTATCTACTAAGAGAATGATGCTTGAATCCTTTTTTTTTTTTCTTTTCCTTAATTTACACAGCTCTAGCCATCCTCAAAACCTTATTCTTAAACTCGAAAACACGGTGTCACAGCTGTAATTTTAGAAGGAGGAGGAGAGAGCAGGAAGAAGTGGAGAGCAAGTGGGGAGCGAGCGTGGGAGGAAGGGTGAGAAGCGGCTCCAACGTGGCTCTCAGGCCCGGCTGGGACTTCCTCGGCATGATGCCCATCGTCTCTCTCTGTTTCCCCCGCCGCCGACCTCCTTCAACTTTTCAACCCAACTGCTCTTCATGGTTTAGCCTAGGTCTGCGCTAGGACCCTGAGCATCTGGGAATAATTTAATTCTCTCAAAATGCACTAATAATTGGAAAGGATAACTTTCCAACCATTTCTCCAAATGGAAAAGAAAAAGACCACTGTAAATAAATACTCAGCAAAAGCAAGCTTGGGGATATCCAGGACAGGCCCAGCACTACAGACCTAACCATCCGTGGTGTGTCAGAATGCTCAATTCTAGATTTTCCGTCCACAAGGAAGAGAGTCATATGTGTACAAAGTTGAAATCTATTCAAGTACTTTCTGTAGAACAATCTAAAAATAAAGTAAGGCTGTCGGCTTTTTCAGAGGCAGAGGCCACACGATGGTAGAAATCAACACCTGCTTCTCAGAACTGGGTGCACACACATCCCTCGGGTGTGGGGTGACGTAAAGCCACAGGATACCCAAAGTGTATCCACCGGAAGTGCCAACTGGGCTTCAAAATTGGGGAAATAAAGCAGTAAACATACTTGTGCCCCTGACATCTACGCGTATATGAGATTGGGTTCCCAAACTATCCTGTCACCGAGGTAGAAAAGAGACACTTCTAAGATACTGAAACTGATCCGTGGTTATCAGCTCTATTCAGGTCAATAGAATCTTCAAAATTCAACAAATTCAACAGAAGCACGTCACCTGATAACCAAGAAGAGACTAGAAAAGTTGGTTTTGATTTGCTTTGCTCTTCCCTGGGCAACTCAAAACATTACTTTTTTGTTGTTGGAATATGGTACAGTATGGTACACAAAGGAAGATATTCATAAGGTCTTACAATGAAATGCAATCTCACAAACTTCCAAGTTGAAGCAGATCACTGTGGGCTATCCAGGAGGGGTAAGAAAGAATTCACTCTCCTCAGCCATTAAGATATTTCCGCAGACAAAGAATTCAGTACTAGAAAGGGAAGACAGCCAGGTGGGAACCTCACCCTGAGGAGAACAGTCTCCACATGAGGAGAAATGGTGGCCATTCAGGTCACCGCACAAGAAAAGGCCACACCACAGAAAGGCACTCGGGAACAGCCAGGAAGCACCAGAATGTGCCCGAATTGTGCTCAAACCCATGATCTCAGCCCTCACAGCAACTCCATGAGGCAGGCACCGATGTCCTCCCCATTCTACAGATGGGAAAACTGAGGTTATGGATGTAACTAAAGGGCAGAGCTGGGGTGTGAATTTGGGGCCCCTGCTTCGAACTTCATCCCCATCCAGCTCCTGGCAGCGTCTGCCCGTTGTGTGGCCTCCCAACCTACCCCAGGCCGCTGCTGAGTTTCACCTTCCGGGACAACAGCTGCTCTTCGCAGCATGTGCGCCCCACGGCCTGGGCTGGACTCTCTCTGAGGCCCATCCCGGTCCACGGCACGGCTCCCTTGTGGCCAAAGGATTCACCAGACATACTGAGCCTCCTCCTCCTCAAGGCAAAGAAGTGTTTCCAACGTTTGTGTTAAACTTGTAGGAATGAGGGTGCTGGGCAGAGAGATGTGGGGATTTGGGGTCCCTGTGGGAAGGTTTGGGCTTCTGGGGCATTGTTGACAGGTGTCAGAGCTCTGGGAGGGGCCGTGGTGTCCAACAGGGCAGCCCCTCACCACATGTGGCTCTCAAATCCTTGGAATGTGGCTGGTCCAAATCAAGCACCGTGGCTACAAAATACACACCACTTTCAAAGACTTAGTATGAAAACGAGAATGTAGAATTTCAAATTAATCATCTTTATATCAATTACTTGTTAAAATGATAATATTTGTGATATATTGGGTTAAATAAAATATCTTATTGAAATTAATGTTACCTGTTTCTGTTTAGTTTCGAATGTGGCTTGTAGTAAATTTAAGATTACATTTGTGGCTCGTGTCCTATTTCTTTTTTTTTTTTTTTAAGATTTTATTTTTATTTATTTGAGAGAGAGAGAATGAGATAGAGAGAGAGAGAGCATGAGAGGGGGAGGGTCAGAGGGAGAAGCAGACTCCCTGCTGAGCAGGGAGCCCGATGCGGGACTCAATCCCGGGACTCCAGGATCATGACCTGAGCCGAAGGCAGCCGCTTAATCGACTGAGCCACCCAGGCGCCCCTCGTGTCCTATTTCTGTTGAAAAGAGCTGGTCTCTATCTTCCGGGAGACCTCCGATGGTCTACTGAGCCTAAGTTGGAATCTGTGGCCACCTCTTTGCCCGGATGTTGCTGCCCCCATAATTCCCCTCGAGGGAGGGGAGCCAGAGGTCACCCCACTTGGCAGGCTGGAGCGGAGGGTCCATTCAGAATTCTTTCTGAAAATCCTCAGCCAATGAGACGGAGGCAGGTGTTTTCCCCAAGAACCCAAAGGACAGGAAAAGCCAGCCGTCCTCCATCAAGGACCAGGGCAGTGCACGTTCTAGAGCCAAATGATCTAACCAGAAGTAGACTCTGAGTCACACATGGAAGCCAAGAATGCAAAAGTCACATATGTAATTTTATAAGTTTTCGTAGCCACATTAGAAATAGGGAAAAGAGGGGCGCCTGGGTGGCTCAGTCGTTAAGCGTCTGCCTTCGGCTCAGGTCATGATCCCAGGGTCCTGGGATCTAGCCCCACATTGGGCTCCCTGCTCTGCGGGGAGCCTGCCTCTCCCTCTCCCCCACTCTCCCCCTGTGTTCCCTCTCTCGCTGGTCTCTCTCTGTCAAATAAATAAATAAAATCTTTAAAAAAAAAAAAAAGAAATAGGGAAAAGAAACACATGAAAAATGAGGGGCGCCTGGGTGGCCCAGTCATTAAGCGTCTGCCTTCGGCTCAGGTCATGATCCCAGGGTCCTGGGATCGAGCCCTGCACTGGGCTTTCTGCTCAGCGGGGAGCCTGCTTCTGCCTCTCCCACTCCCCCTGCTTGTGTTCCCTCTCTCGCTGCTCTCTCTCTCAAATAAATAAATAAATAAAATCTTTAAAAAAAATACATGAAATGAAATTTAATAATATATTCTCACCCAATACATCCGAAATATTATGTTAACATATACCAACCTAAAAATTATGAATCATGTGTTTTATATTCTTTTTTTTATACTAAATCTTCACCACCTGGTATGTATTTTATACTCACAGCCCACCTCCACTCACAGGTGACAAGCGGCTGCCAAATCAGATGGTACATCTCAGAGAGTCTAAGAGTGTACCCCCCGGCGGACCCTCCATCAGGGCAAAGGGAACAGAAACACTGCTCATCACTGAAATGTCTGCGGCTCAGTCAACTGTGCTAAGTCACACACCTTCAGCCACTAAGACACGCTTGCAGAGTTTTGATGGCAGAGGGGAAAAGCACTCTACAGGTATTTAAAGAGAGAAAACGGTGGGTGAAAATACATAACATAATAAATACCAGCAATCATTAGGTGGTGAGGTTGTGGCCTTTTCTCTTATTCCTTCTACTTTTCTATTCCTTACAGATGTTCTAATATTAATTTAGAAATTATGATTTAAAATGTTTAAGTGCTTAGAACGATAAGCCATGAACTATTTATTGAACTACTTACTATTCGTCTGGCCCCAACTTCTCCAAGAAGGGGGTAAAACCTCCAGGGACTTTGCAAAAGGTGCTAATATCTCATCGGTGGGGAGGGAGAGGATTTTCCTGGTTAGATATTTTTCCTGCTTGAACTGGGACTGTCAAACAGACATACCAGCAAGGGCCACGGGAGGACTTAAGTGCTACATCAGCCGCAGAGACAAGTGCCCCCTGCCGCGTACACCTGCATCTGCCTGGGCAGCACGCGCCTGAATCTCGCCGGCCAGAGTTACAAGAGGCGCCCTTGTAAGGGCAGGAAGGCAGCTGGGTGTCGGGGGGAGTGCTCAGACTCGAAAAACAGGTGATCGTACATTCTTTCCGCGTGTGCAAAATATTAATCAAATCCTTCCTAAAATGCCTGCAGCTGTTTGGGAGGATACACTGGGCTGTCACAGGTACTGATTTAAAGTCCAACCCTGCTACACACACACACACACACACACACACATACACACACACAGCCCTGGAACAGCCAGAGGTCTAAGGATGTTCACAATACCTCCATTTCCCCAGAAGGATGAACCTTCTGAGCAGCTGCTTTTCTACAATCCTAGGTGGCATTTCACTCAGGAAAGAACCAGCAGGCACACTTCATACAAGTGTGAGCGTCCAGGATTCACAGTTACATCTGTCATTTGTCCCCTAATCTTGAGATCTCTATGGAGTATGACGGGGGTTGGTGAGTAGACACTCCTGCTTCAGAGATTAAATCAGTGTTGAACCCATTTGCCTCAAATTAGTGCTTGTCTAGGGCTGGGGGTTGGGATGTGATATCCAAGGGGTGCAGGGTTTCTTTGGGGGGGATGACAATGTTCTAAAGTTGATTGTAGTGATGCTTGCACAACTCTGTGAAGCCACCAAATTGTACAGTTTAAATGAACAAACTGTATGGCATGTGAATTACATCTCAATAAAGCTCTTTGGTTTTTTTTAAGGTAGTAAGCTCCCATGTGAAATTCACTCCATCCCGTGTATACAAGTGGAGCTCTCCGTCATCTCGGGCACTGCTTTACCTGTATAAAGAATGGGAAAGGCTGTTTGCTTCTTGCTTATATAAGGACTCGTGTGTGAACAGAACTCTCCTCTGCAAAACATCCAGTGTGTCTCTGCCGAAGAAGTCCTCATGGTTCTCCAAAGGCTGACACCTTTTCACTGACCTTTCTGCTCCTCCCGCACTTCTGGCCTCATCTGAGGTGACCTCGCCTGGGGCATCTGGAGCATCCTTCTCAGGAACTGAAGGTAAGGTGGATGGGCCAGGCCCAGAGCTTCTTCTGGGACAATATAAAGAAAGCAATAGATGGTAAGAAGGGTATTTCTCTCCACATGTGACTGAAAAAGTCCATTTCCCAATTCAAGCTTTAAGCGGGTACTACCCCAAAATCCCTAGGGAAAAAAAAAATCAGCTTCCAGCAGTCAATGGTTTTGAGATGCTTTTGGATCGTTTAGGCCTCTCTGTATAAATAAATCCAGATTCAAAAGCAAAGGTATTTAGGCTCCGGAAAAAACATATGATTGACTCTAACCTATGACCCAAGAGCGTGGCCAGCCAGTAGACATTTCACGCTTTTCAGACACTTTGAGTGAAATGAATTGAAGAACACAGAGAGCGAACAGGACTCTGTTAGTGTCCAACAAACAGCTCCCAACTTCCACCCATTCCTCTCACCTTTTTCAGAATCTTAGCACATCCAGAGGTTGCAAGCAGGTAAATTTAAACATTTAGGCATAGAAAACCTAGCTTTTTTAAAAACCACCCGTCTATTTGACTCTTAAAAACCTTTTGACATTGGCCCCACGTCCCCCTGGGAGTTTGTTCTTTTCTGTACCTTTCAGGGTGGAGCACTCCCAGAGCCAGGGTTTGGGGCTTCGGGTCCCGAAGCTCGTCAGGTTCCGGAGGTGAAGAGACTCGCAGCTTCCCGCCCCCAGCAGGAGTGGGGGGCTCAGGCCTGGGCTGCTCCTCAGCCAGCAGGTGCATGGCCGGGCTGGCCCCTCGCAGAGTGGCTGCATCCTCCGTGCCTGGGGCCCCAGCAGAGCAGCCTGCGTCCCCATGAGCAGCACCAGAGAACATCCTCGTAGTACCTGTCTCGGGCGGGTCACCAGCCACACGCGCCCCGGTCTCAGCTGTGCTCGAGGTGACGTCACCCTCCGCTTCCCCAGCAGCTCCTGCCACCGAGCCGGGCTCTATGGGAGTGGCTCCTGCTGGCTCAGCCTGTAGCTCAGGAGCTCCACCTCCACACCTCTGCTCCCCCCCGACGGTGTCGGGGGTCCAGGGCTCACGGATGGCCTCGGCCACAGTCGCAACACCCCCATGGGGAGAAGATGCTGTCAGGGCAGAGGTGGACACTGGCATGTCACTCGGACCCCCTGTGTGAGCAAAGCCCCAGGCACCATCCTCTCTGGGTTGACTGTCGCCAGTGGATGTCTCCTGGGGGTATATCCCAGGAGCAATTCTGTCTTCTGGAACCGAGGCCCCTTCTCGGTGGCTCTGGGGATCCACCTGGAAGCCCGCAGCTTTTTCCACGGGAGTCTCCAGAACAGCTGCGGGCAGGGAAGGACCCAAGGCTAGTTCCTGCTGGCCCCCGCCCTGCTGTGAGGGGGCCTGGCCTCCAAGCCCCAGCCCGGCCTCCCCAGCCCCCTCTGGCTTCTCACTCTCCTGCGCAGTCTGTGGGACACCGGTCATCTCCTTCCCCACGCCAGCACCTGGCAGGTTTGGCTCTGCGGCTGGTGCCGCCAGACCCGGCGGCCTTCCTGGAGCGGGATCCTGGGGAACCAGACAGGGGAGCTCAGCCTCTGTAGGCAACTCTTGCTTCTTCTCCTTTGCATCCACCCCGAGTCCAGCAGGAAGGTCGGGGAGAGGGGCGATGGCCACTCCTTGAGCCCCATCTGGAGGCTTCTCTGGGTGTGGCCCCACGAGGTCCTTGCCCCTCACACTCCCCTCGGCTCCCGCCGCACTCTGGGGCCGATCAGCGGTCAGGGCTCTGAACACAGACTTCTCAAAGATCTTGGTGATGTGCTCCCTGAAGTCAGGGAACCCAGTGATCATGCCCATCTGCTTGGAGCTTGCGTCCACACCACCCGAGGCGCCCCTCCTCGGATCCTTGGAAGGCTCTATCATCCTCTCCCTGAAGCCCTCTGGCTCCTTTGCTGCTTCACCTGCCATGCTTTCCTCGCTGGCGGGGCGCGCTGGTGGCCCACCGGGCTCCGGGTCTGCACCAGGAGCTCTGGCCTCCTCCTCCTCCTCCTCCCCTGTCATCTGCTTACTCTTGGTCAGAAGCAGCGCCCTGTCCAGGTAGGGGATGGAGTCCGCGGGTCCCTCAGCGTTTCCAGCTCTGGGGCTTCCACTGCTTGCTTGCACCACAGAGACCTCCCCGCTGGCCGCCCCTGGTTGTGAGAGAGGGGCAAGCAGGCCAGCGGAAAGCTTCATGGAGGTGGTATTTTCCAAGGCCGGCAGGGGCTCTTCTATGGGACAAGGGCCTGCCCCCTTCCCGGCAGCACCATCGATATGCAGGTAAGGAGTGTCTGGAGTAGCCTCTTCTGGTGGCCCAGGTGGCAGGGGTTTCTTTGGGTTGGGGACAGCCTGGGCTGCAGGAATATCCACCTTGCTCCTGGGAATCCCCCCCAGCTCTCCGGCTGGTAACAAGGCCCCCTGGCCGCCAGCCGAAAGCTGCTCTGCTTGGCTTGGCTCACCCCGGGCAAAGGTAGAAGCTTCCTTCTCAGGGGAGGCGTGCTGCTCAGTCTGAAGGGAGCCACCACTCAGAGAAGCTTCTGCGGGCCCCTCCAGAGCCCGCTGCACCCCCAGGTCCCCTTCCTCAGCATTCCCAGCAGTCTCGGCAGCCCCACCATCTGCACCTCGATCCTCTGCCGCTGCGAAACTTCCAAGGAGCCTTGGGGCCTCCGCATCCGAGGCGGTGGGGTGCTCCATGTCCTTCTGTGGGGCCGGCACAGGTTGCTGCCTGCCTCCCTGCGTCTCCCCATACGCCTCTCTGTCTGGGGCATCCTGGCTGGGTGTGCCTCTAAGGCTGGCGGGCGCCGGGCCTGGCGGGCCGTGAGCCGCATCCAGGAGAGCGACTGAGTCAGGCCGACAAGGTGGGGTCCCCACTGTGTTCCCACTTGCCTTCTCTGTCTTACCCAACCCCTGGAGCGGGGGCTGAGCGTCAGCTGCTTCAGAAAGTTCTGCATCCCTGAGACATGCTTCTTCATGCTGGCTGCTGGCTCGCGACCCATCTGCCAGTTCCTGCTGGGACTTGTTGGGCCCCTGCTGTGCACAGCAACTCTCCTCTCTGCCCAAGTGACCTGCAAGAGGAGAGTCTTTTGAGGCCTCTGCTGCAGGCGGCAAGACTCTGGAAGGCAGGCTGTCACTGCATTCTCCCTCTTGCTCATTCTGCCCTTGCGCAGACAACTCAGGTCCTATTGCTGCTGACAGTTTTGGCTGCTCTGTCGCAGGACTCTCTGGAACCACGTCCCTGGGAGCCGAACCGGGCGCATCAGACAGGCTGCCTTTGGGGAGCTCCCCGTGACGTTCTGATCTGGAAGCTTGTTCCTCTCTCCCGTGAGTGGGCAAGCACACATCTGCCAGAGGTTCCACAGGTAGGTGGGTTGGAGAAGCATCTGTGTCTAGGTTCTTAAAGCCTAAACCACCTGCATAAGTCTCTTTCTCATTTTCACACTGCTGGGGCTTCTCCCCGAGCATGTCAGACATGGATGCTTCTGGTTCTGATTGCAATGGCTGGAGACGGTTCTCAGAAGATACCGGGGGCCCCTCAGAAGCAGCTACTTGTGTCCAGTTTTCCCTTAGGCAGGACGGGTTTCCCTGCTGATCTTGCTCCAGGCTGAGCATCGTAAGCCCACAGTCCACTGCCAAATTCTCCCCCTCGGGGGAATATGGCCCATCAGCATGGATTTCCTGACCAGCTGCCTCACGCCCCAGCCCACAAGGTTGGCCCGGGGATGTCAGCAAGCCCTCCCTGGCACAGCTGCTGGGCCTCTGCGCAGATGGGCGGCTCCTCATCTTTGTGTCAGATGGGCTCTCCGCCTCCTGGGCTTTGGGGATGACCTCTGCCGCGGAAGTTGACAGGAAACCTGATTTCTCAGTTTCTAAAGCAGGAAGATAGTCTATTCTTTCTAATCCCCCCGCGTCCCGAAGGGTGTCGGGACACTGGGTCTGCAATCCTGGCCCCTCCCAGGCAGCTTCTCTGGGAAGAATGTGTTCACCAGTTCCATCTGGCCCAGGGGGCAGGGCGAGATCCTTCTCGGGGAGCTTGTGCAGTGAGCCAGAGGCATGGACCCCATGGGCTTCTCCCATCATCCCACAGGTCACTGAGCTCCACACTGTGTCTTCTGATGGAGAGCCAGGCCAATCGGTGTGCCCGGGACCCTCCTTTCTGGGTGGCTGTGCTGAGTCAGTGCCGGAATGCACTTTGCTGTCCACATCATGGCTTAGCTCTGAAACCTCCTCTTTTTCCACCTCCAGGCTGGGCTTGCAGCCTAAGGCCCCAGGTTGCTCTCCCCAGGGCTTCTCAGGATCTCTACTGTCAAGTGCCTCTGGGACTTCTTCCTGTCCCCTAGAGTTTGCCTCCGATAGTCTGCTCTTCTCCTCAGCCACAGCTGGGCTTTCGGGGATCATGGCTTCATCCTTCGACCCTAGTGAGCTTCTGGCCCTTTCATCTGATACACTGGTTGGGGCAGGGGACAGTACTCCTTGTTGGATTTTCTGGTCCCTCATTGAGACCTCTCCCCTGTCGTCCTGGGGCAAAGGGGCAGGACCCTCTGCACAGTTCTCTCCTAGACCCTCTCCCTCCCTTCTGAGATCAGATGCGAGCTTCTCCCGTCCTGCCAACCCTGCATCTGCTAACTCTTTGGCCAGATCCGTAAGAACTGGCATCTCAGCCCCGGAAACCACCTCCTGGGTCAACCAGCTGGATCCTTCTGCAGCAGCAGAGGCCTGAGCAGCTGGTGATAAGGTGGAGCCTGAAGCTGGACGTGTGTCCTCCATCAGGGCTCGTGGGGAGGGCTCTGTGCTCTCAAGCGAAGCCCCTCCGGGCTGGTTGCCTGCTACGGAAGGGACAGCTGTGCTGGGCTCGCTTCCCGGGTCCCCTGCCTGCCAGCGACCCTGAGCACCGCCGGCCCCCACGGTCTCCTTCCCAGAGCCCCCGGCCCTGGGTGCCGGGCCAGGACTCTGTGAATCCCAGGGCAGCTCGACGTGCGTCAGATGGGCTCCCATTTGCTGCTGGCTGCTTTCCTGGGAATTTGTGTCGGCTTCCTGGGCAGCCCCTGCAGGGCCCCTGGTGGCATGGCAGGCCCCGAGGAATCCCGAGCTGGCGGCGAAAGCCTGAGGCGGCACCTCCACTTGGCATCCGTCTCTGCCTGAGGCTCCGGGGGCTGGCTCTGGTGGAGTCGGGGTCTCAGGTTTTGCGGGGCACTCCTCCAGGCCAGGTGAGCTCGCCCTGCCTGGCTGAGCGGCAGCAGGGGCCTGCGGGGCCTCTGGCACAGGAGCCGCCCCCTGCCTGGACTCTGCCAGGGGAAGGCCACCTGCAGCCTCATTCCCTTGGGACTCGAAATCACCAGGCTGGCCATCTTTTTCACACAGCTGTCCTTTCCTCAGCTCTTGGGGAGGTGCTGGTGAAACCCCCGGCGACTGGTCAGTGCGGCTGGAGGCAGACAATGTGTGCCCGGCACTGGGGACGACAGCGTCCACGCTGCACTGAGTAGAACTGCCCCCTTCAGGGACAGACGCTTTGGGGGCCTCCCCACGGGCATCTGGGGAAGGTTCCCTCCTGGGGTGTTGAATGAGGGGCCAATCTTCAGGTGTTGCTACTGGGCTTGCCAGGCAAGCTTCCAGGGGGCCCTGGGCAAAGGGCATGGAGGCGGAGGGGCACGCCTGCTCCCAGGGCACTGGTGGGCGGGGCAGTGGAGAACCTTCTGGGCCCCTGGCTTCCTGTGGGCATTTGCTTGGCTCAGTCACCTCCGGGGACACAATGCACGGATCCAGGCTGGCAGCACCCTCAGACGCAGAGCAGGAGCCTCGGTGCCCAGCACTGCCAACAATGAAAACATTTGATGTTTCATTCATTCTCGTGGATGTGTGTCCAGAACCACATCACAGGCAGAATCACCCCCACCCTTT
This sequence comes from Leptonychotes weddellii, assembly GCF_054177405.1. NCBI lineage: Eukaryota > Metazoa > Chordata > Mammalia > Carnivora > Phocidae > Leptonychotes > Leptonychotes weddellii. Next base: position 8,609,622 of record NC_138374.1, read on the forward strand.
CCCCAGCAAAGACCACAAAACACAGCATCCCCATGCAGCTCATTCCTCTCCATGAAGAGACCAAGCCCCCCCCATCCTCCCCCTCCCATAACCCTTCATGTGCCCTTACTTTCTCCCAAAATCAATGCAGGGAATCTCAAACATTCAGCTTGGAGTTTTCCATGATGGTCGGTTGTGAACAGGGAAATATGAAAACATAGTCACAGTAGTCCAAGATGCAGGGAAATCAGAAAGTTTTCAATAGGTATAAATCATAATAGAGGGTTTGAACCAGTTCTGTGTAACTTACAAGGAGGTCCTAAGTACTTAATGAGGATCTTTAGATGTTTGGGGAAAAGGCACAAGTGGGCAAAGCCATGCTTTGAAATAAAGAGCTATTGTTGAGAATAGTTCCCTTGATTCTTTAATTCAACATGTGGTACTGTGAGGGATGTCATCCAAAAATCAATTCTGTTTAGCTATGGAATTCCTGCATGGGACCTATATATAAAATTCTTGGGAGCTGAATTACCTTCATACCTGTATTTGTCTTAACTTGAACTTACCTAGCTGGGCAGCATGTAAAGCAAAACTATGGGAATTTAGGGGAACGTGGCTCAGAATTATGGATTTGCTGTAGATAACCAGCTATCCAGGTACTGTAAAATAGTTTATCACCTGCCATATTTGGACTGGGGTTTTCAATTCTGCATAGTTTTCATTAAATGCATTTTTTAAATTTTAAAATAATATATGGCCAATACAACATTTTGAAAATGTAGAAAAAAACATCTCCCACATGCTTGCCATTTGAAGTGTTCTGGTGAATTTCCTTTTTTTTTCTGCACGTTTTGTTAAAGGATGCAATTTTATTATTTTTACATAGATGTGATTCTATGTCCTTGTTATGATCATATATCTTTTAGCACCAAGAGAAATTGCACAAGACAAAGTTAACAGAAGTATGGTTTTTCTAGGGCTTCTACCATGTTCTTTGACATTATTTTAGGGAAAAAATAATAAAATTATTATAGGAAGGAAAATCTGTGGATTTTCTTGCAACTGTTACATATATATACATTGACCTATTCACAGACCCACAGTGTTCTGAATGTGACCAGAGAAAAGATTCTACTCTACACGTTCACTACCAAAATTCTAGCTTTTGAATGCAAGGCAATGCATATACATTCTTTATCAGGGATGCATACAGTGGCAAGGTGAAATACATTCCTGTTAAAATTTAGAAACTGAATTGTGTCCCCCTAAAATCCGTATGTTGCAGTCCAAACCCCCAATGTGACTGTATTTGGAGATAGGGCCTTTCAGGAGGTAAATAGGTTAAATAAAGTCATAGGAGTTGAGTCCTAATGCGATCTAAGTGGTGTCCTAATAGGAAGAGGAAGAGACACCAGGAGTGCCACACAGAGAACAAGCCATGAGGGACACAGCAAGAAGCCAACATCTGCGAGCCAAGAAGAAAGGTCTCATCAGACACTGACTGTGCCAGCACAATAGGGTATATGGGTACTTATTGTACTTTCTCGCAACATTTTGAGGTTTCAAATTTTCCAAAATGAAAGCTTGGGAAAATAATCCGTACTGCCTCCAAGAATACACACTTCCAAGGAGGGAAACTGGACGCTTGTGTCCCCCCAGTTCATATTCATGTGTTGAAACCTAATCCCCAAGGGGATGGTATTAGGAGGTGGGGCTTTGGGGAGGTGACTTGGTCTTGAAGATGGAGTCCCCAAGCATGGGATTCGTGGCCTTACAAACGAGTCCCCAGAGAGCTCCCCTGTCCCTTCTGCCTTGCAAGGACACAGCGAAAAACCATCCGTCTATGAACCAGGAAGCAGGCTCACACCAGATGGAATGTGCTGGCACCTCGATGTTGGAGCTCAGCCTCCAGAACTGTGACAAACCAGTGGTTTATGCCCGGAGTCTCTTACCCTGCCTCCATTCCAGCCTCTCTCCAAGCCCCTCACCTATGAAATGTACTGGACATCTTTGAGGGGGTGTGTGCGCATCATCACTACACCAAACATCCTCATGTAATGCCTGTTCCCGCACATTTGACACACGAATGATGTGCCTGAGGCACAGAAGATATTCAAGAGGGACCCAAGAAAGAGTTGGCTACTGTCTCAACCAGATTTGTATTTTCAGACCCACAAGCAGAGCTGACAAGGGCAAAGAAGAGAAAACTCAGAGGGGAAGTTATACAAATCCCTTTAATCCTCAGCTGGCCACAAGGACGGCTGCACCCAGAAAGCCGTGGCACCAGGCTCGGGAGGGCTCCCAAGCCACAGCACTGTTGGATTGTTCTGGAACCAACCGCTCTGCATTCTGCAGCTGGCCAGTTTCCTTTTTACAAGCACTTTACATTTTGCGTCCCACCCATTAACTCGGGGTCACAGCACTTAGCAGTTAGTGAGATTAATGGTGTATAATTCAGAAATGAAGTGCTTCCCACATACGTCTGCTTGCTCCAGAGGCGCAGAACACAGCCCCCTCCACGCGGGTAAGAAGACAAATAAAACCACTTCCTTGTCCCTGCCTCAGACTGGAGCTGCCAGCTTAGGGGGACTGTGGGGCTTCCCTTCAGGCGGAATGAAGTCTTTATCATTTGGGGACACATTCACTCAACTCGGGCAGCTTGAAAACCTGTGGGTCTTATCAGAAAACAACCAGGAGCAAATTCCCACCGAGTCTGAGGCACACGACTCTCCCCCCACATAAAAACCCTGCTTGGTTTATTTAGCATAAGCTGAACACCAGCAATTTCTTTGATTGCCCATCCAAAGCAATTTTTAAAACCAGATTAAAGCCACTTGTCAGAAGCAAATTTGCCTAAGGGCAGGAAAAATCCTAAGAACTGATCCGTGAGGGCTCTGCATTAATTGAAGCTTACATAATGTCCTTTTGTGCTTCAAGATTGTATCAAAATGTGTGGGATGGAGATGCTGCTCAGAATCCAAAGGCCAGCCCTTGTGCGCTTGGCTGCGCAGAACTCTCAATGGAAGGTTTTCAGCCTGTAGGGGGCACTGCCTTTGAGTTGAGGTTGTAGGATGAGTCTGGATACGGTCTCCTTGGTGCAGACCACACACCCCCAGCACAAGAAAGGGTGAAGCATAGGGTAAAGCAACCTGGAAGAGAGGTGATTTGCTGCAGCAAAGTTCTGAGCAGACAACAGAGATGCCCTCCCCACTACCCTAGCTGGAGACAATCACATCCAGATGGGCTCCTAAGTGCACAGTTCTGAAGACGTACACTTGAGCCAACCAGGAATGTTTGGGGAAGGAGCCTGGTTGAGAAAAAACAAGCATGGCCCCTGAACTACCAGGCTTCAAGGGAACCAACAAAACCATAAAGCAGAATCGTCGGATGGAGAGTTGCCACATATTGAGCATTTATTAAGACCAGGCCCATGCTAAGCACTTTCCAGTTATGATTGTATCTAATCCACTCAGTAGCTCGGCAGAGTAGATGGCCCTTATTGCACACACATAGAAATATCCCCAGAGAGGTTTAAGACTGGACCCAAGGTCTCAGAGCTCCCGAGGCAAAGCAAGCTCAAGCCCCGCACTGCCTGGCTCCGGGCCCTGCCACCTCCCGCTTCCCTCTACTTGCTGGCCCCACCCCTTCTGGATGGGCGCTACAGGCTCTTCTCCCACTCACTCTGGTTGCATCATTCCATTTTCCAGTCTGCAGCCTGAGCAACATGGCTTAGAAATAAAAGCCTAATCCCGTCACCCTAGTGAGAAGACTCTTCGGTGGCTTCACTTTGCCATCAGCTGTGGCCCCGGCCTACCTTTCCTGTCTCATCCCACTTGGACCTCTCCATCAGTGCATCTGCCTGGAGCCCGGAGCCCTCCTACTCTTCCCCAGCAGGTCTCAGCCCTACTCATCACTTGTCAACAAAGCCTTCCTGGCCTGGCCTCTGGGATCAGATCTCCTTTCACAGGACCCCTGGTGATGGCTGTAGTCACAGTTGCCATCAACATGGATTGATGATCATTCCCTCCATTGGAGTATAATGAAGACTGAGTCTTGTTTCTTTTCAATATTGTTTCCCCAGTGTCTAGCATATAGTAAATATTGAATACATGAATGTATGAGTAGATGGATGGGTGGATGGATGGATGGATGGATGGATGGGTGGATGGGTGATTGGTGGATGGGTGATTGGATGGCTGAATGGCTGGATAGATGGATGAATGGTTGGGGGATGGATGGCTGGTTAGAGGGATTGGGTGATGGATGGTTGGATGAATGGACAAATGGATGGTTGGTGGGTGTATGGTTGGATGGATGGATGGATGAATGGTTGGTGGATGGATGGCTGAGTGGATGGATGGTTGGGTGGATGGGTGATTGGTGGATGGTTGGATGGATGGATGGATGGATGAATGGATGAATGGTTGGTGGATGGATGATTGGGTAGATGAATGGGTGGATGGGCAGATACAAGTGAACACAAATCAAAGATTCTAAATATGCAGAAATGCTCCCAGATCATGGTTGTTTGATGTGACAATTAGGAAGGTTCTTTTCTTCCAGACAATTTCAGCATTCTGGTACCTATTTAGTCCAAATTCTTCATTTTACTGATGAAGATACAGAAAAATGAGGCTCAGAAAAGGCAAAGTACTTCTGTTTAAATGCTTCTTCAAAAGAAATGAGGTCAAGGCAGCACTTTTCAACCACAAGTCCCTGTGCACACTGGTGGGTCTGATGAGTTAGGGGGTGCGCTGTAAGAAATTTGTTACTAATTATAAAGTACAGAAGTCTGTGAATGATTGGTTATTTTCATAAATTAGTGTAATTGGAAAAGATTAGAAGATTTCCCCACATAACATCACCACTGATGTTACTCATTGCATTCCAATGTTCTTTCTGGAAAACGAAAGCAAGCGGTAGAGAGAGATCCTGTGAGTTCCATCGCAGCCCCTGGAAACCTCCAGTCCTAATACACTGTTACCAGTTGGGGCAGCTGCAGTGGTGATGAGGGGGCTCAGGGCTGGGGGCGGTCCTCAGCTGCATGGGTTCCTGCCGTGGCCCACACATTCAGGGGTTTTATGACACAGCTGAGCTCTCAGAGAAGTATAACACTCTGCCCTATTCTCCCTTAGGGTTATCTCCCAGGAAGAAGTGAGACTCCTCTGGTTGGTGTGATGGAGAAAGCAGCCCCAATGGGTACAGTTTCCACACAGGTGGGGGTTAAGGTGCTCTAGGTCACTGAGATAAGAAGTGCAGTCCTTTCATCCTCCCCCCAGCTGCCTGCCAGGTGACAAGCTCACTGGAGCTGGCCCTCCCCAGCCTTCACAGCACCCTGCACTCGTCCACAGCCTGGCACTGGGTGGGGAAGTTTAGTTCAGGGGGCAGTATCAGGAACCCCATTCTGACTTATCTTCCAGTCCACGCTTGCTGTTGATAAAGCTGGCTTTCTTCTCCTTGCAGACTCTGGTGCCAATTTCATGATTGACTCAGAATCTGGTGGGAAGGGATATGATGAATTAGCTTCCCAAATCCCCAAGAGCAGTTTAGGATGACTGTGGTGTTTTGTTTCTCCCATAAGTTTTCAGGACTCGCCAAAATCTGATTTAACCCTTGGGCCATGTTGTCCATGTGACTTTTCTTCAGCAGAAGGAAGGCTGAGACCCCAACCAAAGAAAGAAAACTAAACTCCAAAATGTTTTCAGGTCTTCCAAACATGGAATCAGAGTAAACCTGGTTAATCTGGGGACCGTGTAGATCTTCACAATGACACAGTTAAACTGCTAATCACCTAATTGACTCACTGTCTTTATTCTTGCCCTTTGCTTTGTATTTTTCTCTGTGAATCATAAGTCTGGTAACCAAGTGCTCTAGGGTTATACATAACTATGACTCTTGGAGGTATTCTACTCTCTATGAAGATGCCCACTTCCCAGTTTTTCTTTCTTTCCCTTTTCCATCTCAAACTAGGAAGACTGCCTAAGAAGATAGTCTCCTGAAGAACTTGATATATGAGGGCCACTTGGGTGGCTCACTCGGTTAAGTGTCTGACTCTTGATTTTGGCTCAGGTCATGATCCCAGGGTCGTGAGATCAAGCCCCATGTTGGATTCCGTGCTAAGCACAGAGTCTGCTTGGGATTCTTCTCTCTCTCCCTCTCCTTCTGCCCCCTCACCCTCGCCATGCATGTGCTCTCTCTCTCAATAAATAAGTAAATAAACAACCAGGAGCAAATTCCCACCTCCTTAAAAAAAGAGAGAGAGGGCAATCCTCTCGGGTCCCTTCCCTCTTTCCCCTCCCTCTTTGGGAGCTTTGTACTATCGCTCAATAAACTTTGCTGCCCACCAAAAAAAAAAAAAAAAGAGAGAGAGAACTTGATATATGATTGGGCCAACTATGATAGATCATTCTGGATCACTTATTAATGACTAACAGGAGTTATGTAGGATATGACCTCTATTTTTACATTTCTATGAGGAGCCTTTAAATACTAAACTCTGTATTTCTCATAATACGATTTTTAGATGTGCAAGAAAGTTTTCCCTGGTCTTTAGATGATACAGGAAGCACTAGATGAAACATAGTTAAACAAGTTTCTTTACTGCAGGACTTCTCAGTGCCTTTGAGATACCGCCATACATTGTGAATCAACAAGAAGATATTGCACGGTGTTTTCCAAACTTGGTATTTCTCAAAAATCTTCCTCTGCCCCTTTTTCTGATAGAGCATTTAGTGAGACTGATGTGCCACCCACAGAACATAGGATGGAACGCATAGCCATATGTAAAAGGAAGATTTGCTAAGGACATTTCGGCTGTCCTTTAGAGAACTAGAAGGATAGTTCTCAAAACACACTATCAAAGCACCCCCTGTACTCACCTCTCACCTGCTCTGGGAACAGAATATGCCTGTAAATCAGGAACATGTGAATAGCTCTTTTGTGCCTCAGAGCAAGGCCAGCTGAGGGCTCTGCACATAGGGAGTTCTTTCCCCCTCCATGATAATATCCCCTAATTCTCCTCTGCAGTGAGAACCTCTAATTCCGTCCATCATGGGATTCCCCCCTTTCCCTCCTCCATGGTAAAACCCCCTTACTCCCCTGAACAGTGCCGACCCTGTCACCTGCCTCTGTGGTAGGACCCCTCCCCGCCACGCACCTCCCTCCATGGAAGGATTCCCTCCCTGAGCTGCATGTGCTCCCTTTTTTATTCTCCTAAAGCCGGTGTGCAGACTGTCTCTCAGTACCTGTGTGGTATATTTGTTCACTCACTCATTTTCCCGCTGGGTATGACCTCCTGGAGGTTAGAGGGAATTTATCTCATTTATTTTTATATCTTGGTCTAGCACTGGTACCTACTCTGCCGAATGAATGATTGAAAGATGGAAGGAATATAGAAATGAGGAGTAATTTTTTTAACTGACACAAAAAACCCCTTACTTCGGTTAACTCCCGTACTGTGAGATGCATTGCCTATTCCAGGGACTTTGGGAAAGGATTTATGTTCTAAGTGATTCATGCAGAGGAAAGAATTCTCAAGTTAATAAAGAAAGGGAGATTGCCAAGTCTCAACAACTAATCCTGGTATTTCACAGAGAAAGGCACCTCCTCAGAAACTTCTTGGCCATCCCAGCAGATTAGGTCCAATCTACACACGTGGTCCTAATTTGTCCAAACGATGCTTCCTGCACAGAGGCTGAGGAGCCCACTGACCTTGGCAGCCCTGTCAGACTCAGCTTTGTATTTTTTATCCAGTTTTAACTCTTTCCTCTGCTCATTCTGTGCCAGAAAAAACAAAGACCACAATGCTTGTGTAACCCATGCAATAAACAAGAGGAAAATTCTGGTAGGTTCTAAAGAGTTATGGGGGAGAAGGGCGTATATGTGAGGGAGTGGTAAAACCCCAAAGTATCCTTATTATTCAGTGTGCGCTCTGCCACATGGACTTATATGACTTCAAGGTCAAGGTGTCAGTCCACTTGTGACAATCCATTATCCAGCATAGTGTGTGTGGGGGGGGGCGGTGGTGGTGGAGGACAGGCATCTGAATTCCAAGGAAAATTCAAAAAACTGTCTTCTAATCAATTTTTTCAGCATCTGTTTTGTGGGGTCTAAAAGACAGTGGAATGACCCAATTTTGCGGTTCCCAGCCTGATTGCTAGAAGGGGCTGACGGATTGTTGCACACAAGAGCTCCCCAGAGTTGGCACAAATCCACATCTCTTTCTGGGTGTCACTCATTTCTATCATTGTCTTTCAATGCATCTAGGTACTGTCATGACCATATACCAATTTGTTTAAATACATTTCTTTTTTTCTCTTCTCTTCTTTTTTCCTCTTTCTTTCTTTTTTAGTGAGGGAGAGAGAAAGAAGCAGAGGGGCAGAGGGAGAGAGTGAGAGAATCCTTAAGCAGACTCCCTGCTGAGCGCGGAGCCTGACAAGGGGCTCAATCCCACGACCCTGAGATCATGACCTGAGCCAAAACCAAGAGTCAGTCGCTCAACCGACTATGCCACCCAGGTGCCCCTTTCTTAATTTTTCTTTTGGTCACACATCTGCCTTTATCATAAGCAGCCAGTGGGACACTTCCAGCAATAATAATAATAATAAAAATTAATTTACAGAAGCAGGAATTCAGTGAAACCACCAGGTTGGAACCCTTGGGAGCTCATACGTAGATGCCAATCCAGAGCAGGCAGGAAGAGGACTCCAAAGCCTATGAAGTGTGAGCGCACCAAGGAGATGAGGAGCTCTTTGTAGATATCCCAAGTGTACTTGGTGGAGGTAACCTCATAAATGAAGAACCAGGCAGTAAAGAACATTCCAATGGCCAACAGCACCACGGTGAGATGGGGGAGGAGAGCCAGGTTCACTGGGCTGGTGTATCTGCTCATGGCCTCGAGCTCCATTTCACCAAGCACAGGGTCATCCACCGCTCTACCACCAGCAATATTTTCTTAATTTTAAGTTAGATCCTACTACTTAGCCACAGAAAAATGCAAGCAGTGGTTTTTGTGTGCCTAGGTTATGGTAGTATTTTTATTTTGTTTTGACATCAAGAAAGAACAAATGGCTGTAAACATATTTTTGTTAATATTCCTTCTTGATAAGACTTCTAATGTGTATTAAAACCATCTTCCTGCCTTCATCAACACAGTAAAAGCAGGAAACATATTGGAATCTTCCCTTGATGACTAAAAAATCTTTCAAAGAATTTGGGGGCATTCCCTGAACAAAAAGATGTCACCAATGTCACCTATGTGAGGCTGAGCTCATGTGTACTGAGCTCAAAAATGTGCTAGTCACAGGCCTGTTTTGTTGAGATTTGCCTCTCTATAATCCCACTGGCCTAAATGTGTATGGGGTAGGGGGAGGTGATGAGTCAACATCACCGAGGGGCCAAGTGGTTCCATGTTAAAGACATAAAAACCATCCCAGGCTCCTTTCCAACATGAACACAGCTGCAGTGATGATTTGGGAAGATTAACTCCTGTCGAAGTTGGCATTTGAGGCCACAGAAAGAAAAGAGACTAGAAGTGCTCTTGAAAAGGAAAGAAAAACAACTCTTGCACGTGGCATCCTCTCTCTTATTAATATTTTTTTTCTAGAAGTGTCTCCCCACCTTTCCCAAAATAAATGCCAGGTTTTTTGCTGCACTTCCATTTAAAGCCAGAGAAAGAAACTTGATACAGGTGGCTTTTTGGTCTTTTCAGAGAGCTTGGGTTGGGAAGTGTCATATAAAGAATTATTAACACAACAGGGGATGGGGCTAATGGGGGATTGGCTGCTACAGGAGACACGAGAAACAGAGGCCTGTGATCCCTGGAGATGAACAGCAACAGAGTAAATGTTGCTCTTACCCTAGCTAAGGCCTGGAGGAAGCGGCACAGGAAGATCCTGAGAGTCTCCCGGACTTGAGGGGATGGAGCTGGGCATCTGCATGCCAGAGAAGAGGAAACTGGACAAAGCCAGAACTCTGGGGATATCCAAGTACTGATCAGCATGTATATGCACAAATACCACCTGAGACTAGGTTCAGACCACCTGAGAGGTTTATAGGGAAGAATCCGTAAAGCTAACACAGGGCTGGGAAAAGCTCTTGTTCCCACCAGCCACAGTGGAAAACCTATAATTCATGGGACATCTGTTAGAGTACTAAGAAGAGCCTTGCCTCAATAGTGGAAAACACGACCCGTGGGCTAACCACTGCTCTGGTCCCACCTAATGAAGCCCCAAAAGGATGAAGCTGTTCCAAATAACTGAACTGCATCCCAGAGCAAAGTTCAAGAATATTTATAAGAATACAAAAATATCCAGAATCCAAAAGCATAAAGCCCACAGTGTCTGGAATGCAAAGAAGCAGGAAAGTATGACCCACAATGAATAGAAAACTCAATTAATCAAAACCAGCCCAGAAATTAGGCAGATTATAGAATTAGTACACAAGGACTTTTTAAAACGTGTTATAACTGTGTTCCATGTGTTCAGGAGGTTAGAGGGAAGATTGAGCATGTTAAGTACAGACATGGAAGCTATAAAGAAGATCCAAATCAGGGGTGCCTGGCTGGCTCAGTCAGGGGAGCATGCAATTCTTGATCTTGGGGTCATGAGTTTGAGCCCCGCATTGGGTGTAGGGATTACTTAAAAATAAAATCTTAAAAAAAAAAATCCCAATCAAACATGTTGAGATGAAAACTCTAACGTCTAAAATGAAAAACACACTGGGTGGGATTAGTAACAGATTAGTCATTACAGAGAAAAAGATTAGTGAACCTGAAGACATAGCAATAGAAACCGTTCAAAATGAAACACAGAGAGAAAAAGAAAAAAAAAACAAACAGAGCATCAGTGAGTTGTGAGATAACTTCAAGCAGCCAAATATATGTGTAATTAGAGTCCCCACACAGGGAGGGTGATTTTTAAAAACTATTTGAAGAAATAATGGCTTAAAAATTTTCCAAAAATGATGTAAACTATAAACCCGCAGATACAAGAATCTAACTCTAAGCACAAGAAACAAGAAGAAACTTACACCAAGGCACATCATAACCAAATTGCTTAAAACCAGTAAAAACATGAAAAATGTTAAAAGCGCTGGGAGAAGAAAGGACAGAAGAACAAAAGAAAGGGTGGCAGAAATTTTTGTTGGAAACCATACAAGCTAGAGTGCAGTAGGGCAATATCTTTCAAGCAGTAAAAGAAAAAAGAACTATCTACCTAGAACTCTTTGCCCAGCAAAAACATCTTTCTAAAATACAGGTGAAGATTTTTTTTTCCAGACATTTAAAAGCTAAGAAATTAATCACCAGCAGACCTATCTTTCAAGGAATGTTGAAGGAAGTCCCTCAAACCAAAAGGAAATAATACCAGATGGCCATCATTATCTACACAAAAAAATAAAGAACAGCAGACATGGTGACTGTGCAAGTAAATAGAAATTCTTTTTTCCTCATTATGTAAATCTCCTTTAAAAGATAATTGGCTATATCAAGCAAAAATAACATATATCGTGGGATTTGAAATATATATAGAAATAAAATGTATGACAACAAAGCACAAAGGCCAAAAGGGAAGAAATAGAAGTATTCTGTTGTATAGGGCAAGACTCTTCTAAATGTACATGAAATTGTGCAATATCACTTGAAAGCAGACTGTATCACATTAAAGATGTATAGTATCGATCCTAAAGCAACCACCTAACACAAATAGTCGTGGCTAATAAATTAAAAGGGAAATCAAACAGAATCATAAAAATAATGACTTTTTCCAAAAGAAGGCAAAAAAGGAGGGTAAAAGGGATGGAGAAAACAAATAATAAGACTGGAGATTTAAGTCAACCATATTAATAATCACATTAAATGTAAATGTTATAAACACTTCAATTAAAAGGCAGCAATATTCAGAATGGATGAAAAAAGGAAGACCCAACTGTAAGCTGTCTACAAGAAAAGTATTTCAAATTTTGCTTAAAAACACAGATAGATTAAAAGTAAGAGAATGGGGGGGGGGTTCTACTGTGAAAATACTAATGAAAGGAAAGCTCCTATGTCTATATTATATCGGACAAAACAGATTTTGCAGCAAGGAATATTACCAGCCATAAAGAAGATCATTATAATGATAAAAGGTTCAAGTCATCAATAGGACAAAAACATTCTAAAAGTTTATTTAATAACAGAGCTTCAAAATACATAAAGCAAAAACTGATGAAGAAAAAAAAAAAGAAATGGCCAAATCCACAATTATAAACTGATAGTTCCATACCCCTTTCTTGATAATTGAATGAGCAAGCGGATAGAAAATCAGTACAGATATGAAAGACCAGAAGAACACTATCAAGCAACTTAACCCAATTGCTATTTATTAAATACTATCCATTAGTGGCAGCATTACATTCTTTTCAAGTGCAAATGACACATTTACAAGGTAGACCATATTCTACCCATTTTTAAAAGGTCTCAATAAATTTTAAAAGATTAAAATTATTCAAAGTATATCATCTGGCTGCAATGGAATTAAATTAAAAAACTAATAACAAAAGATAACCGGGGGCTCTTGGGTGGCTCAGTTGGTTAAGCGTCTGACTCTTTGTTTCAGCACAGGTCATGATCTCATGGGTCATGGGATGGAGCCACATGTGGGGATCCATGCTCGGTGGGAAGTCATGTTCAGTGGGAAGTTTGCTTGAGATTCTCTCCCTCTGCCCCTCCCCTGACTCATGTGCACACGTGCACGCACATTCATGTGCACGCGCTCTCTCTCTCTCATTAAAATAAGTAAGTAAATCTTAAAAAAAAGAAACATATCTGGAAAATCCCCCAAGTATTTGGATATTAAATAATATACTTCTTTTTTTTTTTTTAAAGATTTTATTTATTTATTTGAGACAGAGAGAATGAGATACAGAGAGCATGAGAGGGAGGAGGGTCAGAGGGAGAAGCAGACTCCCTGCCGAGCAGGGAGCCCGACGCGGGACTCGATCCCGGGACTCCAGGATCATGACCTGAGCCGAAGGCAGTCGCTTAACCAACTGAGGCACCCAGGCGCCCTTAAATAATATACTTCTAATAGCCCGTGAGTCAAAGAAGAAATTAAAAGGGAAATTATAAAGTATTTGAACCAAATGAAAATGAAAACACAAATATCAAAATGTCACATGTAGTTAAAGCAGGATTTAGACTTTCAGTGCACTAAAACACCTATATTAAGAAAAAAAAAAGGTCTCAAATCAATGATCTCAGCTTCTACCTTAAGAAACTATAGAAACAGGGGCGCCTGGGTGGCTCAGTCAGTTAGGTGTCCGACTCTTGATTTCAGCTCAGGTCATGATCTCAGGGTCATGAGATGGAGCCCCACATGGAGCCTGCTGAAGATTCTTTCTCTCCCTCTCCCTCTGCCCACCGCGCCCCCCCAAAAAAAAGAAGAAAAAGAAACCATAGAAACATTTGCACAACATTGAACTGTACTCAGAATTGGTTACGATGGTGAATTTTATGCTATGTATTTTTTTTTACCACAATAAAAAATCATTTAAAAAACCAACAAGTAGCTGTGTGTAAAAGAAACCAGACACCAAAGTATATATGCTGTTTAACTCCCCTTTATGTGAAGTTCAAGACCTGGCAAAACTAATTCATGATAGTAGAAGTCAGAACAGTTGTTATTCTTGGGCTGGGTATTGACTGGGAAGTGACAGGAGAGAATTTTCTGGGGTGACAGGAATGATCTAGCTCTAGAGCGGGGCTTGATTATATAAGTGTATAGGAGTGTAAACATTCATCAAGCTCTCAGCTTCATACTCTTACAGAATGTATCTTATACCAATGTAAAAAGGTAATTGAAAAAAACAAAACTATGGAGACAGTAAAAAGATCAGTAGTAACCAGGAGTTGGGAGGGGAGGGGGAGGGGAGGAATGAAGAGGTGGAAACAGGAGATTTCTTAAGTCACTGAAACTATTCTGTAAGATATTGCAATAGTGGGTACATGGCATTATGTGTTTGCCAAACCCACAGACTGTATAGACAACACAAGAGTAATGCTTAATGTAAACTGTAGATTTTAGTTAATAATAATGTATCAATATTGGTTCATTAACTGTAATAAATGTACCAAACTAATGCAAAATGTTAATAATAGGGCAAACTGGGGGTGCCCTCTGAAGTATCTGACTCATGATCTCAGCTTAGGTCTTGATCTCAGGGTCGTAAGTTCAAGTCCTCCATTGGGCTCCATGCTGGGCACAGAGTCTACTTAAAAAATAATAATAATAATAATGATAGGGCAAACTGTATAGGAGGAAGGGGGTATATATGAATTCTCTGTACTGCTCAATTTTTCTGTAAACCTGAAACTGTTCTAAAACAGTCTATTATATATTTAAATGTACCTTATAAAAATATTTATATTAATATATTGTTTAAATATTTAAATATATTGTATATGAACGTGTATGTTAATATATTGTTTGAATATATTTAGATATTTAAATATTTATAAATACATATGTATATACACACACAGCTATCACAATCAATAAAGAACTCGAAAAATGAGAAAGGCCTGAGGGAAACACTAATATTTTAAGAGCAGTTGTCTATAGATGGTGAGCGCATTGGTGATTTTTTCTCCCCTCACTTTTCACTTTTCTGTATTTTCCTTTTTTAAGAGATTTTTTTTTTAAGACTTTTTATTTATTTATTTGACACAGAGAGAGAGAGAGTGAGAGAGAAAGCACAAGCAGGGGGAGCGGCAGGCAGGCAGAGGGAGAGGAAGAAGCAGGCTCCCCGCTGAGCAGGGAGCCCGATGCGGGGCTCGATCCCAGGACGCTGGGATCATGACCTGAGCCGAAGGCAGACGCTTAACGACTGAGCCACCCAGGCGCCCCTGTATTTTCCAAATTGTGACAAAAAATGGGGTATCATCTCAGGATGGAAAAATACTCCTCCTCTCCTCTTTTTAAATGCTCTGTTGAAACCAGATGAGCAGAAAGCAGACACACACCTAATTCAGTGCGTGACCTTCTTTTTCAGCCCGTGTCACAAGTTGGGGAGCTCACTACCCCCCTCCTTTCTGTGTTTACTTCCTGCCAGAGATAAATAATGAGTCAGAAGCAGGACTGGCGGGGCGGAGGCTGCCCCCGGCTCTGCCTGACACGCCCTGCCTTGGCAGGAGCTCCTGAGTGGATCTGGAACTTTGCAAAAGTTTGTTAGGAAGGGACTGATTACTACCGCATCGGGGACCTGGGGCTCGTTCATTAAGAGCTGGCCCCAGACGCTGCTCATAAAACAGATCTTTTTGGTTTTTCTTTTGTCTGGGTCTGAGAACGGACCTTGTTTACAGGGAAATTAAATTTTAAGGACAGACGGGGGTTTGCTTTCTAATTATGGAGCCCACAACACAAATGTTTTCAGACACCCGTGGGAGCTCAGCATAATGGCTCTGAGCCCGGGCTACTGGGCAGCACCAAACCCAGCCGGATTCCAGTCCCCACCAAGCCAAGCTTTGTCTGTGTGGGGGGGCACGTTTCTTCACCTCCCCGAGCCCCAGCTTCCTCATGGCCTTCTGGTCATCTGTAGGCGTCCACCCTGAGCAGTGGGTGAGCTGTGGATTTCGGCCCTGGGTCCCGCACCCCCGCGTGCAGGTGACTCCGTGGCAGGCAAGGCTCAGGGAACATCCTCGCCCAGCCTCTCAAGTCCACTATTTCATGTTTCAAACTGTCTTTCTACCCTTCCCTAAGCTGCTGCCCCCCAAACGCCAAGGATTTCTGTGCTAAGTGAGAGTTTGTATATTTGAAAAAGCCAAGAGGTTGAGCTTAATGAAGATGCTCCATCCCCTTTCCCAGACTTAAAGAAGTTCTGGAATTCTCTACGTAAGAGCCTAGTAAGTCGATCCCTTCCTAAATTCTGTATTCCCTCTAGCTCCGTCATCATGACAGCTCTTCTCTCTGCCTGGAACCGTCTCCTTTCCCCACAAAGCCCTATTTCTGTTTGGTTTTGAAGACCCAACGGCAAGCCTGGTCCTTCCGGAGCACTCGCTCCCTTCTCGCAGCAGAGCCGGGCCCTCTCTGCCGCCCCCGTGCTCCCATAGAGCCTGCCTGCGGCACTGAGCTTTCCTAGAATGATTTGTTTACACGCCTTTCTACCACTGGACCCACAGGTCCTGTTTGTCTTTTTTACCTCTGGCCTCAAGCTCAGAGCTTGGCCTGTGGTGAGCTGTGGATCCATGTTTGCTAAATGGAATCTGCCCCACTTCCCCCAAAGGGATGACATATGTCCAGGTGTTGAAAGTGCTGGGTGTAGAGCAGGAAGTGAGTTGTCCCTGAAACACAAGAGCGCCCTGCTTTCTTCCCAAAGATGAAGGACGGTCCTGTGTGCCCCCCGCTGAGCCCGGGGTTGTGAGTGGCACACTGTCTTGCCAGCTTCACAACAGGATTCCCTCCTGGATGCTGGGTCTGTGACCGTGGGACTCAGCAAATATGCCGGATTCACTTTTTTCCTTCTCAGCAAATGGTCCTCGCCACCCAACTGCTCAAGCCAAAGCTTCAGGGATCTTCCTTGACTGTTCTCTCCCTCCTCCCAAATCCGGTCCATCAGCAAGCCCTGGCATCTCTCAGCTCCAAAATCTCCAAAATAGCAAAGCTGTGTTTGTTTCTCCATCTTCACTGTAATCACCTCAGTGCCATGTGCTCAGTGGGCCAGTAAGTACCATCCCCAGAGGGGCGAAAATGGACTCTTGGGAGGGGGAAAGATACCTTAGATATTACACTGTAATTACAAAGTACTATCTGGCCCAATATGTCATCCAAAGACCACAATACATATACAATATATCTATGGTATGGAAATTTCCTGGGGAAGGGAGGGCAATTAGGAATAAAATGTCTAGGAAGATTCCTGCAGCGGGAGGGAGGGAGATAATGAATATAAGGCTGAGATCCCTGCCTCACTCAAGACACGCTAGATCCTGCCAGGGACCTGCACGGTTTCCTCTCTGACCTTCTGGCCTCCAGTCTTGCCCGCTGACGTTCTCCATACAGCAACCAGGGAGGTCTTATCAAAACGTAAATCAGGGGTGCCTGGGTGGAGCATCTGACTCTTGGTTTCGGCTCAGGTCATGATCTCACGGTTGTGGGATCGAGCCCCGCATCAGGCTCCACGCTCCACGCATGGAGTCTGCTTGAGCTTCTCTCTCCCTCTCTCTCTGCTCCTCCCACTCATGCTCTCTCTCTCACACACAAATAAATAAATTAAATTAAAAAAAAAAACAGATTTTTCAGCCTCACCCCAAAACTACTGTGTCAGACTCTTCACGGGAGAGGTCAGGAAATGGGGTATTTTTAATAGTTACAAGCTGGTCCGGGCAATAGATCAGTATTTCAGAAATCCCTCCATCCATAAGCATCACCCAGGATGCTTATTAAAAACACAGATTCCGGGGTGCATGGGTGGCTCAGTTGTTAAGTGTCTGCCTTCAGCTCAGGTCATGATCCCAGGGTCCTGGGATCGAGCCCCGCATCGGGCTCCCTGCTCTGCAGGAAGCCTGCTTCTCCCTCTCCCACTCCCCCTGCTTATGTTCCCTCTCTTGCTGTGTCTCTCTCCGTCAAATAAATAAATAAAATCTCTAAACAAAACAAAACACAGATTCCTAAGCTCCGCACCCAGCGATTTTGATTCAGAAGGACTAGGGTGGTCCTAGGAATGTAAAGATTTTACAAACACCCAGGCAAACCTCATGATCTGGGGAGACTGAGAACCACCACCCCATATGATTTCATTTACTGTCCTTCACCCCAAACCTGCCCTGTTCCCATGCTCTTAGATACAGTTTTAAAGTCATAAATTTAAGAGTGCTGGAATGAGTGGACCCACCTGCGAATAACTTGTGAATAACTGGAACCACCATGAGGAGATCAGAGGATTGGGGGCCACGATGCTCGGTTATTACTCCATTAAACTGTCGCCCCTCCCCAGGCCAGGGACCTGCTTAAATAAAGGCCAGGCCAGCAGGGTTCCCAGGAGACTCGTCTGGTCTTTATTTCAGTGTGTCTAAAGTTGGTCCTGGTTTCCCTGTAGTTGCTCTCACTTTAGATGTCCTTGTTTCTGATGTTGGATCCTTCTTGGGTTCTCGCTCCAGAACCTTAGCATCTTCTATGACTCCACCTCCCTTGCCCACACCCAGGCCATCACCAGGTTCTGGGGGTTCTGCTTTGGGATGGTTTCCTCTACTACAGGGGCACCCTTTAGGCCCTTCCGGCCTCCCCTCCCATGCACCAGTCCAAGCCCCTAAATTCATTTTCTGAACTCTTTCCCCACCTGCATAAATCTTTATTTAAATATAAACAGACAAACCACAAAGCACTTCCCCAGCTTCCTGCTACCTGCAGGATAAAATCTCAACCCCTCACCTGACCTCCAAAGTCTCCTCCATCTGACCTCACTTCTTCAGCCTTGTTTTTAGTGAACGCTTGCCAGCAACCTGGGCTCACTTCCTGCTCAGCCACAGAGAGGTCCGATTCAGGAATTCTGCCCCCACCTGGAATGGCCTCTCAAGCTGTCTGCTTTAGTCCAAGATCCTCCACCCCTGCCCTCAGAGAACCCCAACAGCACCCAGCATGTGGCATCACACAGCTCCCCGAGAAAAGTCCGTCATCTTTGAACTATCACCCATGGAAGAATGGAAGAATGAGCAGGTAGGATGCTAAAGCTCAGGAAATGGCCACTACTCGACAACTTTTCCCTACAAAACACTCATTTCCTCTGGTGCAACCCAATAGCTCTACGATCTGATGAAAGGTTGTAGGATGAGATTCATTGTGTTTTGAGGGTTGAAAAAGAAAGGACTGCTGCCATTCCTGGCGGTTGGTACCCAAGGAGAGAGAAGGCGGCTCATGAGATGGTAGGCGGTGGCCCTGGAACGGGACGTGGGTGCCCAGGGCAGCCGTGCTTGGGGATGGACATTGCTGAGCAGTAAGAGGGGCAACCCGGCTTTGTCCCAGCAGTGCGGGATCATCCTCCCTCAGGAGCCGGGGACTTGTGCAGGGATGGGCATCGGGCAGGTGCCTCCCAGCCTCTGCCTGGGTTTGACCAATGCAGGGCTAAGTTCCAAGAGCGACACCATGTGGCAATGGGAAAGCAAGGCAGTTGAATTGGTGGCACTCCTCAGGGTGAAAAACTGAACCCCCTTGGGGATGTCTGAACCCCATCCTTGTGTAATTCAGAGGTAAGAAGGCAGAAACGATGGGCTTTCTGCCACTAACGCATAAATGACATAGGGCTCCAAGCCTCAGTGTCCCCGCCCATGCAGTGGAGAGAACCCTGCGCGGAAGGTCGTTAGGCCAGATTTACGCAGGCCTTTCCCCCCTCGTTCTGCCCTTGCCTCCAAGTCCAGCAGGAGCCACTGCGAAGCCTTCCTGTGCTTTCTCTCTGGAGTTTTTCCAAGGAGAAAACACAGTACGAGGTCAATGGCTTCTTCAATCTTTTGTAAAAACCTACAATACATCCTGTGAAGAGAAAATGCTAGTTGTGTGATGTGGCAAGGGGAGAGGCAAATGCATGTGAGGATCACAAGAGAGCAAGTCTTAGAAAGTGACGAACGTCTGAGAGTCCCTGCCTGCTTCCTGACCGTGTCCTCGGGCTCACGGGGGACGGGCACAGAGCACTGAAGGGAATGGCCCGGGGGCTCCCAGCCTCACCAAAGAGTCCCTGGTGCCAAGATGTCCTGAAGGCAGCGGGGTCCTAGGGCCTGAGGGACGGTGTGGTCTGGGCCAGTGGGTGAGGGGACAGGTGATGGCATCAATACACCAGGTCGAGAGAGGGGACTTCCAAGGGTGGCTGGGTAAGGACTTGGAATCGGAAATGAACTGATTTAAAGAAAATAAAGGTGCATTTCGTGTGCCTAGAGCCTTCGGCATGGCGTCTGGTCCCCATGTGCAAACTGAACATTACATGTTATGAGTATCGCTGTCGTGGATGCTGAGGGCGGCGTGCGTCACCGGAACAGCCCCTCCCGGGAGCAGCACCTGCCCTCGCTTCCTCTGCGGGGCCTGACTCCGCAGTCTGTGAGTTAGTTAGTCCAGAGCACCACAGACGCTCACGCGTCTACAGAGGAGAATTCGTGTTTCGAATTGTGAACAGGAAGTTGCTTCTTTGGGCTTTTGCTCTTAGAAGGCACCTCTTTTATGCTCAATTCACTTGGCAATGAGAAGCGATTCTTCCTCAAGGGAAAAATAATAATTGACTAAAGCTGAGCAACAAGAAGCAAAAGCCCTTCCAGCTGCTGTTATTCTTCAGTCTAGCTGTGACCCAGGCCCCAAATACTTCCCAAGCCTCTTGAGAGATCCCAGAACCTCCATGGGGGAGGGGAGTGCTGGACCTCGGCTCTCAGCCAGCAGGGATTTCCTTTGCAGAGAATTCCAGAAAAGATGAATCTATTAGTTTCGTGATCACCCAGAGCCAATTTAGACGGGTCATCTGGTCTCATTAGAGCCAACTCTTAAAACCTCTGTCCAGTTATCCTGATAAAAAGTTCATGAAAGGGGAACAGACATGGGGGCCAGGGCGGGGGGGGCGGTCCTAGGAGGCAAAGGAGGCCTCCCTTTTGCAGAAAACAGGGATCAAAGGTGTCGTTCAAGGCATATTCTGTGATTCCCTCAGCAGAAAAGAACACTCTGCCCCACCATTTCCCTAAAGAATCCTAATGTTCAGGCCAAGAGGTACAAAGTGCCTCTTCTGGAAACCGCGGAGCCGGAACCACCCGGAAAGTAATACCAGCCAGGCGTGGAAATTCCTGCCACCAGAGGCCGCTCATACTTACCCGTGACCCTCCATAGTTTAAAGCCCAAACACAGAAATGTTGCTTAAACTCTTACGTAAAGTGATTCTGCAAAGCATTCATGACCTAAAAATCTCATTGTCTATTGTCTATGATGGGGGGTGGGGGGGGAGTCTACCTTTCAATTTTTCATTTTTGTTCCTTGGAGCTCCTGTTGATTTATTCTTTTAAGGCCTGTAATTATAGCCTCCTGGAACCCCAGGGGGGTTCTTCCAACCGGA
Organism: Leptonychotes weddellii; assembly: GCF_054177405.1. Classification (NCBI taxonomy): domain Eukaryota; kingdom Metazoa; phylum Chordata; class Mammalia; order Carnivora; family Phocidae; genus Leptonychotes; species Leptonychotes weddellii. The sequence goes on from NC_138374.1 coordinate 8,630,649, forward strand.
TCATGCACTGAACCCACAGACAGTTACTAACTGCCTCCAGTGTTCTTGTCCCGAGTCTGTTCTGGGGACTGAATGTTCACGTCTGCTGGCCCTCTGCTTGGGAACGCCCCCAAAACTATGGGTGCCAAACACTACATGGGAGGAGTCTATTGGACTTCTTCCCAATAGCCACAGCAGGGAAATCAGGACCTCCTGGGGGTCATAATGAGGAGCCACTGACCGATGGGCCACACCCACACTGGCCATGTTCCACTGCACCAGTGTGGCCTTCTTAATTTCTGGAATTCATCCACCAGCCTCCCTGGGACTCAGGCTACCTGTCACGTTAGTAACAGTTTTTGAATCCTGTCTTATCCGGTACCATCACTGGCTACCATGCAGGAATACAGACCCAACCCACCACGCATGGGACGCTCCTGATACGTCCTTTTGGTAGCCTTCAGGTTTTTATTTTAAGTTCTGATAACGAAGATAAATAACCTGGAGTACTGCTGGAATGGAAGGAAGCCCTTAATTGCTAGTTTCATTGGGCAGAAAAACATGAATTCTCTGATCATGCAGGTCGAGGTAATCACAAAGCAGTCTATAAGCCACTGCTTTGACCATACCACCACGGAGGACCATGTCATGGGTTTTAGGGTAAGTTTTCCAAAGCAAATGGAGCAAAGCAAATACTGAGCAGGCAGTGAGCCGGCCACACGTCGGGCTGGGCCAGTCCTCTGACCCTGGCTCTTACCTGTGCGAGTCTCCATGCTCAGTACTTCCAGACTTCTCCTCCAGGTCCCTTTTGAGGTTCTGACCATTCCCAGATGGTGGCACAGACCCTGGACTCTGAGCTGACGAAGTTCTCTGAGCCAGAAGAAAGAGAAATTGGAGAAGAAATCAAATAGGAGTGTCTGAAGACACAGAAGCATTTCTCAATTGGCCACTGGCCGCATCGTTGAGCGTCAGGTTGTTCATTTGCTTTATCATCCGCCTGAGCAGCGCCTGTGGGCTGGCATGAGCTGCACTCTGAGGTACAAGGTGAGCCGAGCAAGCACGGCCCCTGCTCTGCTCTGATGGAGGAGACACGCGGTTACACACAAGACTCCAGCTCAGTAGGACGACTGTTTTAGTCAAAAGCCAAGACTGGGGACACCTACCATACTTTGGGGGGGTCATCTGCTCCCCGGAGAAAGAGAAGGTATTTGCTCTAAGATCTTCAAGTGTCTAACTTGCTTGTGGCACCACCTAGATGAAAGACATTTTCCTCCTCCCTCCCCCTGGGCCTGCGAACCAGAATTCAGCCAGAAATCCGGGGGCGGGGGGGGACACTGAACAAAGAAAATGATGAGCCCTTGGAAACTTGGGGCCACCGGTCCGAGGCCCTCACCACTCTGAGAGGCGGTCGCTTTTCCTTCTCTCTCACAATAAGCTCATCTGCTGGGTAAGCAGTTTTTAAAACCAAGATACAAAAATATAAAGGACAGTCAAAACTTCAAATCGTGGGACAGAAAGAGATGAGAGGTGTTAAAAACTCGATTTAAATAATGCTCATTTAATGGAGGCGCCTGGGTGGCTCAGTCGGTTAAGCGTCTGTCTTCGGCTCAGGTCATGATCTCAGGGTCCTGGGATCGAGCCCCGCATCGGGTTCCCTGCTCAGCCTCTCCCTCTACCTGCCGCTCCCCCTGCTTGTGCTCTCTCTCTCTCTCTGTCAGATAAATAAACTCTTTAATAAATAAATAAATAAAGCTCATTAAGTGTAGTATAAATATCAGAAAGGGGGAAAGGGCTTTTTTAAACCCCAAGGAGTGTTTCCCAAAGCAGTGGTTGTCTTTCAGCCCATCTTCCCAGCAGTGCTCCTTCACAAGGCCCCACAGCCCTGCCCACTGGGGTGCACACAAGACTCCCCAAAGACCCAGAGGGGTGGGAATCTGGTGTGGGTTCTGTAGAATAAGAGTGCCAGCATTACCAGCAGGCTGTTTGTAGCCATTGTGGAAGAAGGCCACCCGCAACAAGACAGACTCGTGCTGGCAGGCAGAGAGAAGCCCGGATGAGGTACAGAGGGCAGAGGGGCAGTGGTCCCGGGGGTGCGGAGGCCTTGGTTCCACTTGGTCCTGGGGTCCAGCCTGTTCTGCCCCCTCCAACCAACGATTACACGAGATCTTGAGTCCCCGTTTGCCTTCACTGGTACAAGTTGGATTTCTGTCACTTGCAACCCAAAAAAGTACATTCCATAAATGATCAGACCAGCTTCGAAGGAGACAAAGTGTTCTATGTCAGCTAAGTTTAAGAAGCGCTGGTTATCTAGCCCTGTTTTAGAAATTCACAGTGCACATTATCCAGAAAGGATCTGAGAAGATCTGTGGTCGAATGACATTGAACTCTAACTCCTTTTCCCAAAGTTTCTTGACCACAGGATCCTTTTGTTCACGTGCTGCCTGTTACCATCTACTAGAGCTAGTGTTCCATGGAACACACTTTTGGGGACAGTTAGCCCAAGGCCTCATTTCTCTTCACCTTGCTTAAACCTGGCAGATGATCCTAATCCACAGGGCAGGGCAGCCCCTGGCCTGGGGGGCACCTTTGTGAAAATTGGAAGGTGACGCTGCTCTGGGCGGGTGTGTGGCCTGTGAGCAGACAGCACCTTCATGTGAATTAGAAACAGCTTCCCTTTCCTCCAGCTGTTACAGCTCAGACCTAGGCACATGGCTTGTTGGGTGCCTGGGAGAAACCGAGCTCCATGAGCCCCGAGGTCCTGTCCTTGAGGGAGGTGGCGGAGGCGCGGCACCAGGAGACACGCAAGAAGAGCTTCTCTGGACTTTCCAGGCTCCCTGTGGCTGCCTGCCCCTTGTTGCTAGAAATCTTCTCTCAGCCCTCGGGGACGCTGCTCCCCTACGCGACTCCAGAGACACACCCAGCCGGCCTTGCCCAACAAAGCCAGCAATTGGCGATACAAAACGCCTCTCCTAAGCCCAACAATTTACCAGCTGTGAGTACGGGATCCTGATGCAGTCGAATCATTTGATAAATATCTCATTTCACCCAGATCTTCCAGAAGGCATTTCCTGATTTGTCGATTCATTCAATTATCTAAAATACATTCATCTGGGGCGCCTGGGTGGTTCAGGTGGTTAAGCGTTTGCCTTCAGCTCAGGTCATGATCCCGGAGACCTGGGACGGAGCCCATGCTCAGCGGGGAGCCTGCTTCTCCTTCTCCCTCTGCCCTTGCCCCTCCCCCCTTTGTGCTCCCCCCCCCATGCTCATTCTCTCTCAAATAAATAAATAAAATCTTTAAAAAATAAATTAAAATAAGATAAAATAAAATACATGACCAGAACCAAAGCTAGAAGTGGGGGCTACCAAAGCTAGAAGTGGGGGCTACCAAAGTGAACGAGACTCCATCCCTTCCCTAGAGTTGCTCACAGTCTAGGGAGACAGCCCCCCATGCCATGACCACAGACGTGTAAACACAGGGCCCCCCAAAGGGAGATCCAGTCCTCCCGGGAAGGGAGGATGCCACCCACCAGCTCTATCAACCTCTAGGCTGGGGTTGTTGGAAATCAATTTTGGAGCTTTCGTGGGACATTTGGGTGCAAATCATCTGTGCAATCTGAACCTGGGTGGGGGGTCTTCTTGAGACCTTGAATTTTCTGTTGGATGGGTGGTGTCCTTGACCTTCACACACAGCCTGAACGGCAAGTTAGCTTTGGGTATGTTTCCCCCGACTAGGGCAGGTGTCTGAGCGGCTGGCTACTTTGTTCACCCAATTGTGTCCAAAGGTAAAAAAATCAAAGATGCCTCAACTCTCAGGGCCACACATCCCAGTGCTAACATGATCCTACAATTAGAAAATCTCCATTCACTTTTGCTGAGACAGAATGTGGGGGGAAATGACAATAAGAATAGCTCCTGTTTATTAAGCACTTAGTAAGTACCAGGCACTGGACTACTGGTCTCTGTGAACCATGTGATTGAAACTTCACAACAACTCTAAGAGGAAAGTGCTATTCATGTCCTTGTTTTACAGCTGAGGCTTACAGAGGGTAAGTCTTTGGCCAAGAGCACACAGCAGTGGAGTCTAGAGGGACCCATTTCTCTCCGACCCCAGCGCCGGGAAAAGGCATTTTTGTTCTATCCCTTTAATGGGGAAGTGTTGAAGGAGGCAGAGAGAGCTGGGGCTGATCCCTCACCTAAAAGAAGGGCTGCTGACCCCCTCCCTGCTGGTATGACTTTCATGCTGGCTGAACCATTCCCTGAAATGGGAGCTCCACCCTGTCCTACAGACCTCAGTCCCCTGACCTGCGAACCAGGATGACAATCATCCCTGTTGGATAGTATGAAGGCAGTTCAAACTTTAAATCACTGTCAATTCAACCTCCGAAGTGCTCCTGACCCTTCTAGAATGTTCTTTATCTGTATAACACTACTACCTTTGGACGCATGAGTTAAAAATCTTTACTACCTTAGCTCAAGAGTAACAATACAGAGTGAGTGACATTTTCATATCAGGTCCTGAATTGTTATAAATTGTGACCCAATTCCTACTTGTCGGAATGTCACGCAGGCCTTGGCTCCAAATACCTTCTGCAGCCAGGCTTCCCTTTCAATCACATTATCAGCAGCAAATGATTCTGCAAATAATTTAACAGAGAAATCTCCTGCTCTTTATTCCACGATCAAGGTTACTTTAAAGTAATTCTGGGAAGACACTGACATGTCTAACAGCCCAGACAGATGCAAACAACAGATGGTATAAGGAGGCAGATCTCTGCTCTAACTAAAGGGGATAAGAGACCACATGTTAACTTCCCTCAGGCAAAGGAATATAACAAGGGCTCAGATTCATCTTTAAAGCAGAAAAAAGGGTCTGCCTTTCTGCCTTTTCAGCAGCCCCACCCCTCCCCTACTAGAAAGCTAATCTGCAAGAAGAATACCATCTCTCTCCAACAAAACAGATATGGATGGAGTTGCCATGAAAGCATCAGTACTGGGTTCTGAAAGCCTAGATTCATTGCCCAAAATAGCACCTGGCATGGAGAGGCAGGCACTTCATAAATATTTGTTGAATGTTTAAAAAAATTGAGTATTTCCATTTAGGGGTGCCTGGGTGGCTCAGATGGTTAAGCATCTGCCTTCGGCTCAGGTCATGATCCCAGGGTCCTGGGATCGAGCCCCACGTCGGGCTCCTTGCTCGGCGGGGAGTCTGCTTCTCCCTCTGCCCCTGCCCCTTCCCCGCCCCCCCCCCGAATCATGTTCGCTCTCTCTCATGCTCTCTCTCTCAAATAAATAAATAAAATCTTTTTTAAAAAATAAAAATAAAATAAGTAAAAAATAGAGTATTTCCATTTGGTCGGTAGCCACTTCTGCAAACCGGGGGAGGCACACACAGGCCTCAGATCTCACTCTTCTACCACATTTCCCCTCCTTACAGTTTCTCCATCCCAGCAACAGCGCTAAGTCCTGTTGTTCACAGGACTCTCGGGGGTCTGCTGTGTCAACAGGCATCCTGCAAAACAGCACGTGTATCTAAAATTTCCCTCACGCTTCCAAACAGGAGCCTGGACAAAAAAATTGGCAGTCCTCCACATGACAAACTGCCTTGTCAAGTTGCTTCTTCAAATCTTTTCTCTGCTGCCACTGCTTGAGTAAACAAATAGCCTTTCTTTAGCTCTAGAATACTCCAGAGCCCAGGGTCTGTTTTAAAGGCATCTTTAAACAGGCACTTTCCAGCTCTAAAAAATACACTTTATCAAGAACTAAAGTGTCTTACCATTTAAAAAAAACAAAACAAAAAACTCCCCTGACCTTACCTCTTCCATGTGCTCCCTTTGGCTTACTGGTCATGCCCATAAAGAGGCTGAGTTAACATGGTTAGATCATGACCAGAGTGTCTTGCCAACTCGCCCACTCTTGGAGCAAGCTTCTCGGGAGCAGTGTGACTGCAGGTGAATGCTGGGAAGTAGACCAAAGGTCATCCCCATGGCACTAGGAATCGGATTTCAGAAACAACCGACAGGCTGCCAAATATGGAGGAACACATGTTCGGTGCTGGGGCCTGCTTGGGCCGCCCATCTGCCCTGTCACGGGAAGGCAAACGTTCAGACCAGTTACGCTGGATCATCCCAAACATCTCTTCCCCTCCGGGAAGAAAAGGAAAGATTGAAAATTAAAGCAGTTCATCCACACCGGCAGCAGAGGATGCCCCCGCCTTGAGCCTCACCTACCAGGCACTTTGTCACGCCAAGAAGGGGGAGGCCCCAAGGGTGGAATTTTCAGCTACCCCAGATGGAATGTTTTCTGACATGAATATGGCAGAAAAATGAACAGGCTTTGGAGTCAGAGAGAGCTGGGTTTGAAGGCCCACTCTTCCCTCAAAATACGGAGAAAAAAAGGTCATGTTTGCAGCAGGATTTGGATGCTTCTGCCTCATGTCCAGGAAGGGTTGAATCTAGGTTCTAGGTAGACACAGAAGATTTTAAAAGACATGGGATAAGATGTTAATTTTAGAGGAAGCTGCGGGAAGAGTAAGTGGGAGTTCTGTACTATCTTTGCAACATTTCTGTAAACCTGAAAAATTCCCAAATAAAAAGTTTAATTAGAGAAAAAAAAAAAAAGACGTGGTCCCTATCCTCCCAGCGAGTGAATGAGAGTTCCACATTCAGTGAACGATACCTATCTTCCCTCACCCAACAGCATCTGGGTCAAAATGGAAGAGTTACCCTAAAAGAACTCAGGAGCCTCCAAGATGCCCGAGTTGACATGTTCTGACATCTTTTGTCTATGGAGAAAGGAAAACCTTTGAGACTTCAAAAACATTGCCCAATATTAATGTCTTGTGTGGATTTAATATTTTAGAAGCAATATAATTTAAAGAAGGCTGGACCATTCAGAAAAACCAAATCGTTGCACCTCTTGGAGCCGGTTTATAGACAGAGGTCTATAAAATGGCGACTGCGATCCCTGGCCTGCCTGCCTCAGTGGCTGACGGGAGCACCTCATCAATATGGCAAAGAGTGGCACATACGGAGGAGAGTCTCTTTATTTCAAGTGATGGGTTTGTCAGGATAGCCTATCGTGTCCTATAACATTTATTCAACTCGATTTGAAATGCAGGCATAAACCTTAGGTTTTGCCCCTCTCAAATTCCTCCATCTGCTCATTTTCCTGCCAGAGCAGCATGCGGCTGGACTCAAGAATAAGAGCGCAGGTGCAGTGGTTAAAAGCCAAGCTTTCCTGCTTACTTAGCTGTAAGCCTTCGGGGTCTATGTCCCCATTACCGTATCTGGAAAATGGGGATCATAATTACAGGGTTTTCAAGGTTAAATAACATAATACATGAGGAGCACTTCACACAAGGCTAGACCATAGAAGACACTCATATATGTGTTATTATTATTACAAAGAAGAAACGGATTCAAAACTCATTAACTAAGAGCCCCAGGGGCTAAGTCCGCTTAGAGCTAAAGCAGTTAATCTGATTCTTTGGAAGATGCATCCGGCCCAAACCCGGAGCCATGCAGTTTGCAAACTCTAATAACAGCCCCAGTGAGAGTTAGCAGCAAGCCTCCAGGCGAAAGGGTCCCTAGGAGAGACTGTGGTAGCAGAGATTCACAGTGGAGGGGCTCTCCATTGTCACGAACTGGGGTTCACACTGCTTCACTGTCTCTTCCTTCCATTTTTTTCTCATCAAATGCAGTTAAATCATCCCAGATGCCCACCCACTGCCAGTAGAATATTAGAAGACGTTGTTTCTTCCAGGGCTAGTTTAACGCTCTCAGAACGTTGGGTTCTTTGGGTCCCTCAGGAAAGAGAGAAACTGCCCCCCCAACTTAAACTTGGGACCCCAAGCATCTGTAGCTTGAAACAATCCATGCCCATCCTGAGGGGTTGTTTATCTATTAATGAAATAGCCTGCAGAGAAATGCTCAGTCACGTTTCTGGGTGATCCAGACCCCAGGGTCAGCTCACGTAGCAGGGGATCTCCCGTGCTCCTGGTCCTCCGTTTCTGGGATGCCGGGGAATTCCACAGCCTGGGGCCGCAGGGCTGAGGTCGCCTTCAGGAACAAACCTCAGGCCCCGGCTGCTTCTTGGACTTGGAGCCAGGAACCAGGGGGACCTGCCCCGATGCGGCCTGGGCTGCGGGCAGTGCAGAGACCTGCTCTCCCCGCTCTGGATCCCATTTCTTTCCTGCTCATCCTTCAGCTCTGAGCCCAGACAGCAGCTCCCTGGGGCTGACACCCAGGGGCAGGTCAGGTGGCTCTGTACCTGTCATCTTGCTTCAGAGCATTGATCTCAGTTTCTACAGTTGAAAATCATTTTTTTCTGGGACTCAAACTACAGAAACATCCAGACGATGAAATCGCTTTAAAAGAGTTTTAAATGATCACAGATTTTTAAGTCAGGCCATTACAATAATAGGATGGGATGTTTTTTCTCCCTCCTCATGCTGCCAGAGCTGTTAATGGGCATCATGACGGCCCTGAGGGGAATCCAGGAGGTGGTAACGCCGGTGGGTGGAAGGTTGTCCTTCCCCTCTGCAATCTGGAAGCTCAGAGGCCTTCTCTGGGGCTCCTCCAAATGGAACACTCAGTAAAGAACAGGAACAATTGTCATTGTCACACTCACTGTCACAGCCTAGGACCACGGGCTGGAGGGGCTCCTCTTTCACCGTAAGTCCTTCCACGCAGGTCACGATGCAGGAAACCCCAGGAAGTGCCACTGGATGAAGGCTACTCTTGTCACGCTGCCACCTCTACCTCTGCTCCAGAGAGGGACACACACCCTAGGACCCTGACCCTCGCAGCGGCAGCGCACGCTCCCCTGGGCTCAGCGTGAGACGTTCTGCCGACCCCTGGCTGGCCTGTGCCCACCACCCCCACACGAGTCACCCTCCACAGCCCCAGTTATAACTGTGGATTTCTCTTCATTCCCAACCAACACGTCTGCAGGAAGGAGAGCTGCCAGGAAGGGGCAGCCTGGGGTCTGCGCGTGGGTCGCAGCTGTGCCTGTTGGTAGGGGCTGCCCCGGACTCCCAGAGAGCGATCGCCTGCCCCGAGGCCTCTGTGAGTCAGTTCCTGCAGGGATGGAGCAGGAGTGACCACGAGGACCCAGGACCCAAGGTGCAATAGCAGGTATCCCCCAGGGGCTGGGCTGGAGCTGAGAGCCCTTGGCGCATGAGGAGGAACCTTCAGTGAATGGATGGGCTCAGTCCAGCCTGCGTGTGTGAACTTGCCCCACCAATGGCTTCTGTTCTCTAGGGAGCACGGAAAAAAACAAAAAACAAAAAAACCCTCCAGGCCATATTCCTAAATTTCAGAGTTTAAATAGGGTTTGTGTGGATCAAAGAAGAAATAACTGACTTGTCAGCAGGATCCAGATACCGGACCATGGTGATGTTATTAAACTTGACTTCTTGAGTTAAGGTTAAATGGTCAATAACTAAGTCAACGATCAGTTGTTGCCAAAAAATTTCAAAAGCAAAAATGATTAAGATGGGCGCCTGGGTGGCTCAGTTGGTTAAGCGACTGCCTTCAGCTCAGGTCATGATCCTGGAGCCCAGGGATCGAGTCCCGCATCGGGCTCCCTGCTCGGCGGGGAGTCTGCTTCTCCCTCTGACCCTCCCTTCTCTCATGCTCTCTCTCTCTCTCTCATTCTCTCTCTCAAATAAATAAATAAAATCTTAAAAAAAAATGATTAAGATAATTTGCCAGCCCCCCTGCCAAGAGTTTATGAAGAGAGGTCCTATGAGGCTCACATCCCTGCTTCTCTCGGTGACTACATGAAGGTCCATTCTCCTCAGGCATCCGCCATCCCCCAACTCCGGAGCAGCTCAGTACACCCCTGCCTCATCTGACCCCCCACTCTCTGCCGCACGTGCACCCCAATCAGCCATCAGAAGAGAGCTGCCTCCCCTCCCCTCCCCCATCCTCACAATTCCCAGGTGTGTCTGCTTTCCTCTTCCCTCCACCAACCACAATGGCGAGGGATTGCTCTGTAAGCCCAAGTCGGCTCCAATCCCATCAACTCTCAACAGTCAAGGTCAGCCTTCCTTCGGTCCACCCGTCGATCACCCGTCCTCCACCAACCTCTGCCTCTCTCCCTCATTCCCACCAGCAGGCAGCCATCTAAGATCTTCAATCTTTAAACCCTCCGGGTTTAACTCCCTCTACTCCCTCTACTAGCTACCGTCCCAATATTCGGCTCCCTTTTCTAGAAAAGCTTATTGCATTATCTCTACCCCTCTCTCCACTTCCTTATCTCCAATTCCCTCTTCAGGCATCCAAACTGCATCCCTGTCATTCCACTGGAAATGCTTATCAAGGGTTCAAGGGGCAGTATGAGGTTCCCTCACACCGATGGCCTTCATATTGCCAAGTCAATGGGCAGGTGTCTGCTCCTTGATTTCTCAGGAGCATCTGATGCCTCTACTTTCTCTGGACACTCTCCTCCATGGACCTCCCAGGTCCTTCATTTTCCTATGTCTTCTGCTACAGCTCCTTCACAAACTGCCCCCTATCCCTGAGGCTCACACCTAAATATTAAAGGATATCTCAGGGATTAGTCCTGAGTCCCTTTGCCCATCCTCACTCACTCCCCAGGTGTTCTCATCCAGCTTTAAACACCTACGCTGGTGACTCCAACATGCATCTCAAGCTCCACCTCTTGTGCATCCAAATGCCTCTTTCACTGGAGTGCCCGAAAGGCATTCACATTTTATGGCCAAACCAGAACATTTGATTCTCTCCCTTCCCCCTAAACCTGCCCCTCCTCCAATCCTCCTGATCTCAGGGAAATGATGTTTCAATCTGCTCAGCAGCTCAGGCCAAACACCTAGGGCTCGTCCTTAATTCTGCTCTTTTCCCCACCCCCAAATTCCATCATCATCAAGCCCACCCTCTCTGCCTTCAAAATACATCCCCAATCCAGGGACCCCCTTCCCTGCCACCTCATTCCAAGCCATCACCATCCACGTCTCTGACTTCTAAATGGCCTCCTAACTAGTGTCCCTCCTCCATTTCTGCCCTCCGCCCCTTAAAGACCATTCTCTACATGGCAACTGCAAAGCTCTTTTTTAAAATCTCAAACCGGGGCACCTGGGTGGCTCAGTCGGTTGAACATCCGACTCTTGGTTTCGGCTCGGGTCAAAATCTCGGGTTTGTGAGATCAAGCCCCATGTTGGGCTCCGGAGCCTGCTTGGGATTCTCTCTCTCTAGCACCCCCCTCACCCCACCCCACCCCCCACTCCACTGGTTGCACACACACTCCTCTCTAAAATAATAATAATAATAATAATATTAAATAAAATAAAATCTCAAATCAGCTCATGTCACACCTCTGTTGAAAACTCACTGGTGGTTTTGCATCCCAGTTAGAAAGCTGATAATGACCTACAAGATTCACCCCCACCCACCTCCCTGATCTCGCATCTCGACATAATCTCTCACCCACTCTCCTCCAGCCACACTGGCCTTCTTTGCTGATCTCAAAATACAACAAGCTCATCCCTCCCAGACATGTCACACGTGCTCTTCCCTTTTCCAGAATGTTCCTTTTCCAGAACTTTATATGGCTGCCTCCGTCTGGGCACATGAGATCTGCACTGACCACTGATCAGAAATAGCCTCTAACCACAACGAAACACCACTTCACACCCACTAGGATGGCTATTATAAAAGCAAAAACCAAAATGAGAAAACCCCAAGAGTTCGCAAGGATGTGGAGAAATTAGAACCCTTGTGCATTGTTGATGGGAATGTAAAATGGTGCAGCCGTTGTGGAGAAGTCTGGTGGTTTTCAGGAAATTAAACACAGAATTCACATATGATCCAGCAAATTCAACTTTTGGATATCTACTGCAAAGAACTGAAAGCATGGAGTCACACATGTTTGCACAGCTGTGTTCACACCAACATTATTCACACTAGCTGAAAGGTGGCAGCAACCCACGTGTCCATCAGCAGATGAACGGATGAAGAGAATGTGGGATATAGATAATGGAGTACTATTCAGCCCTAAAGAGGAAGGACATTCTCACACAGGCTGCAACGAGGATGAACCTTGAAGGCATTGTGCTAAGTGAAACAGATCAGTCACAAAAGTGACTCCACTTAGGCGAGGTACCAAGTGGAGTCAGATTTAAAGTAGGAAAGTAGCATGGTGGCTGCCGAGGGCTGGGAGTGGCGAGGGGGATGTGGACATATCGGTTAATAGGTACCCAGTTTCAGTTTAAAAACATGAAAACTTTCTGGAGATGGATGGTGGGGATGGTTGCATAACGTGAATGTGCTTCACACCATTGAACATCCACTGTACACTGAAAAATGGTTGCAGTGCTAAATTTCATATAATGTATATTTTACAATAGAAAAATTTCTACAGAATCCTTCTTTGTTTCAGGAACTCAGTATCGATATTGACATCTGGCGAACTCACTATGTTCCGTAACAAGACTGGGGTGGCGGTGATGTGGGAAACAAAGGCAGAAGAGAAATTATTAAATTTCCTTACTACCTACAGCCCATTGACAAGTCCTTCAAACAGGCAGAGTGACATTCCTCTAGGGACTCAAGTGCCTGGATGTTGACACTTTGCTAAGGGCAAAGGGTAATCCTAGCCCAACCCCCCCCCGCCGAACCCAAGATCCTGTAAGCCTACTTTAACATATAAAAATTCTTTTGGAAACTTCCTTTATCTCTAAACCCCCCAAGATACGTGTTGCAATCATCCCCCAAGCATATGGCCCTCCGATATACATCTGAAGGGTCTCATGACTAAGGTTTTATTAGACGGTAATAAATGACCTTTTCCCAACAATAGCTAGGCCCTTCAGGGTCCTGGAAACCTTGCTTCCAAAATTCCTTAGGGACTTACACTATCCCTAACCCCCTCCCAACTTGAAAGTATATAATGGGACATTCCTCATGACCCCAGCGCAGCTTTCTGCCCATGGGTCCTGTCCCCGGGCTTTAATATGAAACCACCTTTTTGCACCAAAGACATCTCGAGAATTTTCTTGGCCGTCGGCTTTGAACCCTAATGTCTTTCCTCCATCGGCGGGCGCCCACGCCAGTCAGGAGACCACCCGGGGGACATGGCCATGCAGCTGGCACACGCCACCTTCCTACCGAAACCGCCCAGATCCTGCAAACCCCTCAGCCTGTTACTCCGGCCCGGTCTGCAGTGTTGAAGGCATTAGCCTGCAGCAGCCTCTTTGCCGGGCAAGGTAATAAAAATCACTGTTCCTCTTTATCCCCAATCTCTGGCTTCAGGTTTTATTTCGGCACAGAGGTCAGTTTTTGACAACATCACTGGTGGGATATACAGAGAAAGAAGCACACCAATCAGACCTACCTGGCAGCCACCCTTGGGGGTGGAGCAGCTCCTTTCTTTTCTTTTTAAAGATTTTATTTATTTATTTGATAGAGAGAGACAAAGCGAGAGAGGGAACACAAGCAGGGGGAGTGGGAGAGGGAGAGGCAGGCTTCCCGCGGAGCAGGGAGCCCGATGCAGGGCTCGATCCCAGGACCCTGGGACCATGACCTGAGCCACAGGCAGACGCTTAACGACTGAGCCACCCAGGCACCCCTTTCTTTGCTTTTTTTTTTTTAAGATTTTATTTATTTATTTAAGAGAGAGAGAGCGCTTGAGCGAGCAGTGGAGGGGGGAGGGAGAGAGAGAGAATCTCAAGCAGATTCTGCAGAGCTCGATCTCACGACCCTGAGACCACGACCTGAGCCAAAACCGAGAGTCGGACGCTTCGCCGACTGAGCCACCCAGGCTCTTTCCTTAAAGCCAGGAACACGCCACCCCGGGCCTCACGCCCCTCCCTCGTGTGTCGGGATATCAGGGCAGGTGGCATTTTACGGTCCCACCTTGACCACACCCACAAGCACACACCAACCTGGCCTGGCATTCTCTCCAGGTAAAATCTCCTTGGACCAGATGCAAAGCTCCTAATTGGCCCTCCTCCCCAGGGGACGGCCAGCACTTCAGCCGGAGCGACAACTCCGGGGCTCAGGCAGCTGCCTGACGACAGGGACAGCGGATGCAGAACGCAAGCTTTTCTCACGACACACCAGTTTTGCCCACGGGCGGCGAAGACGGAGCCGCGGGGCCACCGCGCCGTCCAAAGCCTCGAGGACAAGGGAAAGCAAAGCGGGGGCGAGCGGGCGGTTAGTGCGGGCTCCCCGCGTCTGCGCTCCGTGGAGAACGTGAGCTTTGCTGAGCGTCTGGGAGCAGGGCTGCTGTGCAGGCTCTTGGGCAGGCACCCCAAAATGTTGTCTTAAGAAGATCTAAACACAGATTGCAGATTCTGCTGTGTTTTACAGCTCCTTTGAGGTAGATGAAAGGAGGCAATGGGAGAAGGCGGAGCAAACCCCAAAATTTAAACGAACATGCCACGCGCCAAGTGGGCAAAGGCCTAGATGTTAGGAAGGGGGCCGAGCAGCAGAGCACATCTCCCGGTACCTGCACGGGCTCGGGGTTTGGAGGCCACAGGATGACGTTTCGCGAGCCAGAGTTCTCTTGCTGAAAGCAAAGGAGTCTCACCGTTAGGAGGGGCCGCGGTGAACAGGAACACCCCCCTCCCCCCTTCCCCTCCCCCCCCCCCCACCAGAGGGACAGTCTTGGCTGGTTTCTCTTCCTGCTAGGGGTACTCCCACCCTGCCCATGGCTACCAGGGGACATTAGTCACCAGAGGGAAAGGCACCTGCAGCCCGAGGGTGTAGGAAGAAGGCAAGGGTTGGCCCTGGGCAGGCCTGTCCTCATCCTTTGCCCTGATGACGGGCTGGCCCTTGATGCCCGGTGTTTCATCTGTGAACAGGAGGACCCTTCAGACCCCTGCCTTTCCTTCTAAGAGTTCACGTGTAAGCAGAATGCTGGGACCTCCAAGTGCATCTTCACAGAAGATGAGCCCCTGGGAGAGGCACGGGCATGGATGGGGTAGGGGGGGCATGGATGGGGTAGGGGGGGATAGGGAGTGTGGAGGCTGAGAAACTAGTTTGGGGCAGCCTGCACTGATCCAGCTGTGAGGTAACAGGGTGTGCGGTGGGGGTGGAGAGAAGAAAAAAAACTGCTAGAAAAAAACTACATCTTGAACGTGTTCTCCGTATACTTTTCATCTTTTGAGAAAGTGCTCTAAGTGATATTGATGGGGCCGTCACCCCCCTGGGCCCACCTTTCCCCTGCATGACTCGGGCTGGCCCATCAGAGTGTCCACATCTGGTGGCGCAGTGACGGATCCCAGCCAGGGCATGCGACACCATCAGGGCCAGTCCTCAGAGGGTGCTGACTGGGAGGCTGGACCGTTAACGGGAGGAAGTCTGGACGCCTGGAGCAGCCATTGGTGTTTTTGGTTTTGTTTTCTCTTCTGTTTCTACCAGGCTGAGGGCACCTCCCTAAGCACTCAGGCGTCACGGAGGAAAGCAGAGCAAGATCCAGAGAAGACAGATCTCCAGCATCCTCTTCTGAACCTCTGGACTCAGTGACTGCTGAGGCTAGACCCTCTCTCTGGACTTCCTAATTCTATAAGCCAAATAAGCCTTCTCTGCTTATAGTCATTGGAGACAGTTTTCTGGCTCTTGCAACCAAAGGAAAGTCCTAATTACATAGAAATTTGAAAGGCTAAATGGCCAGGCCATTCATTTATTAATTATAAATCACAGAATGACTTATTAAATGGGGAGAATGGGAGTGAGTGGAGTCAGAGGTTACCTCCATATTTCTGTCTTGGATGGTAGGGTAGATCATGGTACTTGGGAGGGGGGACACAGGAGGAGAAAAGGATGGGGGAGGGGGAGCTTAGTTCAGGTTTGAGGAAAGTGGGGTGACAGTGGATCATTCAGGAGACAGTGGAAAGATGAGTCTGGAACACCAACCCCATGGCGGAGCCCCGATCCTATAGCCAAATGTACTTGTGCTTCATTCCCACTTGTTTCTCTGTGCAAGGCAAACCTTGTGCTGACCCTGGAATCCTAAGGGCAATGCCATCATGCCCCACTGGGTCATGTGTGACTGAGGTTGGAGCTGTGAAAATTTGCAATGGCAGGAAGACATCTCCTGTCTGCTCCAGGAGGGAACTGGGATTGGGGCCTGGCAGGAGGTGAGAAGTAAAGATCTGAAACATTGAACTATATTCATTGCTTGCAAGGACACAGTGAGATTTGGACCCCCTCATACCCTGATGAGAAAAGTATAAATAGGCATCACCTTTCTGGAAAGTATTTTGTATGTAGATAGAGATAGATCTAGATCTAGTTCTATAGCAAGAATTTTGAAAACACCCTTTATTTGACCTAGCAATTCCATCTCTATGAGTCTATCCTAAGTAAACCAGCCTTTCATTCTGGACAGTGTCATTTAATAAATAATGAAGAAAACATGTAAACCACTTTAATTTGCCTGTATTCAGGTAGAAATTCATCTCAGATTCAAGAAGTTCAGCCACTGCCCCAAGGAAGTCTCTTCAAGCAGGTAAGACCAATGTTCCTCTATTCTAGGTTTTCTCAACCTTGGCACCTTTGACATTTTGAGAAGAATAATTCTCTGTTGTGGGGCTGTCCCTGTACCTTGAGAACATTTAGCAGCATCCCTGACCCCTACTAGATACCAGAAGCACCTCCACTCTGGAGCTGAGATAGTAGACCTGCCTGCAGACATTGATAAATGTCCTGGGGGTGGGGGCAAATACACCCCCAGTGAGAACCATCACTCTGTCGTGTTTGTAGCCAGAGTGGAGCTTACAGATGGTTTGGGGCCCAAACAGCTCTGCAAGTCTTTAGAGAAGGTATTGAATCTGAGCCACTTGGTTTGTTAATCAGCAGGACTAAAGGCCAGAATATGAGTCTAGTGCTGAACCAGTGGCCATGGCTTTCTTCACTCCAAAACACAAGATAGAACGTTCTTGTAAGTTAGAGGTTACAAAGAAGTAGGATGAGCCAACCCCAGCCAGCAGGAGCATCTTTTTGGCTCACAGAGTGTTTTAAAATAATTTAAATTAGTTGCCAACATTTTGAAAGTTGTAAAATTTCTTTACACAGCCTCGTCCAAGAAAATAGAAGAGAGCACTCCCCAACTCGTTTTATGAGATTAGTTTTAGCATGATACCAAAGCCAGAGAAAGAAAGGAAAACTACCAAGCAATGTTAATTGTGAATTTAGACACAAAAATCCTCAACAACATGTTAGCAAAGCAAGCCTAACAGTCTTTATAAATAATTATACACCATGACCAAGTAGGATTAATTCCAGGTATGCAAGACTGGTTCAACATTCGGAAATCAATCAGTGCAATCTAACTAACCAACAGCCCAAAGAAGAAAGAAAGGTCATATGGCTACATCAATTGACACAGAAAAATAAAAAAAGCATCTGAAAAAATCCAATACCCATTCATGATAAAAATCCTTAGCAAACTAGGAATAGAGGGGGATCTTCCTTAACTTGATAAAGAGAATTTATAGGGGTGCCTAGCTGGCTTAGTCAGTAGAGCATGCGACTCTTGACCTCAGGGTCATGAGTTTAAGCCCCATATTAGGCCTAGAGCTAAATAAATAAATAAATAAATAAATAAATAAATAAATAAATAAAGTTTAAAGAGAGAGAGAGAGAACTTATAAAATCCTGCAGCTAATATCTTACTTAACAGTGAAAGATGGAATGCTTTTCCCCCACAACTGGGAACTAGGTGAGGATGTCCACTCTGACCATTTCTAATTAACGTAGTACTGGAATTCCTAGCCACAGTAATAAGGCAGGAAAAAGAATTGAAAAGAAGAAATGCAACTCTCCCTATTTGCAAATACCATGATTGTTTACATAGAAAATCCCAAAGAATCTACAAAAAGCCCTTTGGAACTAATAAGTGAGTTCAGCAAGGTCACAGGATGTAAGATCAACACACAAAAAAATCAATACACTAACAATGAACATGTGGCAACCAAAGTTAAAAACACAATACTATTTATAATTACTGCAAATAAAATGAAATACTTAGGCATACACTTAAAACATATGCAGGATCTATATGCTGAAATTTATGAAATGATGATGAAAGAAATCAAAAAGAAGCACTGTGTGTTCACGGAATGGAAGACTCATCATAGTAGAGATGTCAATTTTCCCAGTGTATCTATAGGTTTAATGTAATCCCTATCAAAATCCCAGCAATGTATTTTTTAGACATAGACAAGCTTATTCTAAAATTGTATGGAAAGCTTTAAGTCCTAGAATAGCTAAAACAATTTTGAAAAGTAGTCAGGAGGCAGAGGACTTATTATATAGCAGCAGTAATCAAGACTGTGTGGTATCAGCAGAAGAGTAGACACATAGATCAATGGAATAAAAAAGAGAACCCAGAAACAGACACACACAAATATGACCAACTGATTTTTGACAAAGGTGCAAAAGCAGTTTAATAGAGAAAGAATAGTATTTTCAACACACAGTAGTGGAGAGATGGCCATTCGTGGGCAAAAGAAAACGGAACAAAAACATAGAAAATGAACTTCAACCTAAATCTCATACCTTACACAAACATGAATGCAAAATGGATCATGGACTTAATATAAAATGTCAAACTATAAAATTTTTGGAAAAAATAACATAGGAGAAAATCTTCAGGATGTAGGGGTAGAAAAAGAATTCTTAGACTTGACACCAAAAGCACTAGACTTGACAGAAAAGGAAAAGGAAAAACTGATCAGTTGTACCTCATAAAAACTTTTGTTCTGCAAAAGATTCTGTTCAGGTGATGAGAAGACAAGCTACGAGTGGGAGAAAATATTTGCAAACCACAATTTGACAAAGGATTAGTATCTAGACTATATAAAGACTCTTAACACTCAACAGTTTATAAAAAACAATTAGAAAATGCATAAAAGACATGAACACATATTTCACCACAGAGAACACACAGACAGCAACAAGCTCATGAAAGATGATCAGCAACACCAGTTATCATGGAAATGCAAATTAAAACCACAGCGACACATCACAACACACATATCAGCATGGCATCACCAAATAGTGACAACACCAAACGATGACCAGGATGTGGCAAAACTGGATCACTCATCCATTGCGTGTTGCTGGTGGGAATGTAAAATGGTACAGAGATTCTATCTCACCGTTTGGTGGTTCCTTATAAAACTAAACATGCAACTAGCACATGATCCAGCAATTGCGCTCTTGGGCATCTGCATCAGAGAAACAAAAACATGCTCACACGCACACAAAAACCTGTATACAAATGTTCACAATAGCTTTATTTGTAATCGTCCCAAGCTGGAAACAACCAGATGTTTCTAGACCATGGAGCACAACTCAGCAAGTAAAAGGAGTAAACTACTGATACACGTAACTACCTGGATGAATCTCGAGGAAATTAAGCAGAGTGAGAAAAGCCAATTCCAAAAGGTCCTACACCGTGTGATTCTATTTATATAACATTCTCAGAAAGCCAAAATTACAGACATAGAGGACAAACGAGGAGGCGCCAGGGATTAGGGGTGGGGAACAGGAGGTGGTGAAAGGAAAACTGAAAGGAATCCTTCAGGTGATGGAAATGTTCGGTATCTTGACTGTCTCAATGTGGGTATGGGTGTGCGCTGTAGTTTCAAAAGATGTTACCCTGGGGGAAACTAGGTAAAGGGTTCAGGGACCTCTCTGTATTAGGTCTTGCAACAGCATGCCAATCTACCATTGCCTCAACATAAGAAATTTAACTATAAATGCTTTTATGATTTCATAGAAAATTACGGGCTTTTGACTTCTCTTGAAGAGATAGGAAGCTCTTGTGACACTGGGTCTGCACTCCCACGTGGCAGCCATCAGCCAGAGTTGATGGTGGTGCCTCCTTCAGACAATAGGACAGGATCCCTCCTGTTTGCCACAGTCCCTCCTCCTCCCTATTGTCTCACACCCTGCCATTGACCACAGTTACTGTTTCTGGCCTGCTCCTAAAGACTGGAGTTTGCCACATTTTGTCTCAATGATTCCTGTGTTCCTCCTTGAGAAAAGAGGATTGTAGGGAAGAAGAAGGCAGAGGGAAAGCAAATTGCCTTATGCTGCCTTTCAGATCCAATTATCTCACTCAGAAAACTCAATACCATGAATCCAAAATTTCCACTGTGTGTGAGATAAATAGGAAAGCGTCCTCCTGATTTTGTTCACCAGGGCATTGAATTAAGTCTCTCAAACTGAAAATGGAGAGCTATAAAATTTGAATATATTTTAACAGTCCCAGGTGTATGCGCAATTAAGCAGTTAAAGCTCATTCCTCAGTTGTGAAAACCTTCCCTAACATGGAAATGATAGTTCACGTTTAATCTGCTCAACATGGATAGATTTGAAGATCACTCTTTAAGGGCCATAACTTTATTTTGGGGAGGAGTGTGGATAAGGTTTCATTTCAACCTCCTCTGATGCATCCACATAAGTAAACGGATGGGTGGTCACAATCCAGGAAAAATGTGCCAAACTCTTATTATTTTAAAAGCACAAAATAGTTAAACTAGTTTTTTTTTTAATATGGTTTATAAAATCAGGGCTAGCCTTAATACAAGAATTCTGAAAATGCAAATGTTAAATGCTTCTGTGTGTCCGTATGTATTTATGCATAACCTGTGTTTTCACTTGTTCCTTCCTGGGTGGAGAGGAGATGCTGAAAAAAAGAAAATCTAGTCAAGGTCAGTCAAGGGACCCGTGCAGGTTGAGGGGTAAGCTCCCTGACACCCACCTGGCTTTCCGAGGTGCTGTTCTCATTGCCCATGGTGATTCAGGGTGCCAGCGTCCCTCAGGATTTTACCAGAAGCAACTAGAAGAAATAAAAAGGTATACACATCTGTAAAATTGAGGAAGATCTGAGGCTTTTTCTCTCCGCACCTCTCCCCAGACTCAAAAGCCAGATGATGGGAAATGTGGATCTCTGCAGTCACATCATGGAAAATCGCTTTTGAAGGGTTTTCTTTTGCGATATGCCACCCAGACTTCTTTCCCAGGACAGGCTGCTGTGTTTGTTCCCCAGCCCAGGGTTGGCAGCCGTTTCTGAAAAACGAGTTTGTCCCTGAGTCTGTGTGAACGCCAATGTACACACATAGGTGTATCCACAAATGGAGTGACAGGAGGGGCTCAGGTGCCAAAGAAAGTTCCAGGGGTGACACTCTCAGGGTGTTTTCTGCTCCTAATTGTGCTCCCTCCGGAAATGCAGAGTGTGGCACTTCCCCCCATCAAGTGACCCACAGAGCCGGGTGTCGCACATTAGGAGGCTTGAAATCCACTTTCCTTCAGTAACATATTTTTTACTCAAAGCGCTTGTTTCATCAAATCAGTTTCGCTTCTGCACATATTTTTATGAGGGCAGAATGGTTTTCTTGGTGAGGAAAATGGGTTGCCGGGGCCAGACAAGGAATAAATCATCAGGTAAAGGGGCGGGCTGCCCAGACCACTAGACCCGTTCCATCGGGCTCGCTTAGCGACGGTGATGATTAATCACCGTCCTCGGGAGGAGGCTTCCCACACAGCTCACAGAGTTCCACAAGACCCCATAACATCAGCAGGACGGGGACTCTCACCCGCACTTTTTCTACACGGAGAAACTACGTTACAGAAAACTTGTAGAATTATCAACTTTTAGAGCTGGAGCCTGAGAGATTACCAGTCTGATCCAGCGGGGGAAACTGAAACCAGAGAAGGGAAGGGGGCTTGCCAAAGACCCAAGCTGGAAAACGGACTCAGTCTCCTGCCTTCTAACTCAAGATTTCTTCCACAACAGTATTTGCTTCCACCATAGTATTTGATGGAAATATTAGCTCAGAAAACTTCGGTGATTCCACTGATTGCTTATCCATTCAACCAACACTGACTGAGTAGCTACCACGTGCTACGTGTACTGAACAGTCACGGGAAAAGAAAATGTGAGTATTTTCAGCAGCACAAATAAAATGCCCCCCAAACTGAGAAAACTGGAAGTGACATCACTGTAGTAGTGATCGATTGATTCTCTCACTCCAAACCCTTGGGTCAAAAGGATACAATTCCTTAATCCTTTCTTGCCATTTACTGTTTATAAGATGGGGGAAAAAAATCATACGCTCACTTACAGAACATTAAAATCTTCATGTATTTAAAATTGATCACTTCAGGGTTTTTTGGGGTTTTTTTTGAGGGTCATTTGGAAAATGATGCCTCATTAGCAAACAGTGATGACTGTTAATCGTTATGACTGTATCAATGATTGTCACTTCCCCATGCCCACGAGTTTAACCCACACGCAGTTGGGATTTCATAGTTTGATGTAGTTTTTTTTTTAATTTTTTATTTATTTACTTGCCAGAGAGAGAGAGAGAGAGAGCACAAGCAGGGGGAGCAGCAGAGGGAGAGGGAGAAGCAGGCTCCCCGCTGAGCAAGGAGCCCAAAGCGGGACTCGATCCCAGGACCCTGGGGATCATGACCTGAGCCGAAGGCAGACGCTTAACCGACTGAGCCCCCCAGGCGCCCCAGTTCAATGTAATATTAATTTTTGCATTTCATTCACCAGATTAAATTCAATAACTGCATTACAAATCAGAGCGCCCGAACTAGCTTTTTATACAGGTAACCATGACAAAACTACTTCTGGCTCAGGGTGCCTGGGTGACACAGTCGGTTGAGCCTCGGATTCTTGATTTTGGCTCAGGTCATGATCTCGGGGTGGTGAGGTCGAGCCCCGTGTTGGGCCCCGCGCTCAGCGGGGAGTCAGCTTGAGACTCTCTCTCCCTCTCCCTCCGCCTCTTCCGCTTGTGCTCACGCTCTCTCTCTCTCTCCCTAAAAAAGTAAATCTTAAAAAAAATACTAAACCTACTTCTGGCTCAGTGTAAATTTCAAAACTACAGAGAGAAGGCTTGGCTCTTTCGGGAACTCTCTCCTCCTGAGCTACAGCATTGCCAGCCCCTCGAGCTCCCCCAAGACCAGAAAGGAAGGCGGGTCCAGCTCTGCCGTCTACTTACATTCAGGGAAGGTCTGGGACTTTGGAGGCTGCGGGCCCACGGGAGGTCTGCTTTCCAGCAGTTGGACTTTCTCTTCCATTTAGAAGCAGGTGAGGCCTACGCAGAGGCGCTGGCCCACGTCACCCAGTTGGGCAGACAAGCCGTCTCCACCCTTGACACGGACACAAACCAGCTGCGCCTCATACCTGAGCCGCGGGCCACGCGGAGCCGCTGTGATCACACAAACGCGGAATCAGCATTTCTGAGCCCATCGTGGCCCGGGCCTTTCACGTAGAGGATTTTCCCCGTTATTACAGGAGCAGGGCCCCTTTCAGAGAGGGCTTATCCAGACTAAAACTGGCCCTGTGACCTGATTGGCTGCACCTAAGCGATCCGAACTGTCCTGCCCGGCAAGCAGGGCATTCACTCTCCGGATCATTCACTCGCCCTTCAGGCCGCAGAGCAGGGACAAACCGTCCAGGGGAAGAGGAGTAAAATGCGCAAAGGGCTTCCTGTTGGCACCTGGAAAAATCCCACCCTAAGTAATGTGGCAAGACAAAGAGAACTTGTGAAAATAGGATGACGCCAGCAGTCTGGCACCTGTTTACAGTGTGTTGTGTGGAGAATGTACTTACCGAGGCGGGGCTTGAGTCTCAACAAGTGAAGTCATAAAAAGCCGCAGGCTTGGCCAGGGCGCCGAGAGGCGGACCTGCCCTCCAGGGTGGAGGAGGCTCTGAGGCCTTTGGGTGGGACCGATGATGGGCAGCCGCCCAGAGCCCCTCGTGCCCGGCAGCCTTCCACCTCCCAGGATTCCTCCCATTATCACCAGGCAGCCACTCTTCTGCAGGAATGCAGCTGGTTTCGGTTTTGTGAGTCTTTCTCTGTGCAGAAGCCCCTGAGCCCTGCCACAGGGTGCGACCCCTCCTGGGAAACAAGTTGGCATTGCATCAGAGCCTCCCTGGAGACCAGGTGTCTGACCAAGCTCGGAGGAGTGTCAGGAACTTCTTGGAGGGGCATGTTGGTTGTTGGGGGAGGAGCTTGGTGCCCCCACTTGTGGTTGGAACAGAGCAGAAGTGTATATGTTTCGACAAATGAACGGATAATCAAATTGTGATAGGCCCATACATCAGAATATTAATCAGCCATGAAAGGGAGTGAAGTTCTGATACATGTAACCCACTCAGACGAGCCTCAAAACTTACTGAGTGAAAAAAGGCAGAAACAAACGGTCACATATTGTGTGATTTCACCGATAGGAAATGCCCAAAAGAGGCAAATCCAGAGGGACAGAAACCAGGCTGATGGTTCGCAAGGGCTGGGGGCAGGGTGAGTAACTTCTTGATGGGTTCAGGGTTTTATTTCAGCGTGATGAAAATATTCTGGAACTAGATAGAAGTGGTGGTTGCCCAGCGTTGGGAATGTGGTAAATATAACCACATTGTTCACTTTAAAATGGTTAATTTTGTGTTACGTGAATTTCGCCTCATGTTTTAAAGGTGTGTGTGTTTCATATCTTGGGGTTCTGCATCTACTATTTAAAAAAAGAATTCCACGGGGGAGGGGGGCGGTGGGAGGAACGTCTGAAAACTGTTACTTTTATGTTTATTAACACCAGGTTTCTGTACAATTAAGGATTGGTGGGATGAGAAACAAGAATGTTTGCCTCCCCCGCCCCCCAAATCACAGGAGAATTCTTCTAGGGAAGAGAATCTTTTTAAGTGAAATATCTTGGATGAGCCAACTGGAAATGAAGAGAGGTCATTCAGGGGGCAACAGGGGGCAAACATAGAAAAAAGGAAGGGGAGGATTGGAGGCACACTCCTGGGGGAGAGAAGGAGGAAGAGAGGCTGGCCAACCAAAATGGCGGAGTCGCATAAGGCCGTTGGAGGTGGGGAATGTTCAGGATTCAATTTCAGCTGTATACCTTCATTAGTGCGTATTCCTTCCATGAACCATCTCCTCAGTCAACTCATGGGTGGCCACTGATACCACTTTCGCTGCCACTGTTGGTCCCATGACCACTGTCATGACTGCTGGATACTGGGCATTATCACTGACGCCCATCCCAACACCGCTGCCCAGAAGTGGCCACAGCCAGTGGGGAAGAGAACAAATAAATAGACCAACTTCTCAGCTTCCATCCCAGAAGCTGGTGCTCCATCTCTTATAATAAAGTGCCTGGGCACTGGGGACGTGTTCAGATGCCAGGCACTATGGAATCCAGAGTGTCCACATTCCTTAGTCGTGATCACGTCTCCCCAAGGCAGTGCTCTGATGGACCTCAATATCAGTCTCCTTGACTTACCACTGTCTACACGTGTCCGTGGCTGATCAGTTGCCCTCTTTGTCTTCTTCCAAGCTGGACATTCAGCAAGCAACCAGATTCCCATTTCCCACCACACATGGCTAAACACACATGTGTATGGGTTCCCCCGTCCATCTCTGGGACAACCTCCCTTTGGAGGCAGGGGTTGGGATTATGAACCAGACTGCTGTCACATGAATACTAGCTTCACCACTTACCTGGTGTGTAAATTCTGGCAAATTAATATTTAATTTCTGTGTCCTCGGTTTTGTCATCTCTAAAATGGGAATCATAGCAATACCTACCTCGCATGGCCGTAATGAGTTAATTTCAGTAAAGCTCTCGGAACAGAGTAAGCCCTAGATAAACTGCTGCCTGTTCTATCATTGCGGGCAGGGGGTCTGTTTGGAGTCCCAGTAGGCAAATCCCTCAGTGAAACAAGGCTTATACTGCCTTCTTTTTATCCCTTCAGTAAAATCATGAATTTGGGTGCAACTACTTAGAAATCAGTACATCTGCAATAAAAGCTCAGCTAAACTGACTTGTGCACTAGAAGAAACCCATGGTGACTAAGACATCTTATAACACAGACTCAATAAGAAGAAAGTAAATTGTTTCAAGAACTTTTGAACGAGCCATTTACACTGAAATGTTTACTGGGCTGGTGACACACCATTCCGATCCTGTCCCTCTCCATGGGCATCGCTGGGCACCAGGTGTTAACTTAGCTAGAGTACCTCTATGTCCTCAGGTGAATTAAACTGCCTATCTTTACAAAGGATCCACAGTTTAGGCTTCTAATTCATTCCAGTGGCTTGCACAAACGAGACTGAATCCACAAAGGTCTCTTCTACCCACTTGTTTCTGTACGAGCCTAAACAGCCAGCTGACCTCAACCTACTCACCCATAGATTAAATATATAAAATTCATTTTAAAGGATAATTGTTTGGGAGGATTTTTGTTTCTCAACTGGTTTACTGGTGTCACATCATCGAAGCCCCAAAAGACCCCGAATGTAAGATAGGACAGTCTTTGATTCATTAATTCACGTCTTCACGCGTTCTATAAATATTGAGCTTTTTTATGTACCAAGCATGGAGGCGCTCGTGTGCTCTTTAATACTTACGGCGAGGCCATGGGGTAGGTATTTTCTCTTTTTATGGATGAACAACCAAAGCCCAGAGGGATCAAGTCACATGGTCAAAGACCAGCTGAGAGCAAGAGGAAGGATGGAGTCTGGTTGGCCCCAGGCCCTACATTCACGAAGGATGTGATGCTCCCACCTTGGAAGATTTTTCTATACAGTTCAAAGGTAATTGATGGCCTTTTTCTCTCATTTCTTTTTCTGCTCATTGACTTCTGGAGTAGAGCATGGAGTTTTTAGGTGTTGGCAACCAGAACTAGTTGGGAGGGTCCCAGCTGATGCGACCTCCCCGCGCG
>NC_138374.1:8657836-8754119 GCF_054177405.1 Leptonychotes weddellii
TGGGAATGTATCTGTTTTAAAGGCTTAAGAAGTTTTGATTTTTCTCCTGCATTGAGCACGTTAGGTTGTTAGTGCTGGAAGAAACTTGGAGATCATCTTCACCGACACCTCCTTCACAGACGGGGAAGCCGAGGCCAAGAGGGTGGGAATGATCTACCCTGGTCTCCCAGCGAGCAGGGCCTGGAGCCCGGTCTCGACTTGGACAGGCGTGCTCCCCCCAGACAGCCTCCCCCTGAGCGGGCCTCTGCAGTCGCCTCTGGACCAGACTAGCAAGGTCAGAGGAGACCTGCCTTCCCTGCTGTGGCTTTGCCCTCGGGCCACGGTGGCGTCCAGCCAGTCAGGCCCTGTGTCAGCTGAGCATGTGGGGAGGCATCGGCTGGAGGCATCCAGCTTCTGTCTGCTCACTGACGGCGAGCCCAGGTTCACCTGACCAGCGGTGACTTTGGCCGCAGGACACGCCCAGCGACCTCAGCCAGCTGCTTGTTCCCACAGATGGCCCCAGCAGGCAGGAGACCTCATCTTCTCCCTCCCATGGCTGAATTCAGTTGTTCTAACTCCCTACCTTGCACAGCTGAGCATTTAGCTACTTATAGCTCTGTTATCATGTTCCTGTTTTAATACAAACAAACAGCCGTAGCCTGGGAAGGGGATTTATTGAGAGACCTCGCCTGCTTTCTGCTCTGGCAGGGACCTGGCTGCTCTGTAGGGTTTGAGTGACATGACAGATCTTCCCCGCCACTCTCCCCCAGCCTCCGCCATCTCTGAGGCCACCAGGAAATTTAGATGGGAGAAGCCCAGCCTTGTAGAAGGCGGGGACTGGGAGGAACTCAGAAATCAGTCTCTCCTGCCCCAGGGACCAGAGACCACTGCACTCAGCCCCGCTGCTGGGGAGAGGCTGGGCCAGTCATGCAGTAACCCTCCCAGCCTCAAACCTACTGTATTCCGGTGGGGGACTCTGCCAACCCGCTTCTGCTTGGCCAGCTGCTCTTGCTAGGCCCTGCCGGAGGAGGCAGAGGCCAGAGGTGGAAGGAGGAAGGAGAACACACTCCTTCCAGTCTGTTTTTCCTGTTCTGGGAGCAGCATCCAGCCTCACGGCTTCACGTCGGGGGTGGGGGGCGGGGGCAGTCCCCCCCTTGCAGCGCTGGGGTCCCGTGTGCAGTCGTCCCGACGCCTACAGAGCTCGCCTCATGGCTGGGGCTCCCTCCACAGGGGTCTGAGGTTCCCTTCTGTGGGGCCCTCCTCCAAGCTTCTAAATTTGAATAATTCCAGCTTCTCTCTGCTCCCTAAGCCCTGAGTGTGATAACCGCCTCCTGCAGGCGCCACTTTCTATCATAACTCCGAGTTGGCTTTTCTGCCTTGCTCTTTACCTAGATAACACTTCTTTACAACAAATTCTTTCTGTTAAAATAACCTAGACACTTCTGTCTTGACTCGACTGGCTGATAGGCTGGCAGAGCTGGGATTCCAACCCAGATCTCCTTTCTCCAGGTTCCATACTCCCTGCTTTGGAATCCAATAAAAGTGTGTTCCATTCAATGAATGACAAGGTGAGTTCCTTCCATTCATCAGTTCTGACTTTAATAAGATGTAGTTGGGATTCCCCACCACCCCAGCAACCCACTGTCACCCACTCACAACGTAGACTTCCTGTCAGGCCAATGTCAGTCTCTACCAGCAGCTTTAGAATCGGGGCGCACGAGAGCTCTAGCTCATCGCAGGGCTTCCCGACCTTTCACGTCTTGGCACACGTACTCTACTATGAAGACATGTGCCCAGCCCCTGACTTGGGGACATGGACAGGGCTGCATGAGGCTTCATCCCCTGCCCGGGCCCCACCTGACCACACCACAGGTTGAGGGGATTGGAATCCTGGCACACCCATGGCCAGTCTACACACCGGTGAGCCCTGCTCTATGTGGAGAAGCACTGACTTAGTCTAACGCCCCCATTTTACAGATGATCAATCAAGGCCAGAGACCTTTGGTAGCTTGCCCGAATTTAAATCTCAGCTCCCCTTCACCCTCCAGCAGCCGAATCCAGCTAATTCACAACCTGACACCAGAATTCCTCTTAGGAAGGAACACTCTTTGCGCAAAGAACCGAATTTAGTCTGTGTAGGTGTCAAGGATTGGCAGGAGCTGCAGCTCAGATGGCTAAGGGCCTCCCTGTGTGAAAGGAGAGTAAGGAGGCTTGGTTCCTGAGGTGAAGGTCAGAGAAGAGGACAGAGGGGCGGAAGAAAGACCTGGGCATTGGTGTGAGATAGAGAATGATGGAGGGGGGTCAGGGGAACTTGCCCTGAATGCGGGCTGAGGACACTTGAGTAACAGTCATGCCCAACGTCACTTTCCCTCCATTATGGCACACAGCCCTCCTCTTGGGCCCCAGATCTTCACACGACCACAGTCACAAATGCTTTGATAGCACTTTGTTCTGCTGTGTTTTACTTTTGGCAGGGGCTGGGGGGCTGGAACTTGAAGAAGGAGCTGCATTTTATTCATATTTGGGTCAATACAGTAGTCAAGTAGGCACTTGAGAGCAGAGGAGACCAGACTATACAAGCCCTGGGGGGTTCACAGAAATCGTGGGGTGCACCTTGGGGATCCTCTCAGCACAGACTTGAACCGGAGTCTAAAGGCGCAGAGAAACACCAACTGACGTCTGGGTGAGCATACATTTGTAAACTTAAATAAAATCCACAGAATCAAAATCGGGGATCATGCATACTGTTTGTACTCTTTTTGGGTTTTTTGTTTTGTTTTTTAAAGATTTTTATTTTGGAGGGCAGCTGGGTGGCTCAGTTGTTAAGTGTCTGCGTTCGGCTCAGGTCATGATCCCAGGGTCCTGGGATTGAGCCCCGCATCAGGCTCTCTGCTCGGCGGGAAGCCTGCTTCTCCCTCTCCCACTCCCCCTGCTTGTGTTCCCTCTCTCGCTGTGTCTCTGTCTGTCAAATAAGTAAATAAAATCTTTTAAAAAAGGGGGGGGTTAATTTTTTTAAGTAATCTCTACACCCAACATGGAGCTCGAACCTACAGTCCCGAGATCAAGAGTCGTATGCTCTACCAACTGAGCCAGTCAGGTGCCCCTGTTTGTACTCTTTTTGAAACTGCTTTTTATTTTCCATTTCATAGTGACATATCAAAAACAATTCCTCGTGCCTGTAACATCCGATTTAATAGCTGCAGTGGACACAAAGTTGTTTCCAAGTGTTTGCTGTTTACAAACCATCTCGTTTTGTATAGCTTGTCTCTGCCTGGATGGTTGAGGAGGTTGCAGGGGAGGTGGGAGGCGAGCCTAGACCTGCTGTAGATCAAGCAGGAAGGTATTGAAACCAGAGAACTGTGAATGGGGGACAGACTTGGGGGCGCAATCAGGTTGGCAGGATCAGACATGGGGGTAAGGACTGTCCGGGTGGAGAGCAGGCAGAGGGCTGGGTGAGCAAGGACACAGTGTGGCCGGAGGCAGTGGGAGGGCTGCCGCTAGAGTGGGGATGGAGGACATCTCCAGAAGCACAGGGGCTTCTTCTTGTCTCAGGAGAGCGTTGTAGCCCTGCGCTGCCTTTGAATGCAGAGACCTGGGGTCTCCACCGGCAATCACAGCCTGGGATGTTTGATACAGGTCTTGAAGGGTCTAGTTCATCAGCTGGAATCTGGCTCTTTGGGGGACAGAGGCCAGGTACTTTTGGTGATGATGCTTTCTAGGTTTTGCACGTCTAAACCAGAACCTGGGAATAATCATGGAATCTCTGGGTCTGCTTGAATACTGCCAATGACGGGAAGTTCTCTGTCCTATTCCTCTCCCATGGTAAAATAACAATTTACAAGCATGGCCCCTTGACTGGTGATCATCAGCATCATCTTGGTCCATGCCAGACTGAGTATCACTGCCTTATATCTCTCTGAGGATGATGCTCTGAGCATCCCACATTCTAAACAGTGCATAGTCCCTTAGCCCAAAATGGAAATGTGAAGCCACATATTGGTTTGCAATAAGGGGTCTCTTTTCCTCCTGTTGAAACATATATTTGATGACACGTTCAAATACAAGATTCTCCTTACTCACAATTTTCATATAGCCCTGTGCATACTGGATATTAGCAAAACCATATTTCTTATGAAAACAGGCTGTTAAAACCCACAAACATTCAGACATCATTTGAATCCAAACGCTAAACTATGCTGTCATTTTTGGAAATCAAATACAGTATGAACGTAATTGGGAACTGCAGGCCAAGGGGAGGGTGGGAGGAGATGGGGAAAGGGGTGGGAAGGCAGACCCGGTGGAAATCTTGAGCGTGGTTGGGATATCAGGGCCAGTTATATCGGAGCCAAGATATTATACTGATGAGCCATATGTTAGAGCTGCACTAAGAAATGAAAGGTATTTGCATTCTATATGACATAATACAACACAGGCAATTATTAGGGCTTAGAGAGAGTTTCAGCTAACATCAAGCAATTTTATTATGTAAAATAAAAAATAGCTTTTTAAGACTTTTCTTCTTCAATTTTATTGTAAACCTATTTTTTAAAATTTAAGGTTAATAATAATTACCATATAATTTAAAAGTCCTTATAAACAAGACTTTGTTAAATCCCATTTGCTCAGACTATAGGGCTTTCCAACAAGAACAAAAAGAATATCTTAATCGTATTTTCCTGTTTTTTTTTTTTCTAATTAACTTTTGGGGTAGTGACCTGCATCCCAATACTTCCTCCTCAAAAGATATAAAACAATAAGCAAGAGAAAGTCAATGTGTGCAACCACCAGACCCTCAGGATAACTTGAAGACAGGAAGAAAACAGAGACAGTGAAGATTTCTTCAAAATAACTGAACAACAATCTTGGAGTGCAATTTCTCATGTGCCCACCTCGGCCCTCCATGAATCTGTGGAAAGCACAGGTAGACCTAGTTCTACAGAAAAACAGCAGAGAAGACAGAAGGAAGCTAAACCTAATGATTAAGTTTCCTGGTTGGACTTCAGATGTGGGACCCGGCGCCTCCAGGGGAGCTCAGCCCAAGCACTGCTCCCCAAGCCCCAGCTCAGCCCCTCTCTCTCACCCCCGTTGGTTTGGTTCCTAGGACCATGTGTCTGACCACTGTCTGGCTTCCGGAATGTGGGCCTGAGGACTAATCTCGCCATGTATAAACACAGCTCCCAAAGGATAACTTCCTGAATTCTCTCCCAGATCTCCCAGTGGATCTGCCCATCTGATAAGAAATCTGGTACTAATGACTGACTGCCCAATGGGCACTGTTCCTTCTCTATCTAGCTGCTTCTCCAAGGTGGGCATCTGTGGTTGGGTCATTTCCCCTCACACCTGTTCACCAAGACAAGTCAGCCTGAATCTCCTTGTTTATGCTCCATGAGGGAGAGGCATTTGCCAAAGCAGGGGCTGTCCCGGGGCGGTAGACGGGCTGGTGTTGGGGGCGAGGGAAGCACACCCAGGACATGCGAAATAGCGAAACTTCCACCAGGGGATGCAAACGATAACATCACCAAGTGTTCTTCAAAGAACTGGAACACATGAGAGGATGATCTTGTGACTGACCAGGACTCAAGTGTTGGTTGTCTCATCCTTTCGCTATGAAACATGAGACGCAAAATAACTCTGTCACATCCTAACTTGAGCCTCATTATCTGTTTCAGCAGAAACATATTCGCAGGAGTGGGCTTTTGAATGACCAGAAGCGAATACTTCTGGTGAATTGCTTTTTATTTATTTATTTATTTATTTATTTATTTATTTATTTATTTGACAGAGAGAGAGTGAGAGCACAAGCCAGGAGACAGAGGGAGAAGCAGGCTCCTTGCTGAGCGGGGAGCCTGACATGGGACTCGATCCCAGGACCCTGGGATCATGACCTGAGCCGAAGGCAGCCGCTTAACCAACCGAGCCACTCAGGCGCCCCATGGTGAATTGCTTTTTAAGCTCCCAGACTGACCAGCAAAATCGTGTCCCCTCAAAATGAAAACCTTGGCCCCACTTACAAATGAGCACAACCAGAAAGAAAGAATCATTCGTGGTCTAAGCCTTGCAACTCAGGATTTGATAAGCATGGAAGGCAACAACTCTGAGGAGAGGCGGTCCTTCGGTGGAGGCTGGGAATTTCTTTGGAGCCCCAGAACACGGAGACACAACCAATTTTAGTCATTCCTGAACCGATGTGAGCAGCTCGACTACACAGAGTTAGCTCTCTTTGCTAGAACAACATCAGCCTGTGTCGCTGGGTTTAATCTCTTTATAATTCTTTGGCACCAATTCTGGCACGGGGCTCTGTTGAGGCTGTTCCCTGACTTGAGTGTGGAGCAGAATTTCCCCTTTTTAGGTCACAAACTCAGAGCGCTCAGCCGTCCCAGCGGCTCTCTCCACTGTGTCAATTTTAAACACCCTCATTAACGACATTTATGAAACGTTGGCAAGGTGGCAACTCTCTCGAGTTGCTCCTGCTATCCACAGCCGTTTCACGGGATTGAAACACACGCACAGACTTGCCACAGCGGGCTAGGATTATAAAAACACACTGGTATCCACCTCTTCTAAACACAGCTGAGTTAAGGAACCCTAGGACAGTGGTCGTGGACTGTCCAGTGACTGATCTCAAAGGGTTCAGACGAGCCCACAAAGAGTGGTCTTCCTGTGTTCGTTTCTTGGGCACGGTCGGCTGCTCCCTCGTCTCACGACCTGGGTCTCGGTCCCTTGCCCTACGTTCTGTGTTGGGATGAGACCTCCTGTGCTGGGATGGACCATCTCACCTGGGCTTCTAATCTCCTCGGGAATCAGAGATTTGGAGCACGGTCAGCATCCTAGTGAGTTGGGTTTTCTACTGGATGGTATGCCACAGTCCGGTGAATTGCATTTGTCCCGCTGTTGTCCCCTACACCCCGCACGCCCCTGGCCCATTCTGTACACACCCGTGCATGCACTTAGCAGCACCCATCATTGCAACCGCGTTATTTCTCCACTCCCATAAAATCATACGTTTGAACAAGCAACTTTTGAGGGCCTGCCATTGTCCTTTGCTCTGAAAATGGCTCATTTTTCGTTCTCCCTCATTCCCCACCTCCCACTGATGCAGCATCCTGCCTACTGCACCAATCCACCTCCTCGACACCGCTCATGGACTTAAGCTGGGCCGATCAGATCTTGTCTCTTGAAATGTAATGGCGGCCCTGAAAGTCAATCAAGGCGGGCCATAATCACCAGGCAATGAGGAATGGAGGCTGGGATCAGTGCCAGAGAGACCCGGAGACAATGCGTGATGACTTGAGGGAGGAGCAAGTTTAGGAGCCCCGCAGACACCAGCCCACCCTCAGACCGGCGCTAGCTGAGAAGCCGGGATGCAAGGAGTTGCTGCAGCCCAGAGCTACGTCTTCTCAACTCAAAGCAAGTTTCTGTTTCTTTCAACAGAAGTTCCCTGACGCACACCACACTCAGAAGTTGCCCGGGACCTGCAGACTCTGGCCTTTGCTCATCCCCACAGCATCCAACACCGTCGCCCCTGCTTTCCCCGAACTCCTGTCCACTTAGGCAGGTGCTACAAAATCCGGCTCTCCTTCGCCTTCTCCAGTTTCTCCTCCCACCCTCTCCGGGGAGCTGTTTAATAAGATCCAGGCTTTGGTCCTCCAGCCTGGTCTTCTCAGATGATCCCACTGGTTCCCCTAACTTCCTCTGCTCAGTCCAGGCAGAAGGCTCCAAATCTAGGCTGCCATTCCCCACTTCCTCCAGCACCTATCATGTTTTTAACTCTGGAGGAGATTTCTACTTAGAAGATTCACAGTCACTTAACCTCTTGAAATGTAAATTTATATCTTTCTTCTTCGACCCAAACCCTCTCCTGACTTTCCCATTTCCACTGACAGGACTGGGTTCTTTCAGTCACATCCCCTGGGACCCTCATGGTAATTCTGCACCTCACAGTGATTGCTCCTTGGCATCTGCCTCCCCTCCAGCCCGGGTGCTCCGCAGGCTCTGGGGTTATTCCCAGGACCCAGGACATGGGGTCACTTGAGTGTTTGCTGAAAGAACCGAAGGGATGAGTGTGTTTTAATGTCCCCTCTGTTTCATTCCTCTTGTCTCTCCAATGCACGTTCACGGAGACCTCTGGATTCTTCCTTCCCGGTGTGTCTTTCACTCTCCCCTTCCTCCCCATTCCCTTTGCTCCCGGGCCAGACCCTTATCACTACCCATTAGAGCTACTGCAGAAGCAAGCCAGTCTCCTGACTGCGATGACAAACCTGACAAGGCAGTCTGGGAACATGGTGGTAGCAGAGTTTTTAGATCTTCCCAAATCTCCCCATACAAACTGAGCCACAAGACAGGAAAACTGAAACCTCTGGACTTTTAAAACAAAACTAGACCATAAGCCTTTTCCTGAACATCAACCCCCAATAGCCACAGGACCCACCTGATATTGGTGTCTGTGCAGGAGGACATGGATGGAAGCAAGAGGGCCCTGCCAGCTGAAACTGAGCACAGGACAGTCCCAAAGTAGCCAACAGGTACTCACTAGGAAGGACGGCCTGCCAATTTGGGAGCAGCAGCTGAAACCGGAGGAGTTTTGCCCCCTAGACACACGCATATGCAGACATTACACACTAGAGGGTATGTGGTCGGAGTCTGGGCATTTCTGTTTCATGGACTATCCTATGAAATATGACCTGCACACACACACACACACACACACAGACACTCCACTAGGGTTCACTAAACTAAGATTTTCAAACGAGGCTCAGCACTCTG
Source organism: Leptonychotes weddellii (assembly GCF_054177405.1). Lineage (NCBI taxonomy): Eukaryota > Metazoa > Chordata > Mammalia > Carnivora > Phocidae > Leptonychotes > Leptonychotes weddellii. The sequence goes on from NC_138374.1 coordinate 8,666,579, forward strand.
CCTTCCTTGGGTGTGGCCTGATGGTTCAGTTCTGACACCAAGTCAGACTCAGAAACACACAGTGTTTGTTGAAGTCACATGGCAGCTCGAATCGGCAGGCTCAACACCAAAACTGCTCTGGAAAGGTACTTGTGTAGAGTCTAGAGAAACACTGCAAACATGTCAAAGTCAACACCATCAGGAGTTTTAAAATAACTTTTTCCCATAAGGTCTCGGTGTATTAGGACCTCAGGGGGTCTATTAAATCATCATTCCAGAGAACCATAAATACTTGAAAATCCAATTTGCAATGGGAAGAATCATAACAGAGGCCAGAAGAATGAAATTTCATCTCGCAAAAAAACCCTTATTTTACCCATGAGGGGAGCAAGGTCTAGATCAACGGGGACTTACCCTACCAAAAGGAGACAGTAACTTATTGGAAAGAAAAAAATACATTTCATGCAGCTTAGGAGACAATGGGGTGGGGTGGGGTGGGGGGGCGTGGAAATAAGAAGCACAAATGTGCCTTTAACTTCCCTTTATAAGGAAAGAAAAGAAAGAAATGCATTTATCCCCTCTAATCTCAGTAGCCAAACCAGTTTAAAGCCACACGTTGTTCAAAGGAAGAAAGCTGTCAGTCTGAGACTTACTTACCCAGGATCCTCTGAGCATGAGGAGCGGAGAGCTGAGAACAGGCCCTCTCTTCCTGATGTTAGGACTTTTCAGCACTGCCCTCCGCCCGTGGTCTGTCTTCCCCCAGGATCACATGGAAGTGTTCTATAAATGTGCATTGGCTTAAGGTTGGGAACGCTGGCCTGGGAAACGGCAGCGTGTAAGCAATCTGACCCAGGCTAGGCAGCAGCTTTCCAGAAGGCTCTGCAGCCCCGAGGGAGAATAACAGAGGCCAGGGAGCGTGCAGGTACCCAGAGCCTGCAGCTCTCTGTTGTTCTCACTCTACGTTTTGTTTGGGACCCGGAGAGAGTCTCAACCGCCTGGGGCTGCAATTTCATTTACTTGGGGCCATTCTATATTTTGGCCAGGACCAGCCACTTTTCAAAACAAAGCAGCCTTAAAAACAGAACAAAACGACAGAGTATAAAATTGGAGGTGCTTCTGGTAAACGGGAATAGGTCATTGTCAGCTTCTACCAACCTCATAAGATCAGGTTGTCCTTTTTGAAAATGTCAGGGTGCTCTCTTGAGAAAGGGAGACGAGCAGTTACTTTTAGACCAGCTCTAAATGGCAAAACTGCCTAAAATTCCATCAGTATTGAATGAATTAAATGTGCAACCGTACGATGGAAAGCAAAGCAACCGTTAGAAAGAATGGAGCCCTTTAGGTACCAACAGGGAAAACTCTCCAAGATACATAGGTGGGTGGGAGAAAAAATTAAGGTACATAACAGTGTGTATAATGTTATCGCCTGTGTAAAAAAAGGTATAAATTTACGTGTGCATACTACATTATGTGTAGTATGTACGTCTATGTTCTGAAAAAAATCATACAGCACTATGTATATATATATATTTCTTTTTTTTTTTTTTTATGGAGAAGGGACATAGGGAGAGGGAGAGAGAGAATCTTAAGCAGGCTCCATGCCCAGCACGGAGCCTGAGACGGGGCTTGATCTCACGACCCTGAGATCATGACCTGAGTCAAAAACAAGAGTCACATGTCTAACTGACTGAGCCACCTGGGTGCCCTACATTATTTTATAATATGTATGAAAATATATAAAATAATGACTTTCTGGAAATTCACAAAAACAACTGGTGACAATAAGTGCCTACTGCCAGGAAGGGGCAAAAACTGGGGGACAGGGAAAGAGGAGGATTGTCTCTCCACATATTTTTCTATTCTAGGAATTTTACCTCATGTGAATAGTAATTTTTCACAGAAAAAAAAACAATTTTTTAAAAGATTTTATTTCTTTATTTGACAGAGAGAGAAAGGGATCACAAGTAGGGAGACAGACAGGCAGAGGAAGAGGGAGAATCAGGCTCCTCACTGAGCAGGGAGCCCGACGCGGGGCTGGATCCCAGGATCCTGGGATCACGACCTGAGCCAAAGGCAGATGCTTAACGACTGAACCACCCAGGCGCCCTGAAAACTTTTTAAGTAATCTAATTTCCATTAGAAATATTTAACTTTTCAGGCACTGAAAATTTAATTTTTTAAGTAATCTAATTTCCATTAGAAGTATTTAATTTTTCAGGCACTGAATTCAATTGACCATGATTCTTCTTTTTTTTTTTTTCTTTCCATATTGAACGTCTTTGACTGGGTTGGAAGGAGCCTGTCATACGAAGGCCGCATCTGTGGGTCCGGAAGGAGGAGTCTGAAGGCTGGATGCCTGGGCCCTGGTTCATCTCCTCCGCAGCCAGGACTCAGAGCAGGTGCCCACGAGCCTCGTGGTGTGTGAAACACACCCACCGCCCACCTTCTCCACAGGCCCAGCGAGGCCTGAACAAGACAATGTACATAAAAGCCTGGGTGGCTCAGTTGGTTGAGCGACTGCCTTCGGCTCGGGTCGTGATCCTGGAGTCCCGGGATCGAGTCCCGCATCGGGCTCCCTGCTCAGCGGGGGGTCTGCTTCTCCCTCTGACCCTCCTCCCTCTCATGCTCTGTCTCTCATTCTCTCTCTCGCAAATAAATAAAATCTTAAAAAAAAAAGATTAAAAAAAAAAAGCCCTCTGCAAACAGAAAGCCTTTATTCAGGAATAGAATTGTTCACAGCGATCACATTTGGCAAGACGTTTTTCTGAAGTTCTTGGGTAATTCAACACTCAGATCATGTAAGTCAAATGTTCCCATGAGCACAAGCATAGACGTAAAGCGGATATTCCAGAGGGCCTGTGTCTATATGGTCGCTGGGGCGGATTTTCTCCTTAGCGCCGGTTTTAATCTCCCCAGCATCACCCCTCCCACTGTGCAGGGCGCCTTCTGTGAGTGACCTCCTGGCACGTCCCGTGGGCTGCGTTGCGGGCTTTCTTCTCCATCTAACTTCGGTTCCCACTTAATTCAACCAGGAGCAGTTTTCAGTGCTTGCATTTGTACTAACGCATAATGCTCGGTTGAAAATGCCTTGAGATGTAAGAAAGGTATTTTTGTGTTTTGTTTGTTTTTTTATTACGCTGAGATCACAAGTCAAAGTCCCAGGGCCCAGGCACGGGGTGGTTCCCACCATCCCATGAAAAACCGCCAGCCGCGGCTGAGCGGCTGAAATAGCGCCACCGTGTGGCAACACCGTGCAGCGTCAACCCTTCATTTGACCCGCCAGCCTTGAAATGCTTCTCCACCCAAACACTAATTAATTACCTAAAGCAAAAAATTGTTTTAATTTGGCGAGATTTGCAATGTTTTCAAATTTGCTCATAACGTGAGGTTCCATTAATATTTTTATTGCGTATTACTTATTTGCCCGACTTAAATTCACATAAATGCAGCCTTGCTGAAAGTGACTGGCATATGGCAGAGAACACGAGAAAAACAAAACATTTCGCAGGCAGTGCTTCGGGCTGCTGATTATTTTAAAATTCTGAGAGGAAAATAATTCAAAGTGATGTTATGACAGCAAACAGGTGGACTTACGAAAATAAAAGGATAATGTTTACAGACTATTATCTCCCTACGCAGTGAAAACGGAATTCTCATTAATGAAGCAGACGGAGCTCCTTTCCTTCGAGAATTCATTGAAGTGAAAGCAAAGGAATTTTTTTTTAAGTTTGTTGGGACCCTAGCCAAGCAAACTGGGACGGCACATCAGTCAAGCGATTGCTCCGTGTTTGTGGGTGCCGGGAAGTGGACTGAGGTCTGGTCATGGAGGAATTGGGGCACAGGAGGCTCAGCCTAGAGCTGGGGTAAGAGGGGGTGGTGGGGCCTCAGGCCCAACAAGACCCAGTCTGCACTGCAGACCCAGGAGAGGCTCTGAAACACCAGGAACAATGGAGGGAGCAGAACTGGGGTTGGACATTTGAAAATTAAAAACAAGTATAAGCAGAGCCTCTGCCTTCACCTTGTCCCACCCTCCCCTGATGTTCGCTGAACAGACAAAAGCAAAATCAAATAAGAACCAAGCCTCCCACATAGCCTGAAATAAAAAATTCAACAGAAGAGTGAAAGCAAACAAAAAAATGTCAAAAAATAGAATTAAAGACTTAAAACACGAAAAAATATTACAGGCTTGAGAATCAATCCATGAGGTCACACATGCAGACATGGAACAAAAAAGTGGAAGAAATTATCAAGGAAGTAATATAAGAATATTTTCCAAAGCTGAAGGAGGTGAATCTCCAGGTCAAAAGGGCCCAGTAGGTGACTGGCACAGTAATTTAAAAGTCTCTCTCATGGTTCTGTGGGTTGGCTGGGCTCCGCTAGGTGGTTCTCATGTTGAGGGAGGGTTCTCATGTAACTGCAGGCAGACAAAAGCTAGAACCAGAGCCATCTGAGGGCTCAGTGGGGTTGGATGTCCCAACGGCTCATGCACATGGCTGGCGGGTGACACAGTCTTTGGCTGGCAGCTCACCTGTGACCTGTACATGGCCTCTCCCTTTGTCTGGAGCTTCCTTACAGTATGGAGGATAGGTTCCAAGGGTAAATGTTCCCCTAAACAGAATGTAGAAGCTGCCGATCTCCTAAGGCCTGGATCCGGAAACTGGCACAGCATCACTCTTCTGTATTCTATTGGTCAGACGGTGGCCCACGTTAATAAACATAAACTTGCTATCTCAGCGGGAGGAGTGTCAGAGAATTCATGGCCATCTTCAATTCACCACCAATCCTAAATGTTTCTAGAAACAAAACAACGTAGGTCAGTTACCGATAATGAGAGTCAGAACCAAACTCGTTTTCCAGCCCTCTCTCCCTTGGGCACCACTCTCCAGCTACCCGTGCCTCCCTGAAGTTTCAAATGTGCCAGGCTCATTTTATCCTCAAGCACTTTTCTTTGCCTTCGCCTCTGACCAGAATACGATTTCCCTGTATCTTTGGGTAACTCATCAAGTCGCATCTCAAATGTCACCTTCTCAGAGAAGATGTCCCTGCCCATCATATCTAAAATAAGTTGCAATCAGGGCGCCTAGGTGGCTCAGTTGGTTAAGCAACTGCCTTCGGCTCAGGTCATGATCCTGGAGTCCCGGGATCGAGTCCCGCATCGGGCTCCCTGCTCGGCGGGGAGTCTGCTTCTCCCTCTGACCCTCCCCCCTCTCATGTGCTCTCTCTCTCCTCTCATCCTCTCTCTCAAATAAATAAATAAAATCTTCAAAAAAAATAAAATAGGGCGCCTGGGTGGCTCAGTCGGTTGAGCGACTGCCTTCGGCTCAGGTCATGATCCTGGAGTCCCGGGATCGAGTCCCACGTCGGGCTCCCTGCTCAGCGGGGAGTCTGCTTCTCCCTCTGACCCTCCCCCCTCTCATGTGCTCTCTCTCATTCTCTCTCTCTCAAATAAATAAATAAATAAATAATCTTAAAATAAATAAATAAAATAAGTTGCAATCAGCATTTATACCCTTAGCCTAGATTCTTCTAAATTCTTCATAGCACTTGGGGAGAAGGGGAGAGTGACAACTAATGGGCATGGGTTGTTTTTTTCCCCCAAGGTGATGAAAACGTTCTAAAGTTGATTGTGGTGATGGTTCCACCACTCTTGTGAATATAACAACCATTGAATCGTATACTTTGAATGTGTGAATTTTATGGCAGGTGAATTATATCTCAATAATAAGAAAAAAAATCTCACTCTGGCCTTCAGAAGCGAGTAAACATATTTAAATTGTTTTGCATCTCTGTTCGTCCGGCAGGTGTGAGTATGATCCCCGATCAGCAGCATGGGCATCACCTGGGAATTAGAAATGGACAGTTAGAGGCTCCCTCCCAGACCTACTGAATCAGAATCTGCAGTTTTAACAGCCATCCCAGGTGATTCAAATGCACAAGAACATTCGAAAAGCACGGCTCTAAAGTGTTATTGAGGGCATGTATTCGAGTTTTGGGGTGACAAATACATGACAGGTGTGATCTCATTAAGACACTCATTAACATGAGAGATTAGAAAAAAAATTTTAAATTCATTGGCCTTTTTAATTTATTTACAAATCCTCCTTAGTGTTAACAAAATGAAAGAAAAGCAAATGGAGGGAGAGACTTGGAAGATGATACGAGGCTCAGGGCTTACGCATGTTCCCAAATGTCCCCAAGCTAATGCTGGTTGTTTGTTTTGCCAACTGGAAATCACTCCAGGTGCAGAAGTTTCACCGCCCGTTGCTATTTACTAATATGGCTGTGACTCTTTTCCATAAAAAGAGGGAGGTGACTGTGGGGTGGGGAGGCTAACAGTCCCTTTTAGACCTTTAGACTCGTAAGCCTTGAGAGCCTGGAAAATATTCATTTGCCCTGTTTGATTAAAAATTTGCACTTATTGTTTGACAATACAGATTAAAAGTTAATATTTGTTATTACACTTCTCTTCTGAAATGATAAAATTAACACATTGCTGAAACAGTACAGATTTCATAATCTCTCGCTGTCTCTTCTCCCCACTCCCGCCCCGGGGAAGCAGTATTCACGGTGTTCATGCCTTTCTCTGGGTTCATGTTGTACATCTGACTACTAGCAGCCCCTCTGCTCTCCGGCCAAACCACAGCAGAGCAGGTGCTTTCTCTCCTGCGTCCAGGTGGGAAGCGCTAGGAGCCGAGCGTACCCTTCCTTCCCGCACTTGCAGGTCTTTGGCCACCCTGGCCCCGAGGTCTTGACCATGGGACAGGTGTGTCCCAGTCCTGGGCTTTGTTTCCTCAGAAGCTTTTGGATCAGTGTCTGGACTTAAGGGAGAGGCTTGGGAAAAAAGAGAAGTCTCTAATCTGGAAAGTTCTACCCCCCGCAAATTTACATGGCTGACTCCCATTCTTAAGTGAACTGTCAGCTTTTCAGAGGGGGCTTCCCAGACTTCCCCAGCTCAAGTAACCCACCCACGGTCCTCACTGCCTGGTAGGTAATTGCTTACCACAATACGCTTTTTAATTGTCTCATATTGCCACCATCTGAAATTATTTATCTCATCTCTCTGCCTGATAAGATTGCCAGCTAGCATCCGCCCGTGACAGCGGGGGTCTTGTCTATCTTGCTCGCCAAGCCTGCATCACATGGGCATGTGACGCTCTTCAGCTGAACAGTGTGTGTTGTGGGCGTATTGATGCTCAGGCCCTCTGCCCGCAGCCGCCTCAGAGCTCGCCCACAGCCGGGGTGGACAGTGTTCCACGTGTCAAGAGCTCCCACCTCGAGCTCCAGGGCTTTCCTTTGTGTTCCTGTAGAAATTTCCTTTATTTTCTGGGAGCTCAGTAGTGTCATACAAAATATGGCGTTTGCAGGTTTGAGTTGTTCTGTAGCAGGAGTCTCTTCAGACACATTTGTGATTATTTTCCACCTTTGAACAAAGCAGTTCCCAAACACCAAAGTGATGCCCCAGCTGCCAAAACCCTGCTCTCCGCCCCGCCTGCACCCCGACTTCCCTCCTGGGCTCCTTCCCATCTCAGCTTAATGGCCCTGACTCTGCTATCCAGGTCAAATTCCTGCCTAGCTCCAAATCCTTTCCTTCTGAGCATTTAACACAGCAGGTATATATTCGTCTTTGTTTCGCTCGCTTGACGTCTCTCTCCGAAAGCCGTCAGCCCCACGAGTGTAGGGCCTTGTTTGCTCTCTTCCATACTGCATCTCCAGCATCCAGCCGTGGTTTGGCACCTAGCGGACCCCTCAATAAACATGCATTCATAAATGAAGCACCAGAAAAGGGGCAGATTTTCATCACTGACTCATGTAATCACTAGCAGAACAGGAGCTACCGGAGAACTGGGGGGTTGAGTTTTTACTAACTTCTACCTTCTCCTGGAGCCTGGCTGATGAGGAGCGCCAAGATCTCCCTGAGAGATATACTGAATATCAAATTACACCACGTGACATGTTTACGACACCAGCCACCATAAACGCATTGTAGATGATCTAACTCGGTCCTGGCTGGACATATATACGGCCCCCAAATCCAGAATTCCCACCATCAAATCAGATCAGACCAGAAGAATCCCCCTGTGGCTGGCTGTCTTCCTCAGTGCCAGGACTATTTTACACTGAGAATGTGCATGTTTTCCCACTCGATTTTCAAGAATGCTGGGACCCAGCTACAGCCTGGTGGAGGCTCCGTGCACCAGGGATTCCTGCCCTCTACCTCGGCGCCACCTGGAACTCTCCTGCTTCCGCTTCCCTCTGCCTGGTGGTTATTGAGGCCTGTTTACCAGATGTCCCCCTCTGGGTTTCTCCTAACTTGGCAGTGCTTTATTGTCATGTCATGTTAGTTAGGAGGGAGATCCAGAGGCTCATCTCCCAGGAAAGGAGCAGGGAGTCTACTCAGTCAGCTCTTCTCCCCTCACTGGTCTCTGCTCCATCATCTTGTAACGCTTTTTTCCTAATTACTGCGCGTGACTACTGTGCTAATCAGTCTTTCCTGTTTCGGGCACAGTTCCTACTTTCTGGATCCATCTGGTTGCACAAGTTAGGATTCTTTATATCTTGGTAATAGAAAATCTAAACCAAACTGGCTTAAGAAAGAAAGAAACGCATCATTTGGACTGTTTTGCGTGCAAATCACAGAACACCCAGTGAAAAGTGGTTTAAGCAGCAAGGACATTTATTACCTCTTGTGACAAGATATCCAGAGGGAGGGCAGTTGCAGCTTGGGTTCAGCAGCTTTGTTATGTCATCCAGGACTCGGGGTCTTTCTGCCTTGTAATGTTAATTTGTTCATGGGTCCTCATGTGGCCACAAGATGCCTGCCTCACTTTGAGCAACACATGTGGGCATGACAACGTTTGGCTAAAGAGGGGCATTTCCTTTCAGTGTCTATTTTTACTGTGGAAAAAATATTTTCGAGAAGACTTTCAACAGACTTCTCCTTAGTCCTTTTGGTCAAGATTGGGTCATATTCCATGCCACAGGTACGAGGGAAGCTGGGAGGGAAGATGAGTATCTGGTTTTGTTTGTTTGTTTTTTGGCCTCTGTGGTGGAAAGTGGGCTTTGACAGTAAAGAAGAAGGGATAGGGAAACAGAGAAATAGAAGATATGTCTCCCAGCCTCCCCTGTGGTGGGGTTGAGGCCATGTGACCAGATCTGACCAATAGACTACGAGCAGCAGTGACATGTACCCATTCTGGGTTGAGGTAATTAAGCCAACTCACTAATCCTGGACTGCCTACTTCTAGACTTCCAGTGTCACAAGGAAAATTGTAACTATTTTGGCTAAGGCCTTGTAGTGGCGCTTCTATTATAACTAGCTAAATAGACCCTGATATACCTCTTACCCATCATGTGGGTTATTCTCCATTTGTTTCCACCCTTACATCAAATTGATCTCCACCTTTCTTAGCCTTGCTCTGCCCAGAGACTGATCTATGGAGTGTATCACACAGGTTCTCTTGCCCACTGGCTTTATATTGGCCTTAGCCAATGGGAGGTAAAATCATTCAAAGAGATGTTTGGGAGAGAGAGACCAAGGTGTTTTACCCCCACTTCCTCTTTTTTTGGCATGACTGCATGCCTCTAGGACCATAGCTCCTGTCTGGTGGCCCCTTCTCCACGGCTTCAGCCCTGCTGCTGAACACTGCTTCTTCCTTCTGGCACTTCAGGCCCGGGAAGGGTAATGTCTTCCCACTGCTGCAAATTACCACAAACCTGGGCTCCACTTTATCTATTTTTTTCATCGGTTGCTCCTGCTTTTGGTGTCGTACCTAAGAAACCATTACCTAAGCCAAGGTCACGAAGATTTATACCTACGTATTCTTCTAAGATTTTTTATAATACTAGCTTTTACATTTACGTCCGATCCATTCGGAGTTCATTTTTGTATATAGCATTAAGGAGGGGCCAACTTCATTCTTCCCCGCATGAATATCCAATGGTGCCAGCGCAATTGTAGCAAGGACTGCTCTTTCCCCCAGTGGATTGTCTTGGCAATTTTGTAAAAAAAATCAATTGACCATAGATGAATAGGTTTATTTCTGGAATTTTCATTTTATTCCATTGATCTATGTTTATCCTTATGCCAGCGCCACACAGTCTTGATTACTACAGCTTTGAGGTAAGTTTTGGAATTGAGATGTGAGTCCTGCCAACTTTGTTCTTCTTTCTCAAGATTGTTTTGGCTTCTGGATCCCTTGTATCGCCACATGAATCTTAGGATCACTTTCATGTCTGTCTCCTCGTGAGACCATGGATGGCAAAGGCAAGTCTCTGAGCCATCTTTGTGACCTCCTGTGTTTGTGGAGCTCATTAGTACACACCAGAAGCTTGTTAAATTGAATGAAATGTTCCAGGTATTTTTGTCTACAGCGTGGAATGAATTTCCACCTAGGAGAATGCTAAGTATTTGTCTCAGTTCCAATGCACTGAACTGCAAGTGATAACCCCAAAACAATGAACACAGGAGATTAACACAGGCTGGAGGTAGGCAGTTATTCTGCAGCTGAGCTATGTCCATCCTTCCTTTCTACTGCCCCTAGCATTCTGCTCTTTCCTATGCTTGTCACTTCATCAGGAGTAGACAGCTGCCATCATGCCTGGAACCGGGTCATCATACCAGCGTCTCAGAGAAGGAATGAGGTTGGGGATAAAGGCTCTCTTTTCTGGAGGCTTTTTCATCCAGACGGGAAGCTCCTTCACCTCTCATTGATCAGAACTGGATCACATGCCCATCCCTAGTCCAGTCATAGGGGAAGGAGGATAAGATCACCGTGACTTACGTAGGCCAATCACCATTCATCCAGTGAGGCAGGCATCAGAGGATACCTCTTCTGGAACCCAGGTAAGTGGGGCTCGTGGGCTGTATCAGCTGCTGGGGGGCAGCGAATAGTGCTTACCTCCAGCTGAGTGCGCACCATGCACAAAAGGGTATTTTTGTAGACTTGAGTAGTAACTCAACTGACAATATTGTTCCTTTGAGAAAATAAAATGTATTCTCAGCACCAAAGAGAACTTTTGGGAAACGACATTTGCAGTACAACCCAAAACCCAAAACACGAAGAATGAAACTCCTACATTTTCTGCATATAATTCCATCTGTCTGGGACCCTGTCGAGGATATTTTAGAAGATTTTAGTTTGAGAACCAATTGTGAACATAAACTGCCATGATGCCCGTATTTAGAAGGGACGGTGAGCAGAGCGTTTACTAGGAGAAAGACAATTTTTGTCGTTAATAGTTGTTGCTCTTGTCTTCACCACGCGTGGGATTGCCAGAGGCACAGGGACCTCGTCTGATCCGCCCAGTGAGGGCTCAGAGAAACTAAGGTCACGGAGCCGCCTCTCCTGTCTCCCGGGCTCGAACGCCGCAGCCCCCGCGGACGCACAGGCACCGCGCGCCCTGACGTCGCCAGGCTGTGGCCGGGTCCCAGGGAGCCAAGGACACCCGGGAAGACGCAGGCCTGGCGGGGTGGGCCCGCGGGCCCCGCGGGGCAAGGCTCTAGGGCCCGCACCGTACGGGAAGCGGGCCCCTGGTGCAGCCAATGCGCGGGGAGCGCAGGGCCGGGGTCCGGCCCCGCCGCGCCTCGGAAGCGCCCCGCGCCGCGCCCGCCGCCGGCCTCCCGCCAGAGGCGTCGCTGTGCGCTGGCGCCGGCCCGGGAGCCGCGTTCCGCGGGGAGCAGGCGCTCGCGCCGAGCAGGGGTTTCAGTTTCTGGCGCGAACTTCCGCCGCACCGAAGTTGCACGGCGGATTGGCGGCGATGTCCGGGGACAGCAGCGGCCGCCGGTCCGAGGGCCGGGGCCGGGGCCGCGACCCGCACCGGGATCGCACCCGCTCCCGCTCCCGCTCGCGGTCCCCGCTGTCGCCCGTGTCCCGCCGCGGCGCCGCGCCCGAGCGCAGGGAGGCCCCGGAGCGCCCGAGCCTGGAGGAGACGGAGCCGTCGGATTCCGGGGACGAGATGGTGGACCCGGCGAGCCTGGAGGCGGAGACCGACCACGGCCTGTGCCGCCAGATCCGCCATCAGTACCGGGCGCTCATCAACTCGGTCCAACGTAAGGCGGGGCGCGGGCGGGGGCAGGTGGCGGACGCAGGCCCGCGCGGCCCGGCTGGTCAACGGCGCCCGGGCCGGCCCCGCGCCGCCTGGCCGCGCCTCCATTGGCTCGCGAGGCGGCCCCGCGCCGTCGCGTGGAGCGAGCTGCGCGACCTTGGCGGGGGCGCGCGGGCCCCGAGGGGCCGGCACGGCCGGGAAGGGGCGGGGGCGGCGGCGGCGGCGGCGGCGGCGGGACGCGGGGCCCCGGGCGTCTTTTCTGGCAGTCGGCGGGTCCGGCGCGCGGTCGTCCGCCCAGCGCGGGGGCGGGGGGGGGGGGCAGCGCCACCAGGGAGCTGTCAGAAATGCCAGTCCTCGGGCCGCACCCCGGACCTACCCACTCTGAAACTCGGGGAGGCCCGCCCATCTGTCGGGTGGCCCTCTAGGGGCCTCTGTGGCTTGCAAAGTTTGGGAACCGCCCTTCGGAGCGCTCCTCGGGCTGCAGGAGCTGTGGAGCCCCTTGGGTGAAGGGTAAAGGCAGCCGGGCCCCTTTTAAAGTTCATGGTGCTTAAAGGTACAGTTACCTCTCTCTTTCCGAGCCACTTGGGTTAAAAAGATGGAGATGTGTGAAGTAATCCGCCCCCCCACACACACCCGGGGGAGCAGGGGGCCGGGCTTGGCTGCCCTGCAGGTGATCGCTTCGTCACGGACTGCGAGTGCCTGATGCGCACATTACCCAAACCTTGTATTTTTTTACATAGAAAACCGGGAGGATATACTGAATGCCAGCGACAAATTAACAGAAGTCCTTGAAGAGGCCAACACTCTGTTTAATGGAGGTAATTCGTTATTTTATATATGAGTGCTTTTTATTATAAGTTTTAGAGTAATTTTAACTAGTTTTATATAAGAGCCAAATTATTGACATCACACAATTCCCACATATTGTAATAGTGCTTTACTAGTGTGGGAAGTTTTTTCGTTGTAGTGGTAATTCTGCTTTAACTCCCCTCAGGCGCCCTGAAGGCTTTATGAGAGATTCTGGGGGTGCAGCCAGCAGCCTGTTTCAACAAGCCCCCCCCCCCACCAGGTGGTCCGTTGCTTGTTCAGGGTTGAGGAGTTTGCATGTGTTACCTTTTCTCTGTCTATGGTATTGGCTGCTGGGTCCCCAGGATGCATTTGTTGAACAGAACACGGTTCTCCGAGGTCTTTGAGGACCAGAAGCTTTACCTCTAGCCATGTGCTAGTTATGACTAATGGCTTACGTGTTGCCCGCCGTTAACGTTTTTGTGTCTGCCTGTTCTCAAGTGAGTGACCTTCTAGCTCTGGTCACAGCCTCCTCGCTGTTCCCCAGGTGGGGTCTCCCACATTTGGTAAATCTCATTTGAATCCTTCCAGAACTGGGCGTTTCCCCACCACCTGGTTAAATCCCTCCTCCACCGTCCTTAGCTCTGTCTTCTCTTCACTCCTGGACTCCCAGTCGGTCTCCTCAAGGTTCCTCTGGACCCCCTCAACTCCCTTGCGGTTTTACTGTGCATCTTACTAGTTCCTGAGCCACACATGGCCTCCCCCTCGGCTGATTCCGCCCTGCTGACCGGGTCACCTCGCTAAGGCGAAGTTCTCTCACTCAGCTGGGCTCCGGGAGTCGCTCAGCAAACACAGAATTCTAGATCCTTGGCGTTCATGGTTTTAACTTGGTGGAGGCCTCAAAGCCATCTGTGACCGAGAAGTCTGCACTTTCCTCTCTAGCCGCGCTGGGAGGCCGGTGGGCAAGGCCCTGGGGCAGCCCAGGAATGAGCCTCCAGCCCCGGCCCCTGCTGCCCTCTCTCACCCGTGGTCACTTCCGCAGCCTCGCTTCCGAAATAAAATGGGAGAAAAATGATGTATACAAACAGAACCCGCAGTCCGCAAGTTCAGCAGCCTGCGGCGGGTTCAGGAAGTGGGGGATCCAAGTGAAAAGGCCTCAGGAGGGAGCCAGGCCCAGGTGTTTCTGTATTTGAGCGTTGCCCTGTTCCCCTCTTCTTGGCTCCCTTTCCAGTCTGCCTTTCCAGGTATTCCCAGAGCACTTTTCCCCCTTCCCCGGGGCCCCTCAGGCCTGCTCTTAACTCCAAAGGGCCTGTCCCTCCCCTCCCCCGCTTCCTCCTCAGTTTCCCTGCCCCATTCGCTTCTTGTCTCCTGTTGAAATCTTTTTCTCTCTATAGCTTAAGTCCTGGGTCCTCTGTCAAACGTTTCTGGGTCACCCATCCTCAGAGTCGCTGCCCTGCGGTAGGCTGTTGATGTGGTGGCCTGTGCTGACTCTGGGGGGGTGGGGTGGGGGGGCGGGAGTCCTAAGCTGCCTGCCCAGCCCCCACTCCTACTCTTGATGCTCAGCAAGCCACCCTGCCTTACACGGAGTGGGCCTGCCTTTTGACTTACCTCCGCACAGGTGGGAATCGTGGCAAGGATGGGCTCCTGGGGTCAGAGGAGAAAGCCGGTGTGGGAGAGGAGAGAGGCTTTGTTGAACCAGAGCTATGAAGAGCTGGTGGCTCAGTTCACAGGAGCAGGACCCCGGAGGGAGAGTGGCTTTTAGGAGGACTGGTCAGCTCTGACTCCAGATTTTGGTGGGTTGGGTAGAGGAGCCAGGTTTTAGAGGGACATGGGTATGTTTGAGGATTTTTTTTTTTTTTTTTTTTTTGGTCCAGTGGGAAATGTCAAGTAAGTAGGTGGAAATTTCAGGAAAATCCCTGTGAATAATGGGTTTTTAGTAATGTGTATTTTCCTTCTTTTCTGAATAGTGTCCCGAGCAAGAGAAGCAGTCCTGGACGCCCAGTTTCTTGTTCTGGCTTCAGATTTGGGCAAAGAGAAAGCAAAGCAGCTGCATTCTGATCTTAACTCGTTTGATATGTTAAGATATGTTGAAACTCTAGTAAGTTCAAAGCTACAGAATCTTAATAAAAAATGTTTCCCATGTCACATATTGTATAACTATCTACTTTGCTTAGATCTGTATGCAAAGGGATTTCACTTCCTTTTTCCTTTTTTGGGGGGCCGGGGAGGGGGGGCATGTCTCAGATTCCTCCGAAGAGATCTCACCAAGTTAAACAATGACAGGGGAGCCCTGTGGAGGAATTTAGGGTGGCAGCTTAGAGGTTTAAAAATCTCTTAGCATTCTAAGACTCTGGGTGCTACGTTTATTTACAAATGGCCATTTTTTCATTCTCAGTGACCCCGGGCTTTTGTCCTGGGCTGGGCAGGACCCACCCTGCAGGTGGCAGGGCTCAGCTGGAGAGGAGTTAGGCCTGGTGGGGGGGCATGTTTTCATCAGTCCTTAACAATATAACAATATCTTGGAACCATATGAATATGCTTGGGGTTTTGCTTTTTTGTGGGTCTTTTTGTTGTTTTATTCACCTTTCTTTGAATGGTTGTTACCTAAAATTTTTAAACTTTTCTTTAAAAAAGCACAATGAGGCTGACCTTGCATTTTACTATGTTGTGATTGTTTTTTGTTTTTTTTTTTTTTTCTGTTTTTGGTTCCACTCTGAGCTAACCTCTGTCCTAGCATTTGTGCTAGGACTTTGAATTTCTGCCTGAATGTTTGTTAAATGGTTATTAAAATGATTTAGTACCAGGAGACCGGCCCAGATAAATTAATTCTTTTGTAAAGGCAGGAGGCAGATGAATTTCCTGTTGTTTTTAAAACCTTAAATGGTTTAAAATTGAAATTTAACTTAAATTTAAAACCTTAAAATTTTCTCTCTTTTAACTTTTTTATTGTGAGGTATAATGCATTTGGAAAATGCACACTCATGTATAGCTGAATAAATAAAGTGACCATATTCTGGGTTATCTTTTTTTAAATTACTGGTATTTATCCAGGTGAGATGTGTACTTTAACAAATCGGAGCAAATTCTGGAAGTCTTAAGGCATTCAGTGTAAAACCCTAAATTACAGCTTTGAAATCGCTGGGTGGGGAAGCCCCTTCCGAGTTCATCAAGTATAGGTACTATAAGGCAAAGATGGGTAGATTTGACCAGACAGAAACGGACGCGTCCTCCTTACGCGTGCAGTAGCGGGGGGGGGGGCGCGGCTTGCTGACCTTATGTCTCTGATCGGGCTCTTGCAGCCTCTCTTCAGAGTTTGATTGCTTTTATTAATAGGGGCAAGCTTCCCGAGGGCTTTTTGATTATTGTTTATGTTTGATATTACTGTTTTAATTTGATAACTTGTAGGCATTTTATAATTTCATAATGTAATCAGGGTGCTTTGATTTTCTGTGAGATAGTGTGGGATAAGAGAATTATTAGACTTCTAGCAACTCTTCCCAGGAAGGCAGTGGTAAGATGAGCAATCCTCTGACTCTAGGCCACTGCTCTTTGGATGTACTGAGACACAAGCTGGAGAGAGGTCTCTAGGAGGTTGGCTAAAAACGAAAATCCAAAAGCCAGCTAAACTTGCCTGTTCTGTCCTGGAGCCTTTGATTTGGGATGTGATTTCAGATTTGTATGTTGGTACAGCTTTCCTAATACTTTGATGGACTAAGGATTCATTCCTTCTAGTATTTCTACCTTTGAAAGGTGGGGTTTATATAAGATTATTTGTATAATATGAAATGTAGCCAACGTGTTAGGGCACTGAACAGGCTTTTTTGCCTCTGGCCTCTTCAAGTTTAGTGATAGAGATTATTGGATGTGGTGAATGATTGCCTGTGGCTTAACTGGGGTTTTTTGTTTCCCTTCATTTTTGTAGCTGACACATATGGGTGTAAATCCGCTAGAAGCTGAAGAACTCATCCGTGATGAAGATAGTTCTGATTTTGAATTCATAGTCTATGACTCCTGGAAAATATCAGGCAAAACAGCAGAAAACACCTTTAATAAAACCCATACATTCCACTTTCTGTAAGATTATTTTAAAAATCGGTCAGACCAGCCATTTGTAAACCTTAAGTTGTTTTGTTATAGTAGGAACAAGAATTATCTGGTAGGGTGGCGGTGACAATCAGGATGCCATTGTGTGGAGATTTTTCTAAACTTTGACCGAAAAGCCCATAAAATCTCGATGTGGATGGAACCTCATCCTGCTTAATTTAAGCAGGAAAGGCTGTGGGCCAGAACCGCTTACCACAGGGCCCTGCTGGCTCCCTTCTTTTCTAGTGTGTGAGGCTCTGGGTCTGGGGCATAATGTCTGGCTTTGTTTTGTCGTCTTTAACCCTTATCCTGTAGGAGGATGATACCTCTTATGGAGGGTCTTTTAAGATTTTACTAACGTATGTCAAGTGCCATTCATTGTAATTTCCTGTTGGATGGTCACTGACTTGTACTGGAAGCCTGCTTGAGTCACTCACATAAACTGCCCACCCCATTTTTTTGGAAACCACTCTACTTTTGAAAAGTTTATCTTCATACTCAGTTTAGCTTCCGTCCTAATTTCCTAGCCCAGCCCTTTTGGAGGAACGAAGAATAGCCCTTACTGGTTCTTTTGTAAGACCACCTTCAGAGACATTGGTTGTGACCCCCAGCAGATACATTCTCTGGGGCAGCCACCCAGTTGTTTCTCCCTTATGTGCTCCAGCTCCTGGGCATCTGTCTACTCCAGTTTACCCTCCCAAAGCTCTGGAGGGCGGCGGTACCTCAGCGAGAAGGCTTTGGAGATGCACAGGTGTGGGGCCACGCATCTGCCCAGAACCACTGCGTACATGTCAGCGTAAAGATCAGGCTTCTTTGTTACAGGATGAAGTCCAAATCTCTGTTCTTTGCTTTTGAGCTCAAGGCTCTGTCATAAATCCCAGGATCTAAATGCAGCTGGGGTGCTGTGTCTTAAACTTTCTCTCCTCATCCAGCACAGCCTGCGTCCACAGTGAACTGCTTACAGCTTTGTGCCCTTGCACTTGCTGTTACTTTGGCCTCCAGTCTCTTCCCCGTCTTTTCCATCTGGGAAGGTTTGCTCCTCTCCCAGGCCCTAACTTGGAAGCTTCCAGTAACTTCTCCAGACAGAGGTATCATTGTAAGATCAGAGATCCTGGCCCGATCACTCCCATGTCTGGGTAGATCTCTGCCCCCGTGCTCTCAGAGCACTTGAGGATTACTCTAGCACAGCACTGTGGGATCTACCGTATTATGTTGAAATGGGTGTGTGTGTGTGTGTGTGTGTGTGTGTGGATTTGGATCCGTCCATCTACACTGCATGCTTTGAGCTCCTCGAGCTTAGGGACCATATGGGTCCATGTTCTCGGGGCCTTGGCCTCTGCATGGTACATCTATTACTGTAGCTTAAGTCTGCAGTAGGGCTTTTTTTAAGGGGCGTAGAGAGTACAAAGGGGGAAAGAATTCCATGGCTTCTGTTTGACCTGTCCTTCTGAGACAGGTGTGGGGTGTGTTCTGTTGTCGTAGGCTGGGAGCCTCGGCCTTAGCACCCCTAGTCCAAAGGCTTTTAACCCCCGTGGAGCTCTTTGTTCCCCTTTCCCACACCTTCAGCCTTCCCACTGATCTGAAGTTGGCTTTGCCAAAGAGACAGTAGGCTAGCTGGGAAGACCACAGGCATATTTACCGGTTTACTGTTGAGAGCAAAATAGGAAGGCGTTTGAGGGGGTATCTGTGGCTGAGTAAAGCTCCTGGGAGTTCTTTGAGACACACAAAGGGAGCAGAGAGGATGTCACAAACCTGACAAGAGTTTTGGTCCAATGTCAGTTCGTATATCACTGGAGCCTGGTCTGAATTCGACCATTTCCGTGGGAACTGCTTCCAGTTAGTGCAACCAGTTTGTTTAAAAAACAAATAAAAAAAGACATGAAAGCATATTTTTCATTAGGTTGGGTTCAATACAAGGAGAGTTCCCTGTGCCAAAGCCACGAAGTGATCGTCCAAGAAAAGGTCCCACGACAGAAGAGAAGAAGACAATGCCTGACCAGGTTTGTTTTTTAAAAACACCTCAGGTTACAGCAGCTATTCATACAATATACGGGCAATCTGGCCATCTTTCCAAGCTTTAGGGTCTAGAGTCAGGTTTGGTTCATTAAATAATTACTTAAATAATTGCAGCTTTTAAACATTTGATTGGATTAACCCCTTGTCTTAGTTTTAATTCATGTCTGTAGTTTGGATCAGTTCTCCCAAACCAGGGGTTTTTAGCCTCGGCACCATCAACATTGGGAACTGGATCCTTCTCTGTTGTGAGAGGCTGTCCTGTGTGTTGTAGGATGCTCTGTAGCATCCTTGGCTTCTCCCCATTAGGGGCCAGTAGCCTCCCCTCCCAGTTGTGACAACGAAAAACATCTCCAGATAGTGGCAGATGTCCCAGGAGGCAAAATCACTTTCGGTTGAGAATCACTATTCTAAACTGCGCTATTTGTATTTTGCTATTTATGTTCAACCTGAAAATGGTTGATTTGGTAATGTTACTCCTCCATTAAAAAGTTAATATAAAAAATGTTACTGAAACTAGACAATCTTTTTTTTAACTTTAAATTTTAAGATGAGGATAAAAACTGCTAGCAGTCCCCCAGTAAAAGACAGCTAGAGGAGTTTAGATGTGTCAGAGAGCAGAAAACGTGAATGAGCAGGCAAGTAGGTCAGTCTGCTTGGTAATGACTTTATATTTTCAGTTAAATGAAATGGAAGAATCTCATCAAGAAGCAACAGAAAAAGAAGTGGAAAGAATTTTGGGATTGTTGCAAACGTATTTTCGAGAAGATCGTAAGTATGATACCAAGTTCAAAGTAGAGCAATTTGTATTTATCAGTTAGACACACATCACTCGCAGTCAGAAGTTATTTTTTTTAAAAAGCATTTTCAGTTTTATGTAATGTTTGAATCATTTTGATTTTTTTTTGGCATGTGTGTTTAATTCAGCTTCTCCTTTAGCAATCCCCTGTGAGAGTATTGGCAAAGTAACTTTCCATTCTTGCTTTTAAAAGATGGGGTATTTTCTCTGTTACAAAATAAAAGGTGCCATAGAAGGGGTAGAGCTGAGTACCTGTTCCCTCGCTCCCCAGAGGCAGCCACCTGTATGATGTGCTTGTATACTTTCAGATCTTACGTTTATGTCCGTCACGTGACTTTGCACATAAGTAAGTTGGGGATTTTTGTTGGTTTTTTGCTTTTTTCAAAGCTAATCATAATACACACATTCTTCTGCACCATGAGTTTTCCATGTGGACATTCTTCCATATCCGTACATCCAGATCCCCCTTATTCTCTTCAGTGATTCCCATCATATGGCTGTGTCCTGCGTGGGTGGACGACTAAGTTCTTTGTAGCATTTTATTCTTGTGAAACCCACTGCAGTGGGAAATCTGGGTACACAACTTTGTGCACACACGCTGATATTTCTGTAGGACAGATTTTGAGAGGCGGGTTGCCAGATCAGTGGACATACATATTTTTAATAGGTATGTTACATTGCCCCCCGGAAGGGCTAAATCAGTTTTCACTCCCGGGAAAGTTTGAGTGCCCATTTCCTTCCTCTGCTAACACAGAATATTGGTCTTACTGATTGGCAAAAATCATCTTTCCTGTTTTGAAGAATTTTTTTTCCTCTTTTGTCTATAGCTGATACTCCTATGTCCTTCTTTGACTTTGTGGTTGATCCACATTCTTTCCCCCGAACAGTGGAAAACATCTTTCATGTTTCCTTCATTATAAGGGTAAGATTTAAGATCATTTCTCTTCTTTCTTTTATAGCTCTTAAAAGGGTAAATAATAGGGGTGCCTGGGTGGCTCGGTCGGTCAGTTAAACGTCTCTTGATTTCGGCTCAGGTCATGATCTCAGGCGAGCCCTGTGTCCAGCTCTGCGTGGACCCTGCTCTTGCTCGCTCTGTTTCTCTCTCAAAAAAAGGTGGGTAAATAATAAAAGCTGTGGATGGGAGCTGGCAAAGGTATTTGTACTAACTGGTATGTATGGTAGACCCGTTGTCGCAAAACATTGGCGCACAGGCAGAAGAAACTAGCTGAAAATTTGTGTGGGCGCCTGGCTGGCTCAGTCGGTGGAGTGTGCGACTCTTAATCTCAGAGTTGTGAGTGTGAGCCCCACATTGGCTATAGAGATTACTAAACATAATAAACTTAAAAAAAAACTGTGTGCTTGCTTTTACATTTTAGGAATTTACAGAACGAATTGACAAAATTTGAATATGGAACTATAGATTAGATAACAGTATGGTATAAATGTTAAATTTCCCAAATTTGATAGTTGTCTTGTAAGGAAAGATCTTGTTCTTGTCAAGAAACATACACTGAAAGTATTAAGGAAAGGGAGCAGGTTGTCTATCACTTATTTTCTCATGAGAATTCCTAATACGTATGTAGAGGGGGAAATAACGTGGCAAAACTTGAACAGATGGTAAAGCTGGGGAAAGAATATATGAGAGGTCTTTATAGTAGCCTTGTAGCCCTTTCAATTTGAAATTATTTCAAAATAGAGGTTAAAAAAAAAAAAAGAAAACCCCTACTCAGAAATAACACTATGGAAATTTGCTTTCGACTGTCTTTAGTCTTATAACAGGTTGCACTCCCGCTCATGGATGATGAATTTGATTTTAACCTCAGGAAAAATCTTTTCTCGACCAAAGTATTTTCCCAGAAATGATAACAAAGGCATATTTTGTCAGCAGTAAATGATGAGTTATGCATAATAAAATGCCGAGTGTCCAAAAATATGCATGAATCACATTTAAGAGCCAAGTTTTAAGAGCCAAGCCAGTTACAGTTTTATTTAGGAGATCCTCAGGATGGAGACTGATGAGAAACCTGAAGGATGCCCCAACGTAAAGTCTTATCCACATAATCTCCTCATTATTGTTACAGTACATTTTGATTGTCTGGGATATGGAGGTTTGTTTTTTGAGAGAGAAAGCCGGGAGAGGCGGAGAGAGAATCTCCAGCAGACTCCCTGCTGAGCATGGAGCCTAGTGTGGGGCTCAATCTCATGACCCTGAGATCATGACCTGAGCCGAAATCAAGTCGAACGCTTAACCGACTACACTACCCAGGTGCCCCATGGGATATGGAGTTTTCTAATTAATAATGTTTTTTATCCAATGATTATAGGTTTTGAATGTAATTTTTTAAATCGGCTTTTGAATCTAAATCTAAAATTATGTTTGTGTTTTAGGATGGTTTTGCAAGAATAAAGCTTGACCAAGACCGACTGCCAATAATAGGTAAATGATACTATGTTAAGAAAAATTAGTTTTAGAGAAAATGTATGTGTTATTCGAGTTCATGAAATGCAGTTTTCTGAATGTAACCGAGTTTGCATTTTAGGTAACTTTTACAGTGCTCTATCTTGCTCAACTAACTGAAATACTGCAAACATGATCATCAGTTAAAATGAGGGGGTTCATCTGTATCATTGACTCAACATCTGCCCTAAAGATTAACAAGAAAGGGTGCCTGGGTGGCTCAGATGGTTGAGCGTCTGCCTTTGGCTCAGGTCATGATCTCGGGGTCCTGGGATCGAGTCCCGCATCGGGCTCCCTGCTCCTTGGGAGCCTGCTTCTCCCTCTGCCTCTCTCTCTCTCTCTCTCTCTCTGTCTCTCATGAATAAATAAATAAAATCTTTATTAAAAAAAAAAAAGATTAACAAGAAAGTCCCTCCAGTTTTGAGAATGTTTGTAATTATAGTTGCTGTTGTACTTTTCTTCCTTCTGTTTTTTCCCTGAAGCCACCTCCCTCTCCTCTCCTTGAGAGGATCTTTCTTAGTTGAATAATTTCACCAGCTCAGTGAGTCCTTTCTTTCTAAGGTCCCCTGTAGAGAGTCAAGTATTTTTATTGCCCTGATTGGTACTTTAATAGTTGTCAATTTCTCTTGGACTCACTAGGGCTCAGCTCTGAGGTTGGTAGGTGGATATGCAGAAGTTTTCAAATGATTGCCACGTGTAACTCTACTACGGGAGGTACTTTTTTTTAATGGAAGCAAATGGATTACTTACTACCGTAATAACACTCTTAACACATCAGTGATGCACGGAATCATAATAAGTATGTAATATTATAAGTGTCTTCGATACAGGTTCATTCCTTCTCATCAGTTTCTGTTCAGAGTACCTCTTGCGATTTGATAACCTTTGAAAACTTTTGTCTTTCAAACAGAGCCTGTTAATATTAATGAAGAAAGTGAGGGAATTGACCAAAACACCCAAATTAGGAATCAAGGAATCATAGCTTTGAGTTACCGTGACTGGGAGGTAAAGCTCTGCATGTTGCCCCCGGGTAGTTCTGCTTCCCGCTTCGTTTGCGGTAAACCCAGTCCCCAAATGATCTTTGTTCTCTGCCAGGAGATCGTGAAGACCTTTGAGATTTCAGAGCCTGTGATTGCTTCAAGCCAGAGCCAGCAGAGGCTAAGCGCTTGACGCCAGCAAAGGTAGTCCTTCCTATGTGTTATTAAATGTTAATTAGCATTCCAGACCATCTTCCTTTTTTTCATTCGGGTGAAATTGGGATTTGCCTCCCTCTAGTGCCCCATTCTTAGAACTGTGTGTGCCTGTGAGAAAGGCAACTTTGGGCCTAGTGGCTGCAAGTCCCCTTCTTCGGATTACTTTGGTTAAGTAGAATATTGAACCCTCCCATCACCGTACGATCTGATTTGCTTATTTTACAGCTATGAAGTAGAAAAGGAGAATTAGGACAGAATTACCTGGAATAATGTCAGTAAATGGGCATTTCTGAAATCTGAGTTACGCTGTGAAACACTTCTTTATTTTTATGAAGTAGAACATGCTAGAAGGAAATCTTCGTGATGATCGGGCATTTGCTGTGGGTGGGAGTCAGAAGACCTGTATTCTCTTTGCTCCATCCCCTTAGTTTAAAATCACTGAGCAAATCACTTAATCTCACTCAGCTTCATTTTGTCTACAAATCTGTCTGTAAAATGGGATTTTGAATTAGATCCTTAAGGGTTTTTTTTTTAGCTCAAATTTTCTATAATTTTGAGAGTTTCAAATTAGCTTTTAATACTTAATGTAAACTCTTAATATGCACCTCAATTAACTGAGCTTCTTTTGTTCCAAGATAACTGAGGGAAACAGAACAGACATAAGGTATATAATATGCATGGCCTGGGGCTCTATTCAGAGAGAAAGGACTAGTTATTAGATCCTATTTATGTATATCAGGTGAACTTTTGATTCATTTTATCATTTATAAACTGTTAACCAGCTATTTTTCCCTCTTTTAGGACTCAAATGGATAGTGAAATCGAAAGACGAAAGCAGCATGTATTGTATATACTGTATGATTAAACATTTTTAAAGACAGATTGTTTTTAGTAAAATGTAGCTTTTGATAGTTAATGAATTTGTCATGGTTGTCTTTGATTAAAGGAAATTCACTGCCATCTTCACAAATAATTGTAGTTATTTTTTATTTTCCCATCATGCCAGAGTTTGTCCTTTCTCCAGTCCTGTCCCATTAAAACTTTTTTAGTTAGGTTGTTACGGCCTGTATATCATTATGGTTCTCTAGCTGTAAAGTTAGCTGGTCAAGTCCACAAATCTTAGGTTGAACTGTACGAAATTGTTGTTCTTGTAGGTAAAACGCAGTCACATATCAGCCATTTTATAGGTTGCAGCCTGTGATTTACTCACAGGAAACTCTTTAGCCCTCTCCTCTGCCAGGCCAGGCTGGATACCTGTCCCCAGCAGCAGTCCTCTCTGCACAAATCCCAAAGAGGAAAACCATCCAACGGGGTGGATGGTGCTACTCCCGGGCTGCCCATCTTTGCTGGCCCTTCAGGCCTGGCCTTGATGTTTTTTTGTCTCTCTCTGGTTCCCTTTCCCACTCCCCAGCTTTCTACATCCTCCTTCCCTGGGTCCCAGCCCTTCCTGGTGCTCAGGTGTGTCCGCCACCCTCCATACCTAGTGCTTTCCCTTCAACCACGGTTATCTCTCATCGTAAAACAACTGTCGTGACCCTTAGTTACTGTCCTGTCTCTTCTTTGAACAAGGATCACAGGTGCTCTCCCCTTCTGGCCGTCCTGGAACCCGGGCAGAGGAACACCTCCATTCCCAGCATTCCCCGGGGGCTGTTTTAGGCCAAATTGGTGATTCCTTCTCAAATTAGTTCGATCCCAGGGTTGAATGCTGTGCATTTGACACATAAAGATCCACTCCTGGAGGGGAGCCCGGGTGGCTCAGTCGGTTAAGCGTCGGACTCTTGATTTCGGTTTAGGTCACGATCTCAGGGTCCTGGGTCAGGCCCTGCATCGGGCTCCATGCTCACTGTAGTCTGCCTGTCCCTCTGTCCCCCTACTCACTCGCTCACTCGTTCTCAAATAAATAAATAAAATTTTTTTTTTTTAAGATTTTTATTTATTTATTGAGAGAGAGAGAATGACAGCATGAGAGGGTGGAGGGTCAGAGGGCGAAGCAGACTCCCTGCTGAGCAGGGAGCCCGATGCGGGACTCGATCCTGGGACTCCAGGATCATGACCTGAGCTGAAGGCAGTTGCTTAACCAACTGAGCCACCCAGGCGCCCTAAATAAATAAAATCTTAAAAAACACTCTACCCTGGAAAGCTGTACATCCTTCTATCTGGTGCTTTCCCTGACCTCCTTCCCCCCCCGTCTTACCCTCATGAGTTCTCCTACATCTATATCCTGAACATTCTCCAAACTTTGCCTCCACTCTGAAAAGCTACAGGCATACGTGACCAATGGCTTATTGGCAGCATAGGGGCTGTTTTAAACATTTGTATAAATTAGCTCCCAAATCTGTCCTCCCTTAATCCCTATAGGGGTACTTCTACTACTTTATTTCCTCCAGAGAAACCTAGGATTTCTTTTTTTTTTTTTTTTTTAAGATTTTATTTATTTATTTGACAGAGCACAAGCAGGGGGAGCTGCAGGCAGAGGGAGAAGCAGGCTCCCCACTGAGCAAAGAGCCCGATGCAGGACTCGATCCCAGGATTCTGGGACCATGACCTGAGCCGAAGGCAGATGTTTAACTGACTGAGCCATTCAGGCACCCCAGAAGCTAGGATTTCTTTTCCCCCACAGCCCCTACCTTAATTGGTCACGACCTCCCATCTAGTGTCTTGATTCTCTCCATCCTGCCCAGATTTCTACGACAGACTCCCGTCTGGTGTCCCCCGCTTCCTGCCCGCCCTTCGCATCCCCTCCACATCTTCAAAACCACTTGTCAGTTCTCAGTGACTCCCCACTGCCTTCGAGACTTGAGAGACAGCTTGCAGCGCTGTGGAGGCCTTACGTGACCAGGCTCCTTGCCTCCACCCAGGCTCACCTCCCCCTCTAAACTCCGGCTTTCTCTTCCATCTTAGTTGAACTTCACATTCCATATCATTCACCCATTTAAAGCGAACACTTCATTGCTTCTCAGTCTGTTCACAGGGCTCTGTAACCACCACATCCTGATGCAGAACATTCTTGTCCCCAACCAGTGGCAGGTACCCTTCCTCACCTGTCTCCTTAGTAACCCTTAGCCCCAACCGATAACCTATTTTCTGTCAAAAGTTGCCTATTCTGGACATTTCACATTAATGGAATCACACATGTGGTCTTAATATTACAATTTTTCAAGCAAATCTGTTTAGAGTTGCTTTCCTCTTTCCCTTTTGTTGGCCTGTCTTCTACTTGCGTCAAACTCTGCTCATACAAGAAACATAAGGGGCCTGGGTGGCTCAGTCAGTTGAACGTCTG
This sequence comes from Leptonychotes weddellii, assembly GCF_054177405.1. Classification (NCBI taxonomy): domain Eukaryota; kingdom Metazoa; phylum Chordata; class Mammalia; order Carnivora; family Phocidae; genus Leptonychotes; species Leptonychotes weddellii. The sequence goes on from NC_138374.1 coordinate 8,693,215, forward strand.
ACTCTTGGTTTCAGCTCAGGTCATGATCTCAGGGACATGAAATCAAGCCCCAAATCGGGCTCCACGCTCAGTGTGGAGTCTGCTTGAGATCCCTATCCTTCTCTCTCTGCCCTTCCTGCTTGTGCTCTCTCTCTCTCAAATAAATTAATTTAAAAAAAGAAAGAGGGATGACCTTTGGGAAACCAAAGTGGCCTAGCTGTCACTTGGCATTTTGTATCTTTCTGTAATTGAGTTTTCTTTTTTTTTTTATTATTATTTTTTTAAAGATTTTATTTATTTATTTGACAGAGAGAGACACAGTGAGAGAGGAACACAAGCAGGGGGAGTGGAAGAGGGAGAAGCAGGCCTCCCGCTGAGCGGGGAGCCCGATGCGGGGCTCGATCCCAGAACGCTGGGATCTGAACCTGAGCTGAAGGCAGGCGCTTAACGACTGAGCCACCCAGGCGCCCCTATAATTGAGTTTTCTAACCATGCACTTTTTCATTATTTTTAAAAAGTATTGGGGCACGTGGGTGGCTAGTGGGTTAAGCACCTACCTTCGGCTTAGATCATGATCCCAGGGTCCTGGGATTGAGCCCCGAGTCATGCTCCCTGCTCAGCAGAGAGTCTGCTTCTCCCTCTGCCCCTCCCCTTGCTAGTGTGCTCGCCCTCTCTTTTTCTCTCTCTCTCTCTCTCGTTCTCTCAAGTAAATAAATCTCAAAAAAGTATCAACAGAAGTTATCTGGGCAGGGAGATTATGGGCCACTTCCTCTTCTTTAAACTTCAGAATAGGAGGGGCCCCTGGCTGGCTCAATAGGGAGAACATGTGACTCTTGATCTTGGGGTGGTGAGTTCAAGTTCCATGTTGGGCAAGGAGCCTACTTTAAAAAAAAAATTGTAAACTTTTGAATAGGAAAAAACCAACTAATACATGTTATTGTTTAAATATCAAACACATGTAACATCCCCAAAGTCTTTCTTTTCCTCCAGAACTTTGTGTTCTAATAGCACCTCATTCTTACCTCAGTTACCCTGTCTGTGCTTGTCATGTTGTTCGCACATGTTTTCCAATGGAGTTCCCCCAGGGCCCGGGTGTGCCTTATTTCTGTGCTGACGGTAGCTGGTTTGGGTCCAGGCCTTGCTGTCCTAACTGCCCTGCCCAAGCACTTCTCACCCAGAGTGAGTATTCTCAGACTGGCATTGCCCATAAGCTGCTCTACTCTGTAGTCTGTATTCTCCATCCAGTGTTTCATAGCACAGACCCGGGCGTGTGCTGCTTTGACTTCTGTTCTCTCCAAGTAGATCATAAGCTCCTTGAGGGGCTAAATCCTAGAGTCTTGGGTCTCTCTCCGGCTAGGGCTTAGGCTTCTGACATGCTATAAAATTACAGGTGCATTGGAGAATACAAGATAATATGTTGTCTGCATAACTGCAACAGGCTTTTAAACCCTTGGTCTGTATTTACTTCTGCAGAGAGGGACCAGGTCTCTTTAGTCAAGATCAATCCAGAAGCTGTGGAATTGTCGGTTTCTTTGTGTAAAAATACTTGTTTAGTTTTTATGAGCAGTGTTAACATAAAAGACAATAGAAAGGATAAAAAAGGATAGACGTGTATGATGGACTTTTCAGAGCCTTGGAATAGTAGATTAAAAGATGGCTGCAAGTTTCTTTGAGAGGAAGAGTCTGTTTCCTCCCTGCCTTGAGCCTGGGCTGATCTTTGTGACTTGTCTGAGCAACAGAATATGGCAGAAGTGATGGTCTAGGACTGCGGAGGCTAGGTCAAAAGAACTTTTGTGGAGTCTGACAGGTCACCAGAGCCGGAATTACCGTGTAATAAGGCCAGAAACCACATGGAGAGAGGAGACGGGGGCTGGGACCAGCTAAGCCCAGCCTTCTAGTCAACCCCAAGGGCATGTGGTCTGTACCCTCTAGTCCAGCTGTCACCTGAATATCCCCAAGCAGCTCTGGCGGTGCGGGATGGGGGAGAAAAATCACCCAGCCAAGTTCTGCCTGAATTCCTAATATGGAATTGTGAGATATAATAAAACAGTGATGGATTTAAGTCACTAAGTTTTGGGATAGTTATGCAGATAGTTGAAATAAACACTCGGTTTAACTTTTTTCCCCCCAAGTTTGATGCAAACAAACTTAGAAACACAATGCGGGGTGTGGTGGGATTTTACTGCCCTGACAGTTGTCAAAGTATGCCAGCCTAAAAAAGAAATACAGTAATCCAGAAAATAACTTAAAGTTTATTTTTCTCTAGTTGACTTCTCAAAAATGGTGGCATACTCAAGAGCTCTCGTCGGAGTGGCTTTTTTACGTTATCCTCTTTTCTGGACTTTTCCATGAGGATGGTCACTTCAATGAGTGCTTCCTGATAAGGCTGGGCAATCGGGTAGGCTGTGATCCGTTTGAATTCTTTCTCTTCCTCCTGGTGTGTTGCAGGCCTGTGGAGAGGAGTGGGGGCAGAGATCTTCCAAGCACGCAGTCTCTCACTTCTCTGCTCCGTGAGCTCTCTCCCCCGAATCATTCGATCCTGATGCCCCTTGATCTGTTCCTTTGCCCAGGCCGCCCTGTGCTTTTTGGTCTTAGTTTTGTGGGTTTTCTGGATAGTTTCAGTCTTTTCCTCCTTCCCTAGGGTTAATATGTTGGGGAAGACTGTTTCACTTGGAATCTTTTGAGGGAGGAGCCGATACTTGGGGTCTCTGAGGCCTCTGGCTCGTTCCGCTCGGTGTATGTGCTTCTCTATGTGGCCCAGCTCCCTCTCAGGCACTAAGTAGTCCCATCTTTCAGCGTCTCCTGTTTTTTCACGTTGGGGTCTCTCTCTCTCTCTTTTAATTTCCCGCCTTGGAACCATCAGGTATCTCCACGCGTCCCCCAGCATCATCTCTTGATGCCGCCGACAGTAGTATGCCTCTGCTTCGGCAAACCGGAAGTCAAAAGACACGGCTTGGAGCTGATGAAGTGTTTCATTCTCTTGCTGAGACTTCTGGAGCAAGAATTTCCTCACTTTTGAAGAATGGACACCACCTAAACTCTTGTCAGAGGGAAGTGTTAAAAGGTTTTTAAGTTGGCTGTCCTTTTGTTGCAGGCCATGATACAGATCACAAGTGGCTGGTAGCTCTTCCTGGCACTCTGACACCATGTCCCTGGTGGGGGGATCTCTTAGCCGTGTTCCCTGGCTTTCTCTTCAAACCTCCCACACTCCCCTCCCCCAGAGTCCCCCTCCGGTTGAAGAGTTCGCCTTAGACTTCCTTGAGAAAACAGAAGCACTCAGTCAGGAACGCCCTCCTCTTCCCATTGCCAGAACCACCGCCATGCATGGATCCTGGGCCCTGCCCTTAGAATGGAAACATTGCCCCTTTGTCTATCAAAAGCCAGTTCTCCCATCTGTCCTTGTGAAGCTTCAGGAACTTAATTTGCAAATTTTTACCAAGTTCTCTTTCCTGCTTCATCAAAATTTCCCCTGTACCGGATCACTCCCGTCAGCATAAAAATATGTTCCAGTATATATATCATCTTTAAGCAGAAAAGGAAAACGTTTCCTTTGCCGCACATCCCATCTTGGCTCCCTTTCACCGTGTGCCATGAAGCAGACACCTAGAACCCCTCTCCACTTCCCCACTGCCCAGTTTCCCCTCGGTCCTCCTCAGGTGGGTTTCCAGGCCCTCACTGCCCCCAGACTGCTCTCGTCTAGGTCGTGAAGGATCTCCACAGCAACAAATTCAGTGGTCCTGTCTCTGTCCCTGTCATACTTGACCTCAGCAGCATTTTAGAGTTGAGTACTTTACTTTCCTCTGGCTTCCAGGCTATGGCCAAGGGCATGTGACCAAGGCGATCCTGCCCCCACCCCCCGCACCGAGACTGTTCCAGCCATTAGCCAAATATCCCCAGGTGACTGAATAGCCCTTCATTCTCTTCCTACCTCATGGCCACACCCTTCCACCTACTTTGCTGGTTCTGTCTTTTAAATGTAATGCAAGAAAATACAACAGAAATTGTCACTTAAGATGAGCATATTCTCGTCTCAGAGCATAGACTCTCTTGGGCATGGACACTCTCAGTCACTCAACAAGGTGACCTACCATGTGTCTCAGACTGCTCGAGAGGGGGCAGTAAGGGATGAGCAAGACCATCGAGGCACACGAGACTGACCTGTACTCACCTCTCAACTTCACCCCTAGATATGATCTACTTAACATCTCCACTTGGCTCTTCTTCCAACGTGCTTCCTTCTCTTTCCCCCTTCTCAGGCTGTCCCTACTAACTTCAAATGCCCCCTAAGGTAGCAGCCTCACTAGCTTCCCTGAATCCGTGCTTCTCTCTGCCCCCAGCCCCACCAGACCGCGCACACAGCAACCAGGGGGGATCTCTGTATCACACAAATCTGAGCATGTCCCTTCCCTGCACTGAAACCTAGGAGAGTGTCCTGTTGCTTTGAGGAGAAAATCCCAAATCCCAGTTATGGCTTTCATAATTTGGCTCCTGACTACCTCTCAGCTCACCTGCTTGTCCACTCTGCTGCAGCCACACTGACTTTTCTGTTCCTCAAAAACCATATTCTCTTTGCCATCTGAGTATTTTCACATGTTCCGCCTTCATAGACTCCCAAACACACAATACAGCAACTCTGACTACAGTATTATGTACGTAATCTTTAGGTTTTAGCTTAAATGTTACTTCCTCAGACCTTCCACGTATTTGTTCAAATAAAATCCCATCTTTCATGACCCTTATCACAATTTGTAGTAACTATTCAATGTCCACGTCCTTCACTTGCCCTGGCCCTGTGGGGGCACAAGCGATGTTTGCTTTGTTCAGTGCTGTTTAGCCGGAACCAAGCCCAACAGACGAAGCACTTTGGCTTGACACACTCAGGCCCTTTCTGTCTTGGGGAGAAACTTTTTATGATGGTATTACTGACTCCAGAGTTCATGGCAAACATATTTCCTCACCTTAATCTTCTTTTCTATTGGGGACTGGGAACCCACTGCAATCCGAGGGTCCTGAGTGTTTCTGGCCCAGGCCAATCTGGAAGATTAAAAAGAGAAATTGCACTAGGATTTGGAGAAAGGTTTCAGGAAACCTGGCCCTGGTGTGAATTGAGGTAGGGTGTTGATTTGGGACTTGCTTTTCACATGTTTGTCACACACTTTTCGATAGCAAGAGGCATTTCTCTGTGCCAATAGGCAGGACTTTTGCTAACTTGTAGCTTTCCTTGAAGCAAGGAAGGAATGCTCTCTGATAAAAATATGAATAAAGAGCCATATTGAGTTTGAGGTTGTGGCTAACAGAAATACCTTTATTTTAACACTGGAGAGGGGAGGCTGAGTTGCTATTTCAAATTCCACAAACCATGGTTTGTATAATTGTTCGTAGAACAAAGAACCTTGCCTTGGATAAGAAAATAAGTTCTCAAAGCTAGTCAGTCCCTTTTAAGTTCAGTTATGCATAAAATTATAAATAGTATAATTTATAAGCTATCATTAATTTCCAACAACAGCTAACTGTAACGTTTCATGATTCTTGTCAAATGTTTATATTTTAGATAGCCAATAAAACAATTTGATGGCAAGAAAATTTGTTTTGTTTTGTTTTTTAATTTAATGCAGGAAAATATAGCCGAGAAATTTGCAGTCACATTTAGGTATCCTGGAGAACTCTATTTCTTAACCTGCTTAGTTAGCAAATAGATTCTGTTTAGCAACCTGGGTTGTAAATATTGTTTCTCTGACTTCTCTCTTTTTCATTAAGATTTTATTTATTTGAGAGTGAGAGAGAGCACGAGAGCAGGGTGAGGGGCAGAGGGAGAAGCAGACTCCCTGCTGAGCAAGGAGCCCGACGCGCGGCTCGATCCCAGGACCCTGAGATCATGACCTGAGCCCAAGGCAGATGCTTTACCGACTGAACCACCCAGGCTCCCCTCTCTGATTTCTCTTTGCAGCAAAAGAGGATTTTATAATATAGACAGATAAAAAAACAAAACTATAGTTACCGTGTAAGTAAAGCTAATTTCTTAAACAGACTCCTGCTTCCGCTTTCATGTTTTTTCTTTGAGGTTCTTATATTATCTCCATAACAGCATTTACTGAGCTTACTATATACTGGGTGATGTGCGGGGGCCTTAAGTGGGTCCTTTTACTTCGTCTCCCACACAGCCCGCGAGGGAGGCACCCATCAGGCCTCACTGCAAAGACACTTGAGGCCAGAGAGGTTCCGTGACCCCTCAGTTTCAGAGGCAGGATGTGCGCCTGCGCGACTCAGAGCACATTTTCGTTCCTGTGCTACACTCGTTCCCAGATAATCGAACATTCTCCTGCCTTTAACTCAAAATGGAAGGAAATAATACCTACTGTTCTTCCGCACTCAGATCCAACCATTCTGAGTCTGTCACCGGGGGACGGCGTGAGGGTGGGGTCCGCGCTGCCATTCGGTCCTTCCCTGGGCTCCCCCCGCACCCTCCCCGCCCGGCGCCAGTGGCCACCCCGCGAGTAGCCTTGTGCTGCGCATCTTCCGTGTGGTTTTTTTCTGCCAGTGTCCTATCCATTGCCAGCTTTGCGAACAACATGCTTGCTTCTTCGCCCTCTTCCTCACAGCGTCTGCTTTCCCAGGGCTGGGCTCCAGTCCCTCATTCTCTGTTCTGCAAGGTACTGTTCAGCCAGCACCTTCCCGGCCCTCTCAGACTTCCCGCTCTCCACTGTTGATCCTTCAGGATGCCTTGGGTTGATTTCTAGGGCAACCAGAGGCAGTCACAAGCTTTTGTATGTGTCATCACCATCCTAGATTGAGACTACTGTGAGGTGGTAGGTGAAGACATCGTCTGGCTGGCAGGGAATGCATCTAGTGTGAGCTGGGCTGATTGACCGCGGACAGAAAGTGCAAGGGGCTGTGTTTCACAGATAGGACAGCTCTTCTCGGTGTAGCTGGAGAAAGCATCTTCCAAGGTAATGGGAACATCTTTGTCATTTTTGTTTGGTTGGGCTTTTTGGGGGGTGGGGATATATATTATGTATCTTCCATAGAAATGTAACCTATGGAGAGCTGGCGGGGGTGGGAGGGGGGAGGGATCCTGCATGCACAGTCCCAGTAGCTGGCAGAGGGCAGACAGGTGTGTGGGTGGCCCGGTCACGTGGTCTCACCATCCCTCAGCTGGTGTGTCACTCAGCTAAACGTTGCTGCTGCTACGGAGCTTTTGAGCTCTACTTCTCTTTAATCTACTTTTAGCCACATATTTAATTATGTTCATACCTGGTCATTACTTAGGGACAAGCAGACAATACACCAATGTCAAAATACAAATTAATAAAATGATTCTGCATATTCAAGACACTTGTCACCATATAGTTAAGCTGCAAATGTCCAAATAAAGTCCTCATTGTTTCTCCTTGAAATGTCTCTACTTCTTAAAATGTGAAAGGAGAAAATATGATTGATTACAACCTGGCTTCTTACTTATTAAGAATAAAATCTGTCCCTCCCCAAATATGCTGTATGCAGAGATGTGCTTGACACCACAGCCCTGAACTCATTCAGAAAAGAAATGAAACAGTTATGAAAGTAAATATGGGTATTTTATCAAAAATCAAAGAATTTCAAACAGCAAGTCATGACAGTGATTTCTGTTGATTTTTGTACCAAAACCTTGAATTACATTACAACCTACATTTTAATATTCACAAGATACCATTTTAACACTGATAAAATGTCATGTCACTCAGATATCAAACTCACGTGCTGTTCAGCCAAAATTTGTATATGCCTGTGATGTGACAGTATCATACTACCCCAAGTTCCTAGTATTCATTGACTCTGAGCCAGGCACTGTGCAAAGTGCTAAAAGGAAGGGGCGCCTGGGTGGCTCAGTTGGTTAAGTGTCTGCCTTCAGCTCAGGTCATGATCCTGGGGTCCTGTGATCAAGCCCTGCACTGGGCTCCCTGCTCAGTGTGAAGCCTGCTTCTCCCTCTCCTTCTGCTGTCCCCCCTGCTTGTGCTCTGTCTCTCTCAAATAAATAAATAAAATCTTAAAAAAAAATAAAGTGTTAAAAGGTAGTATCTTATTTACCCTCCTGAAAACTGAATATAGTTTTTTTTTTTAGAGAGAGAGAGAGTGAGCAGGAGTGGTGGGGGGTGGGGGTGCAGAGGGAGAGGGAGATAGAGAAACTTAAGCAGGCTGTCTATACCCAGCATGGAGCCCAGTACAGGGCTCAATCTCAGGACCCTGAGATCATGACCTGAGTCAAAATCAAGAGTCAGGCAGATGCTTAACCAACTGAGCCACCCAGGCACACCTAGCCTCCTTTTTGATAAAGAAAAATATGCAATTACTAATAAGAGCCTCTTTTTACGTAAGAAATCAGCTTAATTAAAATAAAACAAAAAAGACAATCACGTGGACCTAAAAGTACTTTTTATTTAAGTATTATGCTTTGAATTGTTTCTTTTTCCTGATAAGAGAAACAAGGGATGAAGACTATAAGCCAGGGAGATAAATGTTTTTAACAGCAAATCAGGTTGAAGCACCTATCAGCAAGACTAGACTTCGCCCTAACATAAACAAAAGGTGGCCTGAGCTGTGTCTTTCTATGAGAAACATAAAAAGAACTCTTTGCTAACAAGTATTTTATCATATACCTAAATTTTAATCTTTTGTCAAAAGTCATGAAATGTGTTTGAGTAGTTATGAGAAATCCTCCCTGGCGAAGGAGAGGTTAGTGGTTCCTGAGCTGAAATTATCGTTAACCACTTCTCATGACATGGAACTTGAAACAAACCAGAGTGTCATCACAGACTAACTGCTGGCACTGGAAACTGCATGCTGCCCGCTGACCCCATTTTGCCGGAGTTTGAAATCAGACTTAAATAAAAAATAGAAGTTCCTCTGATAGTATCTAAACATAAAACACTGACACTCCAACTACCCTATTCGGTAATGTTATTATTCTTCTGCCGATTTTCCAATTAGGAGGAAATGTGGCTGAGAGAGTTATGTGATGTGTTCAAGGCCACACAGTTGCCCAGGGGGAGACTGAAATTGAACATGGATGTCTAAAAGCCAAGCTTGTGATCTTCCACATGCTATCCACCTGACCTTGGAAAATGGGAGGGGTGGAAACAGCCCTCACCTTTGTGGCACTCACAACCCAATGGGGGAGGCAAGAAATAGACACAAGTGCATGTGTATGATGTAGCCATACAAAAGGGACACGTAAGTATGGGCCGAAAACAAAGGGCAGGAGTCATCAGTATGAGGTGGGACTGAACATGGAGGACCTGCTGGGGAGCACATTCTGAGTAGAGTGGCAGAAATGTGGGAGACACTCCTGAGACCAAAGAAGCAAGAGGTGACTTGTCAGTGGTTGCTAGAGGAAGTTGAACAGGCAGGGTACCACATGTGGGGAGCAACACCAGAACCAGAATATGATGTAGAGGAATTATGGTGACTTCCCCAAACAAACGGAGAACTTTGTTAATAGGAAAATTATTAAGGGGAAATCGGAGGGGGAGACGAACCATGAGAGACTATGGACTCTGAGAAACAAACTGAGGGTTCTAGAGGAGAGGGGGGTGGGGGGATGGGTTAGCCCGGGCATGGGTATTAAGGAGGGCACGTACTGCATGGAGCACTGGGTGTTATACACAAACAATGAATCATGGATCACTACATTAAAAACTAATGATGTAATGTCTGGTGACTAACATAACATTATAAAATAAAATTAATAAAAAAAATAGGAAAATTATTAAAAAGAAGTGGCAGGAGAGAAAAGATCCTGAAACCATAAAGCCTGGAAGCAGAGGCCGGTAGAGAATTGGGTTCGTCCACTGGTGCTGTGAGAACCTGATTCTAGACCAGCATTGTTCAATGAAAACAGAATGTAAATCACAGATGTAATTTCACGTTTTCTAGGAGCTACATTAAAAAAAGTAAACAGAAACAGGTGAGATTAATTTTAGTGATGTATTTTAACCCATGATATCCAAAATATCATCTCAACCTGCAATCAACTTAAAATTTTTTATACTGCTGTTCTGTTTTCATTAATAAATTTAATTTTTAAAGAGCGCCTATAGTTTACAGAAATATTGATTAAAAAGTACTCTCACCCTCCAAGTTCCCCCATTATTTATATCTTGTATTAGTATGGTATACTTGTTATCACTGACAAACCAATATTGCCGAATTATTATTAACTAAAGTCTGTAGCTTACACTGAGTTTTACTCTGTCTTGTACATTCCATGGGTTTTAACAAATGTGTAGTGACAGGTGTCCATCGTTACTGCATCATACAGAATTGTATCACTGCCCTAAAAATCCAATGTTCCAGCTATTTGTCCCTCCCTCACTCTGCATCCTAAACCCCAGCAACCACTGATCTTTTTACTGTCTCATAGTTTTGCCATTTCCAGAATGTCATATAGTTGGCATCATAAGGTATGACTTTTTCATGCTGAAAAGGCTTTTTCAGATTGGCTTGTTTCAGTAAGTAATATGCTTTTAATATTCCTCCATGTCTTTTCATGGCTTCATACATAGCTCGTTTCTTCTTATCGCTCAACAATATTCCATTGTTGGTTTATCCATTCACCTATTGAAGGACATCTTGCTGGCTTCCAGTTTTGGCAATTATGAATAAAGCTACTATTAACATTTGTGTGCAGGTTTTTGTGTGGATATAAACCTTCGACTATTTGGTTATATACCAAGGATTATGGATCATATGATAGTATATTTAGTATTATAAGAAACTGCCAAACTATCTTCCAGAGTAGCTCTACATTTTGCCTCCCCACCAGCAATGAATGAAAGTTCCTTTTGCTCCACGTCCTTGCTAGTATTTAGTGTTGTCAGTGTTGTGAATTTTAGCCACTGCAGGAGGTGTGAATGCTATTTTGTTATCATTTTAATTTGCAATTTGCTAATATCATATGATGCTGAACATCTTATTATATGCTTATTTGCCATCTGTTTATCTTTGGTAGGTATCTGTTCAGATCTTTTGCCTATTTTTAATTGGGTTGTTTGTTTTCTTGCTGAGAATTTTAAGATTTTTTTTTATGTTTTAGATACCAGTCCTTTAGCAGAAATGTGTTTTACTAAGATTTTGTCCCATTCTATGGCTTGTCTTTTCATTCTTTTGCAGTGTCTTTTGCCAAGCAGAAGTTTTTAATTTTAATAAAGTACAACTTAATTTTTTCTTTCATGGGCCATGTTTGTGTGTTCTGTCTAAAAAGTCATCACTAAAACCAAGGTCACCTAGATTTTCTCCTATGTTGTCTTCTAGGGGTTTTAGTTTTGTGCTTTACATTTAGGCTTATGATCCATTTTTGAGTTAATTTTTATTAAAGGTATGAGGTCTGTGTCCAGATTAATTTACAAATTTATTTTGCATGTGGATGCCCAGTTCCAGCACCAATTTTTGAAAAGACTATCCTTTCTTCATTGAATTGCCTTTGCTCCTTTGTCAAAGATCAGTTAACTGTATTTGTGTGGGTCTGTTTCTGGGCTTTCTATCCTGTTCTATTGATCTATTTGTTCTTTAACCAATACCACACGGTTTTAATTACTGTAGCTTTATAATAAATCTTAAAGTCTGGTAGAGTCAGTCCTCTGATTTTGTTTTCTCCTCTAACATTGTTTTGGTTGTTCTGAGTCTTTTGCCTCTTCATATGAATTTTGGAGTCCGTTGGTCGATATGCACAAAATAACTGCTGAGACTTTTATTGGGATTACATTGAATCTAAAGAGCAAGTTGGGAAGAAATGATATCTTAACAGTATTCATATTCCTGTCAATGAACACGGATCATCTCTTCACATATTTACATCTTCTTTGATTTGTTCCATCTGAGGTCTGTAGTTTTCCTTTTATAGATCTTATACATATTTTGTTAGATTTATACCTAAGTATTTCTTTTTTTTTTTCTGGTGATAATGTAAATGGTATTGTGTTGTGTTTATTTTTTTATAATTTTTTTTTTTAAGATTTTATTTATTTGACACAGAGAGAGCTAGAGAGAGAGAGACAGAGAGCAAGCACAAGCAGAGGGAATGGCAGGCAGGGGAGAAGGAGGCTCCTGGCAGAGCAAGGAGCCCAACGTGGGGCTCGATCCCAGCACCCTGGGATCATGACCTGAGCCGAAGGCAGCTGCTTAACTGACTGAATCACCCAGGCACCCCTGGTATTGTGTTTTTAATTTCAAATTCCAATGGTTCATTTCTGATATATAGGAAAGAGACTGCTTCTTGTTATATTAACTTTGTATCCTGCAACTTTGTTATAATTGGTTATTAGTTCCAGATTTTTATTGTTGTTATTTGGAATTTTCCATTTGGCCAATCATGTCATCTGTGGACAAAAACAGTTTTATTCCTTTCTTCCTAAACTATAAGCCTTTTATTCCTTTTCTTGTTTATTGCATTAGCTGGGACTTCCATCATGATGTTGAGTAGCTGTGGTGAGAGGGGCCATCCTTGCCTTGTTCATGATCTAATTGAGAAAGCAACTAGTTTCTCACCATTAAGTATGAGAAACTAGTTGTAGGTCTTTTTGCAGATGTTCTTTATCAAATCAAATCGAGGAAGTTCCTCTTTATTCCTAGTTTGCTGAGAGCTTTTATCATGAATAAGTATTGGACTTTGCCAAACACCTTTTCTGCATCTACTGATATGACTTTTCTTCTTTAGCACATTGATGACATGGATTACATTGTTTTGAAAGGTATAATAGTATGTAATTCTTTTTATATATAGTTGAGTTGCATTTACAAAATTTTTTTTTTTGAGGATTTTCACATCTATGTTCATTAGAGATACTGGCCTGTAGTCTTCTTGTAATGTCTTTGGTTTTGATATTAGGTAATGCTGGCCTCATAGAATGGCTTAGAAAATTCCCTTTGCTTCTATTTCCTGGAAGAGACTACAGAGAGATGGTATAATTTCTTCCTTAAATGTTTGGTAGAATTCATCAATGAACCCATCTGGCCCCAGAGCTTTCTGTTTTCAAAGGTTATTCATTATTAATTCCATTTCTTTAGATATAGGCCTAATCAGGTTATGTTTTTCTTCTTGTGTGAGTTTTGGTAGATTGTATCTTTCAAAGAATTAATCCATTTCCTGTAGGTTATCATATGTGTGGACATAGAGTTGCTCATAATATTCCTGTTATACTTTTAATGTCCATGGGATCAGTAATGATGATCCTTCTTTCATTTCTAATAGCGGCAATTTGTCTTCTCATTTTGTTTTAATTTGCCTCACTGGAGGTTTATCAATCTTACTGATCTTTTCAAAGAATTGATTTCTCGTATTCAGTTTCATTTATTTTTACTTTAATTTTTTGTTGTTTTTCTGCTTATTTTGGATTTAGTTTGCTCTTCTTTTTCTAGTTTCCTGAGGTAGAAGCTTAGATTATTAAGATCTTTTTTCTAATATACGTATTCAATGCTATAAATACCCTCTAAGCACTGCTTTTGCCACATCTCACAAAGTGAGTAAGTTGTACAGTTGACCCTTGAACAACACTTATGCAGAGGTCCACTTATTTGTGGATTTTGAGAAATACGTACTGTAAATGTATTTTCTTTTCCTTGTAACTTTCTTAATAACATCTTTCTCTAGATGACTGTAAGAATACAGTATATAATACATATAACACCAAAATATGTATTAAGACTACGTTATTGGTAAGGCTTCCGGTCAACAGTAGGGTATTAGTAGTTGTTTTGGGGGAGTCAAGATTTATATGTGGATTTTTGACTGTGTGTGGGGGTGCTGGCACCCCTAACCCCAGCATTGTTCAAGGTCAATTGTATTTCCATTTAGTTCAAAATATTTCTGAACTTCTTTGATCCAAGCGTTGTTTAGAAGTGTGTTATTTAATCTCTGAATATTTTGGAATTCTCCAACTACCTTTCTGTTGTTGATATCTAGTTTAATTCCATTGTGATCTGAAAGCATAATTTGTATGGTTTCTCTTCTTTTAAACTTGTTTTTTTATGGCACAGAAGGTGGTCTATTTTGGTAAATGTTCCATGTGAGCTTGAGAAGAGTGTGTATTCTGTTGCTACTGGATTAAGGATTCTATAGATGTCAGTTAGATCCAGTTGATTGATGGTGGTGTTGAGTTCAATCAAATTTTCTGCCTGTTGGATCTGTCAGTTACCGATATACGGGTACAGAAGTCTCTAAATATCATAGTGGATTCATCTATTTCTCCTTGCAAGTCTCAGTTTTCACCTCACATATTTTGCCACTCTGTAACTAGGTGCATATACATTAAAAATTGTTTTCTTGGAGAACTGACCACTTACCATCATGTAATGTCCCTCTTTATCCCTAACTTTCCTTGCCCTGAAATTTACTTTGAATTTAATATAGTTACTCCAGCTTTTGTTTGACTAGTGTTAACAGCAGTCTATCTTTCTTCATCCTTTTACTTTTAATCTATCTTTGTTTTTATGTTTAAAGTGGATTTTGTTTTTGGTAGATAACAAATAGTTGGGTCTTATTTTTTTTTATCCAGTCTGACAGTCTGTTTTTTAATTGGTATATTTAAACCATTGACATTTAAAATGATTATTGATGTAACTGGATTAATATCTACCTTATTTGTTATTGTTTTCTAGTCATTGCTCTTGTTCTTTCTTTTCTTGTTTTTTTTTTTTGTCTTCCACTCTTTTTCTGGTTTTAACTGTGCATTTCATAATTCTTTTTTCTCCTAAGCAGAGCAATTTTTTTTTTCTTTTCTAAATGGTTGTCCTTGAGTTTACACTATACATTCACAACTAATCCAAGTTCTCTTTCAAATAACATTACGTCACTTCATAGGCAGTGCAAGTACCTTAAAAGAGTATTCCCAGTTCCTCCCTCCCATCCATTATTACACTGCTGTTATTCACTTACCCATAAACATAAAATTACTATATGCAAGTTGCTATTACTATTTTGACCCTCTGTTATCTGTTAGAGCAATTAAATTTTTAAAAATGAAAAATTTGATTTTATCTCCGTTTGTTCCTTCTCTAATAATGCTTTTCCTTTCTTTATGTAAATTAGTTTCTGACCTATATCATTTTCCTTCTTTCTGAAGAATTTCTTTAACATTTCTTGCAAATTAGGTTTACTGGTGACAAATTCCCTCCAGTTTTGTTTGTCTGAGAAAGTCTTTATAGGAACACCTTGTTTTATTGAGCTTCACCTTACTGCACTTTGCAGATACTGTGTATTTTTAAATTGAAGGTTTGTGGCAACCGTGCATTGAGCAAGTTTACTGGCAATATTTTTCCAACAGTATTTGCTCACTTCATGTCTCTGTGTCACATTTTGGTAATTCTTCTGGTGTTTTAAATTTGTTATTATATTTGTTACGGTGATCTGCGATCAGTGATGATGACTGGCTGAGAGTTCAGATGGTGGTTAGCATTTTTTAGTAATAAAGCATTTTAAATTAAAGTATGCACTTTTTTTAAGACATAATGCCATCGCACATTTACTTTTATGTGCACTGGGAAACCAAAAAAATCCATTTGATTTGCTTTATCACAATATTTGCTTTACTGCAGTGGTCTGCTACTGAACCCCAATATCTCTGAGGTATGGCTATACTTCTCTTTCACTTTTGCAGGATAATTTCGCTGGATACAGAATTGTAGGTTGGTTTTTTTTTTTTTTTCCCAACACTTTAAATATTTCACTTCCCTCTCTTCTTGCTTGCATGCTTTCCAAAGAAAAGTCCCATGTAATTCTTATTCTTGCCCCTCTATTAGTAAGGGTTTTCTTTCCCCTGGCTTTTTCAAGAGATTTGCTTGTCTTTGATTTTATACATTTTGAATATGATTATGCTTACATTTTTGGCATTTATCCTGCCTCATGTTTTACACCACTATAATTGAAAAATTCAAATAAATTTAAATAAATTAAAATAAAAAGCTCAGTTCCCCTGCTTCACTAGGCATATTTTAGGTACTCAATAGCCATGAATGGCTAGTAGCTACTGTTAAACTTAAAAATAAAACTGTCAGTTATTTTCCTAGCAAAAATGGGTTTATTTGAGGATAGCAGAGAACTGCAATCTGGGATAAGCAAGCCACAGCAAAACCACAGGCTAGTCCAGAAAACAAAGGAGAGGAACCCCATTTTATAGAGGAAAGGAGGAATTTAGGAAGGTGGTAGTAAACAAAAAGTCCTTTGGAGTTTTGAAGTAGAGTGGCTTTTCATTGGCTGGGTTGTTGCCAGGGCAAGAGAAAGAACTTTCTTCCTCCTGCTGGGTAGTAAAATAGTATCCACCCTGCAAGATGTTTCTTACTTTGGGTCTGCAATTAATGATAAGGGCATGAGAGCTCTCTCACTTTCATTCTAAATGAGGTTTCTCTTATTAATTTTTACACTACCAATTTGGAGAGCACATATCTACATGTTGGGAGGGAAAAGTCAAATCTGAGGCCTCTTGGCAGTGAATGGCCCACAAAGAAAGCATCTTCTAGGATTCCACCATCACCAGCACCTGAGACCCCTCGTGGTCCTATCCAACTCCCTGTCTCTCTGCTCATGCCGCACCTCCTTCCTAGAATGCCCCTCTTCTCTGCCTCAGGTTATCTGTATTTTACTCTTTTTTTTCCTGACTTAACTTAGGCCCCAACTCAAACACTTTTTTCAGAAGAAAAAATGAAATGTGTTTCACATCATTCCCTTTAAGGGACATGAATTGGGCCTATCCCATGCAGATTCCTTCACATCATCAGGGCCTTGTACTGAGTTTCACTCAGCTTTGCAGACTTGATATCACACTCAGTACTATAAGAAATGTTAATGGGCCCACACATGCTAGTGTTGCCAGCATTTCATTTCATTAAGTAAGAAAATTAAAAGTAAAGACAACTATCTATTGCTGGCAATTTCATGAATAAAAGAACATTCTAATAATGTCCTCTTCCCATGTCTGTCCACAAAAAGGGGGAAACTGAAGCTCTGCTTTATTTTTCTCATTTAGGCCTGGAAGATGAAAACTTATTCTCTCTAAATTTCAGCAAAATAAAGACATCTAGGAACCACTGCCCTGTAGTCTCTGTTGATCTCTTTCCCACAATTTTATTTTTATCACCTTTCTCCCTCTGTTGTGGAAGGTCATTGAAAAGATGTGAGACCACCAGTTGACCCATGAGCTGGACCCAGGTGATCAGAGGCTCCTCGCCTCCTCCCCTGTCCTTGCAATGTGGGTCCCACTTGCCTCTTGTACTCCCAGAGGTTGCTGCAAGGATATTGCCTTGAGATAATGATGTGATGGTGAGAACACCTGCACAGTACACTTGACTGGACCCAGTTAAGGCCTCTCTCTATACAAACTTTTTTTTTTTTTTAAGATTTTATTTATTTGAGAGAGAGAGACAGAGACAGCGAGAGAGAGAGAGCAGGAGCGGGAAGGAGAGGGAGAAGCAAGCTCCCCGCTGAGCAGGGAGCCCGATGCAGGGCTTGATCCCAGGACCCTGGGATCATGACCCGAGCTGAAAGCAGACACTCAACCAACTGAGCCACCCAGGAGCCCCTCTATACAAACTTTTAAGATTCAGGTGTTCAATAGCCTTGGCTAGTATGGCTGTGTGGGGATCCACTCATCTTGCTGCTGCCCAAGACAAGCCTCATATGTAAGTTCCCTTTGCTTATTAAGACTTCCACTAATGGGGGCACCTGGGTGGCTCAGTAGGTTAAGCATCGGACTCTTGGTTTCAGCTCAGGTCCTGATTTTATGGCTTGTGAAATGGAGCCCCACGTCACGCTCCACGCTCAGTGGGAATCTGCTTGGATATTCTCTCCCTCTACCCCTACCCCTCTCGCATGTATGCTCACACTCTTTCTCTGTCTGTAAAATAAATAAATCTTAAAAACAAACAACTGCCACCTACCAACCTGGAGTGACCTGCCTCTACCTTTGGTCTCTCCCTGCCCTCCACGCATACTCTCTTATGTCTCTTACTAGTTGTGTGATCTTGTGTAGGTTATTTAGCCTCTCTGGTCTTCATTTCCTATGTTGTGAAGTTGCTCTAAGGATACATATGCCTAGGACATTGACATAATAGCTCTAGGTTGGCATTCCCTGGCAGAGGTTGGTCTAAGGCTTGGGCTAAGGTTGGGACAAAGGGACAGAAGTGAATCGGTACAGGACTATAATAAAAGCAAAAAGCCTCCTGGCCTCCTCCTTTCCGTCTGAGCATGGCATATGCTGTCTTTGTTTCATTCCACAGGGTTTTACTTTCCTCCAAAATGAGAGCCTCTGGGAAAGGACCAGGAATATTCAAATCTGCCATAATGGACAAAATGAATGAAGTCTGTCTTAATGGGTACTGATATGTAGCAAGGAACCTTCAAGTTTGAGGAGGCACTGGAGAAACCTAGAGGGGCCCTGAGAACCTCCTACATGCTACATAGCTATCCCTTAGGTCTTTTCCCATTGTGTGAGGCACAAGTGATGCTTCATAATACAACAGGTCACGGGGCTACCAAGACACCTCTTCAACTTAAGCAGGCATGTATCCAACATAGTGGACCTTGGGGTCAAGAATGTTAAAACTGACCTCCAAAGTTTACCTGTTTCTCCAAGTTTCATGATTTCACTTTTTAAAACACTGCAAAAAGATAATCAGCTTTATTGTTGACAAGGAAAAATAAAGACAATCTTAAATTACCTACGCACCTAAAGATTAAGGAATTTTACCTTGTTGGCGGTACTCATTTTTATGCTTTGCTCCAGACTGTTACTCCCTAAAAAAATCCTCTTTAAAATAGGGGTTGCAAATTGGAAGTCCATAGGCTGAATTCAACTACATAAATCTTTTGTTTGGCCTGTACAGTTAAAAAAAAAAAAAAAACAACTTTAAAAATAACATTAAAAAAATTGTACACTAAAAATCAAGATTTTCATCTTCTCTTTCAAAGTTATAAGATGTGGTGGCAATAGGCTTATAATAGCACAAGGCGGCTACTGGCTCTGAAAGTTGTTTGCTTTAAAAACATTAAGTGTTCAAGTCACCTACGCCCGCCATTCACAGAACAGCTGCATATGACATTGAAGAGCGGACGTGCTGGTTTGGAAGAAACCTGAGCTGGCTACCCAGATGGCTGTCAGGGACGGCCCGAGATAGTAACTTTTATACTGAAACCTGCAGGAAACGACTGAGTCACAACCTCCGTGCCTCAGTTTCCTCATCTGTAAAACGGCGCTGACAATGAGCAGTTGTAGAAATGCTTGGCAAGGAATTACGCAAAGGGCTGGCCCTAACCACGCCAAGGGCTGGCCCTAACTCGGGGCCCGGGGGCACGACTACCACCTCGCTAAGTTCTCTTGCAGGCCTCTGCACCAGCAGAGACCGAGACCCTGAGGAGGTGCCAGGGGCGCGGGGCGCGGCGCTGAGACGCACCCCCCAGGCTTCGTCCTCCTCCCCTCCCCGCCGCGGGCCCCCGCGCTCCGCCAAGGTTGGCCCCAGGGCGCCGAGAGGCGTGGTTGGCCCCGGCGGACCCTGGAGGCAGCCATGGCCTCGGTGGTGGAATACAAGGGGCTCAAGGCTGGCTACCACTGCGGCTACTGCGACTCCGAGGAGGGCAAGGTGTCCTGCGGTGAGTGTCCCCACAGACGGGGCTGGCGCGGCCGCCTGACGTCCGACCCCCGCACCGCCCGCCGCGCCGCCAGCCCCTCGCCTGGGAGCTCACAGGCCCGAGTCCCCAAACTCTCACTCCCCTCTCCCAGACGCTTCTCCCCAGACTATTTCCCTTCACGCTCCTCTCTCCTCCTCACCCTCACCGAAGATGGCCGTCCTGGTCAGAGAAGGAACGGAAATAGCGGAAGGCTGCCCTCGGTCAAGATGGCGCGGGCGGCGTCAGCGTGCGGGACCCCTGGCGAACCCGGCCTGCGGGCGCCCGAGCAGCTTCGCGCGCGCCTCGGGGACTCCCAGGCGGCGCGGAGCATTGTGGGGTGGCGGCGACGGCGGCGGGGCTGGGCTGGGTCGCGTTGCGTTTGGAGGGTAGGGGCCATGGCTTCCTGGGCCGCTCTTTCGCCCAGCATCGTGGAGTATTTCGAGGGCGAGGACTCCTACCGCTGCGGCTATTGCAAGAATGAGTCGGGCAGTCGCTCCAATGGTGAGCGGGCCGGCGGGCGGGGGAGGGCGTCGCGGCCTCGGGGGCTCCGCGGCCGGCGGGCGTCCTCGGGGGTCGCGGCGCCCTGGCCCGGGCCGAGCGGCTCGAGCGACGCGCGGCGGCTGGAGCCCCCGGCCAGGTCCTTTCCCGAGGCGGGTGTGCGGAACGCGACTCGCCGGTTTGGGCTGTGGCTGTCAATTAAAAATGGACCTCAGCTCTGATTCATCAGGGAAGCATCTAGGTGCTTATCCTTCACGCAGGTGCTCGGACGTGCGAGATAGTGATTGTCTCGCCGTGGCCCAAAGTGTGGAAACAGGTGTCCGTCTTCGGTCAGTAGGAGACGGTTAAATATGTGACAGCATGCCGTGCCAGGGAGCACTGTGGTGCGGTCAGTTCCGCTGGGGCCGGCGGATGATGCTGATGTGGGATCATCCCCGATTTTAATTGTAGAATGCGGCGTGTCGGGTGGGCTATTTGTGTAGAAAGAGGTGTGTGTGCATATGTGGGCATGGGCATCTGGATAAAATGTCTGGAAGAGCATACAAGACACTGGTGACCGACCGACCACAGGCGCTGCTGGCGAGGGAGCCTGTTTGTACAATGTGTATGAAAATTTTACCAGGTGCTTATATGCCTTGTCATTTCTCCACCCACTTCCAGAACGACAACAAAGCCAGCTTGTCATGGTTCAGGTTTATTTCGGAAGACTTGTTTTTTGTAAACAAAACATTATGTTTATTTCCTGCTGTGTCATGCATTGGCAGATACAAAATCTTTTTCAAGGAGTAGTCCAGCATTGTGGAAAATGGGATAACCATGAAGATACAAATTTACGTAATTTCCATTTAAGAAAAATATAAATGCCCTACAGCAGGGGAATGATTTGGACGATTATGGTATGTCCATTTACTTATTAATTGAAATTGTTTATTAGATGCTTGCAGGTAAGAGGGAGCAGAATGTAATATAATGCAGTCATTAGGAGTGATGGTTATGAAGATGAGCTAACAGAAGAATGTTTAAGTGTAGGGTTGAACGGAGAAAAACAGGATACAAATGACGCATGTGACATGATCACAATTCTGGGAGGATAAAAACCCAGGAAAGACACACCAGCTGGTGACAGTGGATGCCTTAGGGTATTAGAGATACCTCCCTTTTTCAGAATTTTAGTATTGTGACTACAGTATGTGTGTTATAAGCACTTTTTATTAAAGGTGTCTAAAGTGAATATTTTCATAGCTCCTTAATTATTATTTCCCCAGTAATTTTATTTTTATTTATTTATTTTTTTAAAGATTTTATTTATTTTTCTGACAGAGAGATATAGCGAGAGAGGGAACACAAGCAGGGCCAGTGGGAAAGGGAGAAGCAGGCTTCCCGCGGAGCAGGGAGCCCGATGTGGGGCACGATCCCAGGACTCTGGGATCATGACCCCAGCCGAAGGCAGACGCTTAATGACTGAGCCACCCAGGCGCCCCTCCCCAGTAATTTTAGTAAGAGGAAATTGATTAATATAGATGTGCTTTGTTTAAAGTCCTGTGGAAGAAACCTGCTTTTACCCTTTTCACTTAAAGAGAGAACTGTAAATTTCCATTATATATATTTTAATTCTGATCATCTTTACCATAGGGCACCCCACCTATTAGGTAGGTTTTATTATTCCTATTTTATAGATGATAAATTTGAGGCTAATAAAATAACTCAGTGTTAATGAGTGCCTGCCAGGCTTCTGGACATTTCTGTTTCTGAATATCTCTTGTACTATCAAGCCTACCTCTGTCTATATACCTCTGATGCAGTTTGCTGTTTACAAGAGAAAAAATTTCTTTTAACATTAATTCAAATAATACCTTTTAATGTTTTCTCGTAGTCTTCATTTTTTTCAATAATAATTGCATAATTATTCCATCATATGGATAATATCATAGTCCCTGTAATCACTTTTCTGTTCCTGGGCATTTCGATTACTTTCAGTTTTTATACTTAAAAGGAATATTGCTGTATACTTTTGTTCTATTTTCAATATCCAAGACTATGCTAAAAACATAAAAATCAGGAAAATTTATATGCATCAGGAAACATTTGCTTTTCAGTTCTTTTGAAGAGACTAGCTTATTAAATTATAGGGGATATTATTATGGCTTAAAAGTGTGATATAATCTGATCACAGTAAGGACCTTAAATATATGATGCCATAGAGACTTGGCTAATCCTGAATTAAATATAATCACTTAGATGTGCTTGATTTTTAAAATGAAGATAAATATCTTTTCCATCTGTGTTGTATGTTATGTCAAACAAGTATGAAGTATCTGCAAACTTTCATTTCTCCAGTGTGAGCTAGATTTTTTTTTTTTGCGTCAATATTCACATTTAAAGAATGTTTTGAATTAAAAAAAAAAGTTCGACCTGCTATAATTAACATGGCACGTGGCACTTATTTTTTCAGGCATGTGGGCACATTCAATGACAGTACAGGATTATCAGGATCTTATAGATCGAGGATGGCGAAGGTAAAGCTCTTTAATACAAAGACACTTCTCTTGTTACTGAGGTTCTTCTTATAATTGCAAAATATTGTTTGCCTTTAAAATGTTTTCCTGTTTTTGGAAAGAGGTTTAAGAAATTTTTTTATTGTATTTCTTTGTGTAGTGATTCTTTTCTCTCTCCTTTTAAAGATTGTTTATTAGGAGAACTTCAAATACACATAAATGTAGAGAGTATGGTATAATGAACCTCATGTACCTATCCTCAGGCTAGGTACATGTTAACACTTGTTAACATTTTGCCAATCTTGTTGCATCAGTTCTCCTTGCTCCCTGCAATGGAGTGAATGTGCGTGTATCATTGTCACTCCCTTCCCCAATTTTACGGTATTTGGAGGTGGGCCTTTGGGAGGTGATTAGGTCAGAGGGTGGAGTCCTCACAAATGGGATTGGTGCCCTTGTAAAAGAGACCCCCGAGGGCTCCCTTGCCCCTTCTGCCATGTGAGGTTACAACAAAAATATGAACCAGGAAGCTTATCTTTACCAGACATAGAATATGCCAGCACCTTGGTGTTAGACTTCCCAACCTCCAGAACTATGAGGAATACATTTGTGTTGTTTATAAGCCACTCAGTCTGTGACATATTGTTACATCAGCTGAACAAACTAAGATGTTCCCTCCTCCCCCACAAAATAATTTAAAGCAATTTCAGGTATCCTCTTAGTAGACCTGTAATAAATATATGTTTCTAAGACAGGATTCTTTTTTCCTTTTTAACGTATCTACGATACCATTATCATCTTTTACACAATAATTCTTTGATGTCATCTGTTACTTAGTTTGATTAGATTTTTTGCTTGTCTCAGAAATGTCCTTTTTTTTTTTTATAGTTGGTTTATTTGAGTCAGGATTCCATTAAGGTCCACACTTTGCCTTTGATGGCTAAGTTTTTTTGGTAATTACCTTTTTATAGATGATTTTAGAATGTATAAAGTTCCTTATGTAAATATAAACAGTGCTAAATGTTCTGTGCCAATACTCCCCAAAAGACATGGGATTGAGCACAGCAAATAAAACTTCACACCTTTTCTTAAACTTAATAATGAGACCCAAAAGGTAGATCTAGGTCGGATGTTGAAGGATTTTGTATGCCATGATGAACTTCTTTTTTAAAAGGTGGAGGGGAGCCTTTGAAAGCTTTTATGTCAGAATTGTGATGGAATTTGTGTTTTGGAAATGATCATTCAGATGGCAGAGAGGTATTTGAGGGGGTGATTGCAAAGGCAGGAAGACTCGTTACAGAGATCCCTGCAGGGTCCGGTTGTGACTTGATCATCTCATGACAATGCTGTCATCATCAGTGGCTGTAGGTTAGAAGATAGATGGGAGGGGACAGACGTAAGGGGTACATTTTAGAAGTAGAAAGCTTGCTGATTGGATATAGAGGTGCTTTAGAGGGAGGAATCTGAGATGACTCCCAGGTTTCTGACTCAGGAACCGAGCTCATGTACGTTTACTTGGGCAGCCATAACAAAATACCACCGACTGGGTATCTTAAACAACAGGACTCTATATTCTTGCAGTACTGGAAGCTGAAATTTCCAAAATCCTGGTGTCTGCAGCTTTATTTTTTTCTGAAGGCCCTTCCTTGGCTTGTACATTGCTGTTGTCTTCTTGCTGTGGCCTCACGTGGTCCTTTCTCTTTGTATATATATCCCTAGTCCCTAGTGTCTCTTTGTATTTCCAGTTTCCTTTTCTTCTTCTTCTTTTTTTTTTTTAAAGATTTTATTTATTTATTTGAGAGACTACAAGGGGGGGTAGGGAGAGGCAGAGGGAGAGGGACAAGCAGACTCCCCACCAAGGAGGGAGCCCGATATGGGGCTCAATCCCAGGACCCCAGGATCATGACCTGAGCTGAAGGCAGATGCTTAACCGACTGAGCCACGCAGGTGCCCCCAGTTTCCTTTTCTTATATGCACAGCATTCAGATTGCGTTAGGGCTCATCTTAACTGCCATTTTAACTTGGTCACCTCTTTAAAGGCCTTGTCTCTAAATACAGTTCCATTCTGAGGTACTGGGGGTTAGGGCTTCAAAATACGAATTTTGAGGGGACACGATTCAATCCATAATGTCATGGCTCTGCCACTAACTGAGATCCAGAAAGCACTGAAAGCATCAGGTTAATTTTGGGCTACCTTGTGCTACTACACGTGGAGCCCTCACCTGTGGATTTCGTAGGCTGGGGCTCCCATCAGTGTCACCTCATCCTGAGCGATTTCCTCTGATTGCCTTTATGGTATTGAGGATTGGTGGTGGGCTGAGGCATGGAAGGACTGCAGGTGCTGCTGAGGGGGTGATTGAGGTGAAGAGGTTTGGAGTACATATATCAGGGTTTAGGAAAGAAAAGGCTGGACTCTGTCCTTGGTATGTCTATGTTGCAAGATTATTTAGGTTATGAAGAGTAACTAAATGTTTTTATGTTATTGGTTAGATTTTTACTCTAATTAATTTTGTACTCCTGTACTAGTCTACTTTAGTACATGTGAGAAATGTGTAAGACATTAACAAAACTACTTTTTAATTTTAGAAGCGGGAAATATGTGTATAAGCCTGTCATGAATCAAACATGTTGTCCTCAGTACACGATAAGGTAAGAAAGAGGGTGTATATATAAATTTGAAGAGTATGTATAATTCTTCAGTGACATCTTGCTTTTTTTTACATGTTAATTCTCATTCTAGCTAGACTCTTTATAAAGAAGAACAATTGAATTATATCTTTTCTACAAACTGATGCTACATTTATACGTCATCAGTAGCTTTTAATCATACTATTTAATGGTTTGGGTGTAAATAGGATATGAAAAAGTATACTGTTTAGCAGTCTAGTCAATGATATCATGACATATTGTGAGAATATTAGAAAATACTCAAATTACTTTTAGATATCGAATGTTTTATAGAATTTAGCTTGGGGATTTCCACATTCTAGTGTATTGCTGGACACAGTACTCACATTGAAACAGCACTATAGGATCTGTAGAAAGAGGAGGGGGAGGGCTGACATTTAATCTGCCACATATATTTAGAGTCCAGTTTTCTTCATTGGAAAACTTAAACTAAAAAGTCTATTTTCCTACAAAGTGTTTGCTTAACCAGCAAACCCCAATATAACATGGAAGGATTTTCCCTTCTCAGATTATAAAGATCCTCCTCTTCTCCCTTGTCCTCCTTGCCTTCCTCTTCTGGTAGAATCTAGGGAAAGTATGTTGCCATTATTAAGCATTTGTCTACAGTTTCAATATGAATATATTCTCTAGATAAAAAAGCAAACACAGTTGTATCCATCATGTTTTGGCTGGTCCTCACACCTCTTTCTCTTAGTTGCTCTTAATTTGTTTTGGGATTGAAGACTTTTGACAATCTGATGAAAAGTTACAGACCCTTTCTGCAGCCAAACAAAAGGGAGGGGGCATATAGGCAAAAATATGTAACATTTGCATACTAATTTTAGGATGATCTTGGGCTCCCAACGGGCTCTCACAGTTCCACTGATTCCTGGTTAAGAATCCTTTTCCTTTATCTAACGTCATAGGACTGGAGCAATAAAGAGAAAAGATGGGTGTCTGGTTTACTGAAATCATCTTACTAAGACAGCTATCCTGTCCTCTTGCAGTTTCAGTGGTTATGAAGCAGTGACATCCTCAAAGGCAGAAGTCCTTTTCCTTCAAGTAACAGTTTGTTATTGGATTATGGCCCAGATTCTGTTTAAATAAGTCTGGAGCTGATTTGCTAGAACCCTGAGAATTTCTAATCAGAAAAGGTTTAAAAAAAAAAAAAGGTCAATTTCAGTGGGTTAAAGAAGAAGACCAAGCCTCTATAATTTATTGGGTGCCTCTCAATGCAAAGCTCTGTTCCAGGTATATTGCTTTTATGAAAAGGGATTCGATTAACATTGCAAAACAAAATAATTATAAAATGTTAATTTTTTTTTTTTTGCATGAAATCAAACATTTCCTGAATTGTTATTCTTTACACAACTTCATTACATGTATTGATATTACAGAGTCATTTTGCATATTTACTGTTCTGGGTTTTTTTACTTTGTTTACTACAGTAGTTATAATGAGACCTAATGTGAAGTCAAGGCGATTATAACCTACAACGTAGCTTCTTGTTAGATGTCAGGGGCTGCCCAGTATGTGAGTATAAATGAGGATGAGCTTCCTTGGCTATGATTTTTTTTGTTTTTTAGTTTTTATTTTTATATAGAATTATATATGCTAGTAATTTAAAAATCAAACAATTCCATAAAGCTTACTTTGCAAAATTGCAGTCCCCTGAACCTCCCTATTTCTTTTTCCCAGTGCAGTCACTCTCAAATTTTTTAACTGATTTTTTTTTTTGTTTATTCTTCTTTCTACCTTTAAGTGACATGCTTATATAATTACAGAAACCTTATCTCATTATCTTTGGGTTTTTCTTATATCTCTGGGTTTCTCTCTTTAAAAGGTAAGGATTCAACTTTATTTTTTCTCATTATCTCTGAATTTCTCTCTTTGAAAGATAAGGATTTAACTTTATTTCATCCCTGTTGCCCTGTCACATTCAAGCTCCTTTTTGTCCTCATTGCCAACTTCCCAGCTCAGAAGTATCGTAATATTGGATGATGTAGTCACTGTATCATGACCTATAAATATGCTATGTGGTCGAGCCATGCAGTGTACTACTGATTACATTTTCTTTCCTTCACAAGTTTTTGCTTTCCATGGAGTTGATAATTGTCTTTTTTGTTTGCATAGTCTTCTGTGTGCCCATCACCAGTCAATTTTAGAAATCCTCCCACAGTTGTGTAAATTTCCTCTTGGTATTTTTAGATGCTTCAGGTGCTCTATCACTTGTGTCCTCTTGATGAATATCTCTGTGTTGTCTTCTGACCTACTGTGATCTGGACAGGTTGTCTTTCCAACTGATGCATCACTGTCACCCTGGGATCTCTTTTTACTGCCATCTTGGGGATTCTCTTTGGGTCTCATGTTTTCTGTCTCCTCTGACCTCTGAGATTATTTCCTCATTTTAGTGTAGCTCATCTTCTAATAGCTTTCTTGAGAAAAAGTTTATTTTTTTGAAGTGCTTTTTTTAGACTTCATATGTTTGAAAAAAAAATTTTTTTAAGAGAGAAAGAGATAGTGTGCGAGGGGGGATGGGGGCAGAGGGAGAGGGAGAGAGAGAATCCCAAGCAGGCTCCACGCTCAGCATAGAGCCTGACTTGGGGCTCCATTTCCACGACCCTGAGATCATGACCTGAGCCTAAACCAAGAGTCAGTCAGACGCTCATCCAGCTGAGCCACCCAGGTGCCCCTGTTTCAAAATGTTTTAATTCACCACTCAGATATCTAGTTTGGCTGGGCTATAGAAGTGTAGATTGGAAATAATTTTGCTTTAGAATTTTGAAGGCTTTGCTTCTGATTCTTGTTCCTTTGTCCAAAATGTTCTTTCCTTTTGAAAGGTTTTTTGTCCCCAGTGTTCTGATATTTCACGTCTGGTGGTGTGTCTTTCTGCATCCATTGCATACAGACTTAAGGGGCTCTTCTTACCTGGGGCCTCCTCCCATCATATCCTTCACTTCACAGAAATTTTTTTTATTATTTTGTTGATCTTCTTCCCCCCATTTTTTTCTTCTATTCTTTTATAATGTCTTCATTCAGATGTTGAACTTTTAGAGTGATCCTCTAATTTTTTTTTCTCTTGTTTTCCATCCCTTTTGCAATATCTTTTGGGAAATTTCCTCAACTTAATTTTCTGAGTCTTCTGTTTAATTGTTTATTTCTTCTGTTATATTTTTACTTCTGAGAGATTTTTGGTTTTGGACTCTCTCTCTCTTTTTTTTGTAACCTCCCATTATTGTGTGGCTGTAATAGCTAAAGAGAAATAAGAGCGTGTTCTTCTTAGGATATTTGTATTTTTAGGCTCTCCAGTGTCTTTGTAGAGGTTCTCCTTGAGTGTCTGGTGATTCTGACTTTCCAGGGGGGAGTCTGGTCACATTCTGGAGAGAAAGTGCCCATGTTTGTGGCTGGGTTGGGAAATGGGTTGGAGGTTTCCACATTCAGTATGTAGACTTTCATTTAAGCTTCCTGTTTCTAGTACATTTTCATTGCTTTCCACTGTGCCTACATCCTCATGTAGGAGGCCCTATTTTTTACTCTTTCCTAAATGTGCAGCTTTCTCCTGGGTTGTGTAGGGAGTCCTGTGTGGAGTGGTGGAGGCATCAGACATCTAACTGCTTCCAAAACAGACTTTCAAGAGATCTTTCTATTTTTAGAATCACCTTCACTCTTATCTCCTGAGGTATCAGGTATCAACCAATCCCTAAAATTTGTAGGGTTAATGTAAAGAAAATTGGTTATCATTCTGGCTTTTCCCACTGTTGGTTTAGGATTTAAAATTCTTTGGTCTGCTAAGTCAGTTACCACTTGTGCATGTTCTGCCCAGCTTCCAGCATTTCTCCTCTTCTATTTTTTTTTTTCCAGTGATTTATGCCTTTTTCTTTTTTCTAATTCCTTAATGTAGTTTTAGTGAGATTTGGGGTGGGACTAGAGGCTACATCAAGCCCTATCTTTACCCAAAAATCCCGGGCATGAGTTTTGCCTTTCTGTACTAGACACTGCCCAGAACTCATTTTATTTCTTCTAGTTTGAGTTCACTTTCTAAATATTTATTTTGCTTTCCTAGGTGCCGACCTTTACAGTTTCAGCCATCAAAATCTCACAAGAAGGTTTTGAAAAAAATGTTGAAATTTCTGGCTAAAGGGGAAATTTCCAAAGGAAATTGTGAGGGTAAGATGAGTTGGGAGTGTAAAAACTCTTTACATCGATGTAGATTTCCAAGGTTGTCATTTTCGGTTATTAAGTAGGGGAATGGGTCCATACTGCAGTCAGGTAGTACTGTTCTTCTGATGGTGGGGATTGCTGTTAGTGTTGCTGTTACTATTACCACTGGCCCAAAAGTCAAGGATAAGGGGAATGCCTGTCAGGGAAAGTCTAGCCTCGGAAGAAGATGGAGGACAGTTTTAAAGATATTGTGATGTCTTGGGGTTTATTGGAACTTTAGTTTTCATAGTACTTTGACAACTCTTATCTTACTTGATCCTCATAGTACCTTGTGAAGTAAATGGGAAGTGGTATTACATTTGAGAAACAGATGCTTAGGTGCACCTTACACAATATTGCATAATCACTTTGAATGATGAGTAAAGCTCAGGTTTTCTGTGTTCGAGGAAGCCCTTCAGTAAATCTTATTGCCCGGAATTTTCTTATTTGTGTGATAAATTTTGAATTGAGAGTCAATTTCCTACAAGATAATTAGAAATATTTAATGAACTTTGGTTACAGATACTTTGCTTTTTCAGTTTTTTCAGTGTCTTTTCTTTTCCTTTTAAAAGTTTTCATATAGGCAGTGCCTAATACATGAGCCTAATAATTGGGAATGCTACCTATCCTTAGAGCTCTTTCTCACTTCTGCCATAGAAAATACCTAATCCTGGAAGCCTTCCATCCCAGTTTTAACTTGTTAATATATTCCCCAAGTGTGTTTTCATTGCCCACAATGTACCAGTCCCTGTTTTAAGCACTGGTGATACAGTGACCAGCAGGACAGGTAAGTTCTTCGCCTTCATGCACTCTCCTTAACAGACCAAGATTCAGGACAACCTGGAGCAGACTTGGCAGAGCTATGGGCAACAAAGAGGCGGGAAGGCTCAGGGGTGTAGAGGTTCAGGGGCAATTGGGCATTGGAAATATCAGAATTTTGATGCAGCTCTGATTAGTACTGTCTGTACATAATCTGAAAAACTAAGTAAATTTTGTTAGTCAAAAATTTTTTTCAGTGGCTGGGAATCATGTTCTGAGTTTCAAAAATTAACATTCAGATAAGCTTTAAGGTGCCTTCCATTTATAAATTGATGGTTACCTGTCTTTACACATGGCTTTTACATTTGGTTCTCTATTTGACTTGTTTTAGGCTTCTAAATTATTTTTGCAACTGAATTCCTAAGGGTGATGTAGAGTGGAAGGGTAGACAGCTATAATAAAAACACCAAACTGCAATGACTAAACAATGATAGAAGTCTTTCTTTCCTCATATAACAGTCCAGCATGGGTGTTCCATGTTAGCCTGCAGCTCTGTTCCCCACCCCCCCACCCCATCCATTCTGGGACTCCTTTCAACGTGTGATTTCCAGTCACTCTGGTTTTCACTAATCCAGCCAGTGGGTAGGGTAAAGGGTCGAAGGTCAGGGTCACAAAATTCCTTTGAAAACAAGCGAGGCCAAATTGGGCATATCAGTTTGGTTATGTTCCATTGGTGGGAGCTTGGTCACAACTTGCAGAGGGACTGGGGGTGCATACCTTTGCTTGGGTGCCACAGTCTTAACTACGGCTCTGTTACTTTGGAAGCCAGGAGAATGGATTTTATGCATACACAGTAGTCTCTTCCACATGGGAAAAAGGGGGCATTGTTTTTTTTCCTATGTGTATCTTAACTGTGTCAGATGGCCTAGCTGATGGACTTTGACTTCTGATTTGTAGATGAGCCCATGGAGCCCACCATGGAGGAGACTGTTGCGGGTGACTTTGCGTTAATAAATAAATTGGATATACAGTGTGACCTTAAAACACTCAGTGATGACCTCAAAGAGAGCTTTGAGAGTGAAGAAAAGAAGAAAGGAAAAAGCCCAAAGAAAGAAGAATCTAAGGAATTAATTCAGTCACAACATATAGAGGAGAAGTTGGGCTCTGGTGAGCCATCCCATCCAATTAAAATGCACATGGCTCCTAAGCCAGGTAAGGCAAGTTTGCTCTGTGGCCATTTTAAAATCCTAGTGATTTTCTTTGTGCTTGAGATTTTGTAGCCCCTGGGTTCTCCCATCAGCTAAAAACACGACTTACGTGAAATCTGCAAAATAGATCCATATTTTGTATAATTTATTATTACCTGGATTTAGAATGGACAAATCATATCTTTAAAAACTGCTATGTTTAAAAATCCAGAAATTAAATTAGTTTTATTATCCCCAAATACAGATATTTTAAAAGAGTTCCATTTCTTCTTACTACCTTAGGACCCTGGAGGTTTGAGAATCAAATTTTTATCTGGAAAAGATGTGCTGCTAAACATTTTTGTTTTTTGTGTGTAGTGAGACAAAGTAAATTTTAGGTATTATGTTCAAGATACAGACATTAAAGTTCTCTAGTTTATCATTAGATTTCTTTATGTAATCATAATGAATTTTAGTTTAAAAATTTCCAAATTTTGATATTTAACTTCACCTTTAATAAGGTCAAAAAAATTTTTTCTATATTTTCACTTGTAAAAGAATTAGGTTATAAAATGTATACAGAATTGGGACACCTGGGTGGCTCAGTTGGTTAAGTGTCCAACTCTTCATTTCGGCTCAGGTCATTATCTCCTAATCCTGGGATCAAGCCCCATGTCTGGCTCTGGGCTCAGCACAGAGTCTGCTGGAGATTCTTTCTATCCCTCTGTCCCTCCCCCTGCTCGCGTGCTCACTCTCTCTCACATAAAGAAATCTTTAAAAAAAAAAAAGTATCCAACATTAAATGGGTTTATTATATATACATATATATGTGCATGCATGTGTTTGTATGACTTTTTTAAAAAAATTACTTCATTAAATGTCAGTTTGGATGGTTATGCTTCAGTTCCTGAATTTGTTCTTATATTTATTTATATAGAATGATCCAAAGGAGACATTTTTATTACTATTGTGGTTTTTCTTATCTAAATCATGTTAACATACAGAAAACTGTGCATTTGCGTTTTCCTTGAATAGTTTTTCTTACGAAGGCTTTCATGGCGTTTCAGGGGTTGCCAACTGAGATTTCATCCTAATTAGTAAGAATAGTCTAATGAAATGTTCTGAATGATTTAGATAATTTCTTTCAACTCTTACTCTCTTGGGTGATAGGGTCAGTTCTTTTATTATTTTGTTTATTGTAAATATTACTTAGAGTTTATTAAATTTTAAAAACCTTCATTTTGGAAACATAGACCATTATAATGAACTTCCACGTACCCTGCTCTTATGTGACACTGTTACTGACTCATGATGGGCACTCTTGTGTCATCGATACTCATCATCCAGTTGTCCCCGCCCCCGCAGTACTATATTGAAGCAAATTCCAAACATTATATCATCCCATATATCAGAATGGTTCTCTAAAAGATACGAACTTGTGCCTACGTAGCTCAGTCAGTTAAGCATCCCATTCAGGATTTCAGCTCAGGTCATGATCTCATGGGTCATGAAATTAAGACCCGACTTGGGCTCCATGTGCAGTGGGGAGTCTGCTTGAGAGTCTCTTCCTCTGCCCCTCTCTCCACTCAAGTCTGCGAATACTTTCTCTTGCTCTCTAAAGTAAATACATCTTTAAAAAAAAATAAAAGAACTTTCAAATACATATTCATACTCCCACCATTACACCTAAGTAAGATTCCTTAATGTTACTGAATAGTCCATGTTTAAGTTTCCAATTTTGTTTGCATCAGGATACAAATACAGCCACATATTGTAGTTGGTTGACACAATTAGAAAACTCTCTGTAGATCTGTAGGTTCCTTCCATCACTCCCACTTTTTTATTTGCACTTTGTTTGTTGAAGAAACTAGGTTGGTTGTTCTGGGTTATTTAATTACATCTGCAGTGCAGTTTAACATATTCCTGTACCTGCCTATAAACTGATCGTTGGATCTAGAGATTCAAGATTAAATCAGACCAGATTCAAGATTAAATTGTATTTTGTTTTTTGGTGTTTCTAGTTTGTTTGCTTTTTTGGGGAGAGAGAGAAGTCTTAATCAGATTTGAGTTCAAATTATTTATTTGAGGATAGGTGAGGTTACTTCATGGGTGGTGGGATATTCTTTCAGGAGACACATAATATCTGGGTACCTCTCTTTTTTAATGCTAATAGCCATGGATCAATGCTCAGTGCCTAAATCCATTGATCCATTAGATATTCTAAGTCTGTCATTCATTTTTCATTTACTAGCTGGATACTTCCATAAACAGAACCTTCATCTCATCTGTTTGTTTCCCATAGAACTCATAGCAAAGGCAAGAGGAATTCTTGATTATTGCATTTTATTTTCCATCCTACAAAATAATTCTTCTAACAATGACTAGTTAATTTCTTCCTTCCTTTCCTTTCCTTTCCTTTCTTTTGTCTTTCTTTCCTTCCTTCCTTCCTTCCTTCCATCCATCCATCCATCCATCCATCATTGTGAACTCATGGGTCTAAACACATTGGCTATGTTTTAATTCTCTGTCCTGTGGGAATTTCTCTAAGTTGGCTTCTAGGGTTTTTTTTAGGATAAAATGGTAGTACTCTTGGCAGCTTCCTATGACATGATGCTCCTGGATCATCTTGTACAGCCATTTCTTTTTTTTTTTTTAAATGAGTTTTATTTATTTTTTTTTTTAAGATTTTATTTATTTATTTTTTAGAGAGCGAGTGAGAGAGAAACAGCACGAGAGGGGAGAGGGTCAGAGGGAGAAGCAGGCTCCCCACTGAGCCAGGAGCCCGATGTGGGACTCGATCCCAGGACCCTGGGATCATGACCTGAGCCGAAGGCAGACGCTTAACCATCTGAGCCACCCAGGCGCCCTTGTACAGCCATTTCTCCAAGGAGTCCTGGTTTCTTTTAGTGGAAAATGGTATTTGGAGATCATCAACTAGACTAGATGTGACCATTATGGCTACTGGCTTGGTCATTGTTTTCTAGGCTTTTTCAATGAACAGACGCAAGGGGTCATGAGAGGTCATGTTGATACTTACAGTTCAAATTCAGGACTATCATATTTTTACATGTTTGTTTGACATTTGGATCTTCTTTCTTCCACACTGAGAAACCTGGTTCTCAAGGACACAGAGAGTGGTAGAATTAGAATTAGAATATTGCAGTTACCCACTTGCTTTACCCTACTGTACACAACAGTTTAGAATAACAGTACCAACCTTATCTTCAGCAGTGTGATTACTGAAACCATAAAAAAAAGTTTGCAGTTATTTTCCCCTTATGATATTTCTCACTAGAAATGTAAGACAATTTTAAAATGTAGGAATCTTTGGATTTTCTCTGGAAGCATTCATTTCCTTTTTATTTTAAAAATGTTAAAAGTATATTTCCTGAAACTTAATTAGAAATTATGCAGGTCTGTTGAACTCTATTCAAAACTCTTGGGACTAATCTAGGATCCTTGAGTGGTTTGAACCTCTGTGGGTGCAGGGTTGGTATGGTATACTGATTTTATATTGATCTGCTCCCATTCTTTTGAAGGATCTTATTGATCTGGGGAGATCTTTATCCCCTAAGTAAGCTGAAATCCTAATTTGCTGTCTATTTCAGTTGATAATGTGATAGTACATATGTGGAGAGTAAAGCAAGCACGATAAGGATTGCTTAGTCCAATGAATTAATTAGTGTAAAGCTGGTCTTTCATAAAAATGTTGAAACTTGTTTCTCAGTTCACTATAGTTTTATAATTTGTTCATAGTTTTAAAACTTTGGTAGGGAATGTAGTTTTGAGTAACTTTTAGAAAATGCAGAATTTTTTTTTTTTTTTTTTTGCCTTATTACCATTTATGGAGGACCTGTATAGGTAAAACATTGTAGGGATTGGTGGTGCATATAATAGCTAATGATAATAGATAACCCTAATTAAATAGTAGGTATTGTTTTGTTTTGGTTTTTTTTTGAAGATTTTATTTATTTGAGAGAGAGAGAGAGGGAGAAAGAGGGCATGCATGAGTAGGGAGGAGGGGCAGAAGGAGAAGCAGAGTCCCCGCTGAACGGGGGGAGCCAACGCAGGGTTCAATCCCAGGACTCTGGGATCGTGCCTGAGCCAAAGGCAGATGCTTAACCGACTGAGCCACCCAGGTGCCCAACAGTGGGTATTGTTTTATGAGCTACATACGTGTTAACTCATTTAATCCTCATAGAGCTCCATAGGTAGTACTGGTTATTATCTTTTTTGTATAGACAAGGAAACTTGCCCAAGATCATCTAGCCAGTGACAGAGATGACCTCAGGCAGCCCATGTCAGAGTGTGTGCTCTTAACCAAATGCTCTTGTGCCTCTCAGAGCAAATTTGAGGAGACAGATTCCCAGGACAAAGAAAATTCATTCTTTAAGGCAATAGAGTAATGGTTAATTATAGAATCAGTCCTTTGTTGCCTGGTTATTAGACTTATTCAAAGTCTGTTTTTATACCTAAAGTTTGTTTTTAATTGGAAAAAATGTTAGTGAAGTTGTAATATGATTTTACTATTTGTGAACTCACTATTTTCTCATCAGATTTGTTTGGTTTTTTTTAATAAGATTATTACTTGTTTGAGAGAGCGAGCGTGCATCATCAGGGGCAGAGGGAGAGGGAGTATCCCAAGCAGACTCCGTGCTAAGCATGGAGCCTGACCCGGGACTCCATCTCATGACTCTGAGATCCTGACCTGAGCCAAAATCGAGAGCCAGACGCTCAACCAGCTGAGCCACCTGGGCGCCCTACAACAGATTCATCTCTTTTGACCAGCTTTTGGTCTCTGGCAAGTCCCTTAACACCGTGGGTCTTGATTTTCTTTTCTATAAAATTGAACTTGCTAGTCTTGTAAAACTTCTTATTGCTGACTTTTATATGATTTGTAAATACTGTTTTAGAATCTTAAAATAGCATTTTTATTTTGTTAATGACTTTAAAAAAATTACAAAGGTATGTTTATTGTTAGAGAATTTGGAGAAAAGAGAACACTGCAAGAAAAAAAAAGCAAAAAAAGTCCTTTCTCTACTTCTAAACCCATGTAAAATGACTGTCATGTTTCTTTCCAGGCTTTTTTCTAAATATTTTTCATGTGTCTATTTATACATAAGTGGAATTATTTTTTAACCTTGTGTAATGACAAATCCCTGAAAATTTCTAAGCATTTCTAATGACTGATATTCTGTCGCTTAGCTGTTTTAAAAATTGTATAATTATTCTGTTATTGGGCATTTAAATTATTTTGAAGTTTTCATTTGTGTTCATTATTTGCCTCTCTTTTTTTTTTGCCTCTAACTCTTCATGATCTTCTCAACATCAAGTCCTTGAAGACTTTTTGGTAGATGAAAGGGCACTCACTAAAGTTCGTGGTTTATTGTAGCTAAAATTTTTATATCTTAAAGGCCTTTCAGTTTGATATTTGCTCTTTTAATTCAAACAAAACTTTCATTAACTGGAGCTGAACAAATGAGACCCCATCCAGTTGTTAGATGGAGAGACACAAATACTTCCAAGTAAGCAAGGGTATTTTTTCATCAAAAAACCTGCCAGAATGTTTTCTGGGGTCGGTGCTCATTGACACCCAGGTCCTAAGCATGTATTTATGTCACCGGTGCTTTGAGAGAAATGTCCCTCAGGAATGGGCTGGAAATACCCGTGTCCTGTAGTAGAAGATATTTGATTATGTTTTTTTCAACTTAATATAAAGGCAGAGAAGTGGATGAATATTAATTTTTTTTTAAATTTTCACAGTAAGAGCTGTGTGAAGTTTCTGTGACTATTTACTTTCTTTGACAGTCCCTACTTCGGAGATAGAATTTTAAGATCAACTTAGAGCTCTACACCAGAATCTTCTGAAACATCTACTTACAAAGCTAATCTAGCTATTGGAACTCTTTAGACTTAATTCTGTAGAATCTTTGAGACTTTTGGGGGAAAAAAACATTTCTAGAGTCAAATGTGATTGGTCTAATATTTTGCAATTGTTTTTAGGCAAAGGGGCAGATTTGAGTAAGCCTCCATGTCGGAAAGCAAAGGAAATCCGGAAAGAAAGGAAAAGGTTAAAACTCATGCAGCAGAACCCAGCTGGAGAACTTGAGGGTTTCCACGCTCAAGGTGAACCACCATCTTTGTTGCCACCAAAGGCTAATAAATCCAACCAGCCCAAATCACTTGAAGATTTAATTTTTGAATCTTTACCAGAGAACGCATCACACAAGTTAGAGGTACTTTGAAGGGTGTTTTGTTTTATTTTTTTGTTGTTGTTGGTACCTTGATTATTTTCATTTGAGGTTATACTAAGTTGATATTTTGCTGTTTAAATAATGGGAAATTAAAGTGAATTGGGAGGAGTAGCATTTGTATTTACTAGGTTAACTGCTATTTGACAAAAACCTTTTTTTTTTTTTTTTTTTTTTTAAGATTTAAAATAAATACTTCAGGCAGTTTGGCTACTAAAGTTGTGAAGATAATTCCAGTTTTAGCATGTTACTATGTAAGGGACTCTGGCTTTTTGTATCCCTTGATTGAAATTTAGTAGTTAAAGTGACAAAATATACTATTTAAAATTTCACTGTTAGCAGTTTTGGTTAGATTGTGAAGGAGAATAGATCACACCAGGAAATCACTGTTTTATCCATTTTAGTATCCTGATCTTCATTAAGGCAACAAATGGTAGTACATATGCGAGCCAGCAATTAGGAATTAACTAAATAGTACTAAGTTGTACTACTTTAATCCTCTCTCAGTAATTCTCTCAAACCTCTGTAGGCATAGTATGATTACTTTTAGAGTATTCCTATTATTTTTTTTTTTTTTTAAAGACTTTATTTATTTATTTGAGACAGAGAGAATGAGAGAGACAGAGAGCACATGAGAGGGGGGAGGGTCAGAGGGAGAAGCAGACTCCCCACCGATCAGGGAGCCCGACGCGGGACTCGATCCCGGGACTCCAGGATCATGACCTGAGCCGAAGGCAGCCGCTCAACCAACTGAGCCACCCAGGCGCCCGAGTATTCCTATTATTTTTTATTTACATCCCAGATTAAATCTACATTCTTCAGTATTTGGTGTTTATACATTTTTTTTCTGAAACATTAATGATAATGATTTTATTATATTCTCATATCTCATTAATAACTGGTCAGCCTTTGAATTTGTAGCTTAATACCATCTAAGGGCTTTGCTAAGGATCTGATATTGAAAATTAACTTTAATGCATTCTAAACCTTAGGATCATATATATTATCAGACATAAGTCTTAACAACTTTGACTATTGTAATTCCTTAACTGCTCTGATTTTGGTATTGACTTTCTTCTTCTCAAATTGTAAAGAGAATTGAACATACTACTTAAAGTATGTAATAGCAGTTCTGCAGTAGGCAGCTTTTACTTTTTTTTTTTTTAAGATTTTATTTATTTATTTGACAGAGAGACAGAGAGAGAGCACAAGTAGGCAGAGTGACAGGCAGATGGAGAGGGAGAAACAGGCTCTCCGCTAAGCAGGGAACCGGATGTGGGGCTCGATCCCAAGACCCCAAGATCATGACCTGAGCCGAAAGCAGCCGCTTAACGGACTGAGCCACCAGGCGCCCCAGCAGCTTTTACTTTTTTAACATAATGATACCTTGGATGGGCAGAGACTTTTTGTCCACCGTATATTACTCTTTCTTTGCAGAAGAATTGCTTCTTATGGCACATGTGAAAATTTTCCAGTTAGCGCTTTTATTATACTGCATTCGATTTTCTGTTTTACTCTTCTGTTTTGCTAACACATTTTAACTGGTTAGTGAATAATCAATGTTAAAATAAATGTTCACCATTACTGTGCAGTTACTGTTAACTCATCCTTATTTTATTTGTGAGGAAACTAAGGCACAGGGAGGTAAATTTATTTGCTTGACCAAGATGGTGACATTGAAAATTTGAGTAAAAGAAATCTAACTTTAGGGTCTTCATTCTTAACTATGCCATGAAATAGGAATACTTTGTGAGGGTTGTCTTTCACACTTACAAAAACAAAATCTGTAAGTTTAGAGTTAGGAGTGATGCATGAAGAGTGTCTAGAAAGTATATTCACATTTTTAGTTTTTCTGAATGATTTACTGAAGGTGAGTTGCATACAACTAGAATTCAAGAGTATTTATTTGTGTTTGTGTCTTGAGTGCCAGAAGTATCCTGCCATTTTACAATAGAGTCAGTCTTCCATAATTCAGTCATAGATCTTAGTCTTAAGAGTTTAGACAGGATCCTCTGCCTTTTCAATGAGTCTGTAAGTTGGAGAAATAACTTTTTAAAAAAATTTACTATCTTGTTAATTTTTAATGTTAAAATATTATCGTATGTTTATGCTTTAATATTTGTATGGAAACTTTTGGTTCTTTTTGGGTGGGAGTAACTGTTAATGCATATTCTGTGGAATAAATAAATTAATTAACGAACATTGTTTTTTAACTCCTTCTGAAGGTGAGGGTGGTGAGATCATCTCCACCAAGTTCTCAGTTCAAAGCCACATTTCAGGAGTCTTACCAGGTCTATAAACGTTACCAGATGGTTATTCACAAGGATCCACCTGATAAACCAACTGTGAGCCAGGTCAGCAGGCCAAGTGTAATTTTTCTGTGCAAATGGAACTTCCCCCTCCATTTGATACCATTGTATTATAACTTGATTTATTTGTGGTACATTTTATTTATATTCAATTTGCAGCATATCTGCAAAATGATAGGAATGTGGAGTAACGGACATTCTGAAAGTGCAGATTTTACCTAGGACACGTTAAGTGCCAGTCACGTGTAACTGCAAAGTGGAAAGTAACACGTAAAATGAATTATCTTTAAAGTCGCTATGTCTGGATGTATTTATCTAAAAATTAATAATAGAACTCTAAGATAAAATATTGATGAGGAAAAAAGCAAAAAAGGCTTTATATTTTTATGATAGGCATACTTTGCACAACATGGTTAATAGGCTTTATCTCCATTTAAAAGTCATGTATAGACAGAGTTCATGACAGCTAAATTATACACAACTGAGTGGGACTAGAAAAGTAAGATAGTAGAATTTTTTTAAAGATAATAGAGTATTTTAATAGAAGTTCTCATATGCTTGTAATTTTGTAAATCAGAATATCCAAGAAAAATGTGGAAGGGGAAAAATCTTAAAACAATACTAGTAGAGGGGACAAAAGTAGTGACCACTACCATGAGCAATAGTGTTGACTCTGTGCATAGAACCACAATAGGTGGAAAGGGTAAAAAACAAAAGAAAAATAAATTGTCCTGGCCCTTAGGAGTTAAAAATTCTCCTAAGTGTTAGTATAAAGTTATAGAGCTTTAGGCTCTGGGCCAGTCAGCACGTTCCAGGGTTTATTTATTTCATGAAAAACTCCAGCGCTGAGCTTTGGAAGTGGATTTGCGGAGATCTTACTCTAGCCTCACCTTCAGAAGCACATCAGTAGGTAGAGATGTTTCAATAGCATTTGCTTGTATTTTCCTTGCTCTGAAGGTGAGGTTAGTACCTGTCTCCTTTGAGGACCCAGAGTTCAAGTCGTCCTTCAGCCAGTCATTTTCTTTATATGTCAAGTATCAAATGGCCATCCACCAGGATCCGCCTGATGAATGTGGGAAGACTGAGGTACCTTTTGTGAAACGTTTTTTCCTATCTCGATGAGGTTGTCTATGAAGAAGCATAATATAGAACTTTCTTTTGCTCTTTCCTTATTTGTTAAGTAAAGCTGATGATCCTTTTCAGTGTATGTTACTAAACTTTTGTGAAAACAAGGCCTACATGTGAGCATTTAAGTCCCTCAGAAAAAAGGATAGGTTCGTATTCAGGGTTCTCAGAACCTGTGTAGTGTGTGTACGTGTTCAGTCATCAGGCTGAGTCAGCAAACACCACTGACTGCTGCTTATGTGCCAGACCAGACCATGGGCCACGGCACAAAGGGAAGAATCTCTGCCTCTGAGGAGTTGATAATCAAATGGGAGAAATGGACCAGTGAACAAGCATACCTTAACAAGAAGGCGGTGGAAAAGAATTAAATATGTTGAGATTATATAGACTATCACTTAACAAGCATTTACTGAGGGCTTATATTTTCCAGGCTGGAGAGATCTAGATGAATGAGAGATTGCGTAGTTGTCACAGGAGGGATATATTAGAAGAAAGATGCCAACAGATGCAGAAGACTTAAAATTTGGATTTGTTTGTTTGTTTTAATGACACAGACCGTGTTAGATTAAAAGAGAGTAAGACAAGAGTTAATGCTGTATGTTCCCTGAGAGAGGGCTGACTTTCAGGTTTCCCAGAACCTTACTGGGTCAAGTGTGGTCTGCAGACCAACAGCATCCACCTGGGATGCAGAATCTAGGGTCCCACTTCAGCCCTGCTGAATCCAAATCTGCATTTTGAATTAGGTCTCTGGGCAATTTGAATGCCCATTCCGGTTTGGGAAGTGCTTCCATAAGTTCCCCATTGAGCCATGCAGCTGTGGATGATAGTGTTTACAAAATAGTAAGGAGTTTGCCAGATGCAAAAACCTCCCTTTGATATTCTCAGGGGGTCTTACTCCTGAACATTACTCCTTCCTGTTACCCTGGAGATTTTGGCTTTGTGCTGCCTGCCTACTAGGTATGAATGGTTGGGCCATGACACCAGGCCATGATCTGATGTGTTTACTGGGTAAAGATTACTTTCCTGGAACTTCACCCACTTAGGCTTCAGGCCTCCATGGAGTCCAGTCCTGCAGACTAGTCCATTGCTAATGGTGTTCACAGCCTGATTGTGGCAACAGAGGGGCAGGCAGTTCCAATGCCATTAGGGTTAGCTATTGGATTAGTAAGTAGGGGAAGTCAGCTTAGTATGGGACTGCAGGTTAAGGAGGTTTTCCGAAGGAGGTGACTTCTGAGCCAAGTCTTAAAGGATAAGTAAATGTTTGTCAGGCCAAAGGGGAAAAGGGCATTCTTGGCAACAGGACTATATGTAAGAAGTATAAAATGCCACCTATGGAATATTCTTGCTGAAGAAACTGAACCTGAATTCTAAGCTTCTAGATGGAATAACTGGTTCACAAAAAATATGAGGGATAAAGGATTATTTAAAATGATACCTGGGCACTTCTGTAAGACAAATCTATAATAAACAGTGTTTTTTAAAAAAAGGAGGGAAATCTCTAGATTAAAAGTTATAAACTTTAAAAAATACATAACTACAGTACCATAATCATGCCCAGCAAGCTTAACAATAATTATGTCATCTCATGCCTAGTACATGTTAGATTTTCTTTAGTTGTCTCAAAAATGTCT
This sequence comes from Leptonychotes weddellii, assembly GCF_054177405.1. Classification (NCBI taxonomy): domain Eukaryota; kingdom Metazoa; phylum Chordata; class Mammalia; order Carnivora; family Phocidae; genus Leptonychotes; species Leptonychotes weddellii. The sequence continues at coordinate 8,735,940 of NC_138374.1, forward strand.
TTTTTTTAAATGTCTTTTTATAGTTGGTTTGTTTGGATCGGGATTCTTGTAAGATCTATACATCCCATTTGGTTGAACATCTTTTAATTTAAAATAAATTTCCCTCTTGTTTTTAATAGCATTTTTAAAAGAAACTGGGTCGTTTATCTTAGAATTAATTTTGCTTCTAATGATACTTTTTGAAAATGTAAGCACATATACATGTGGTATCTGTGTGTGTGCTTTTGTGTGATCTCTCTGTATATATGGTGTGCGTGTGTGTATGTGTATCTCTGTGTGTGCATGTTTTACAACATACCAGTACATACACATATACATGCACATGTTTCCCTTTCTTTATTATACAGACATACTATACTTGGAGGTCACACAAGAACAATATATAGAGATCTTCATTTTCTAGCTGCTGAGTACTTGCATGGTTTCTTCATTCTGACCTTTACTGGTGGCTATTTGGCGATTTCTAGTCTTTTACCCTTTCATAGTGTTGCAGTGAGTACCCTTGTACATAGAATTGTTTGTATTTTTGTCACTGTGTCTTTGTGATAAGCTTCCAGATTGCTGGGTCAATTCCTCTCCAGAGGGATTCCTCTTCACAGGGGTTGTACCCTTTTGTAGCCAGCAGTCTATGTGAATGCTTATCCCTCCATGGCCTTGGTCACTGAGATTTTATAAGAATTGTGAGTTTTTGCCATATACATGCAAATGAAATTTATGTCATTTTAATTTTCATTCCTTTTATTATAAATGAAATTGAGCGTGTTTTCTTATGTTTAAAATCCATTTGAATTTTATCTTATGTGAACCATGTGGTCATAGTTTTGCTTGTTTTCCTAGGAGTACTTTTTTTCTTCCATTTCTTAGAAACTGTTTATATATTAAGGACCTAAGCCCTTGGGATAAAAGTTGCAGATATTCCTCTTTAGTTTGTCATTTATCTTTTTACTTTGCTTATGGTGTTTTGCAGTGCCAAAGTTGATTATTATGCCATCAAATAATCAAGGGGCCAGAATTTGCAGACCTTAAGGTCTTGGACTTTAACCTTAATAGTAATAAAGAATGATTGAAGGATTTTAGATAGTGGAGCTGGAGAATTCCATTTAGTTGTTAAGAAATGTGTTAGGACTTGAGAGGCAACAGAAAGCAAAGTTGAATTGATTTTTTTAAAGAAAGGATTTATTTGCGTATATAACAAAGAAGTTTTGGCTTCATTAGATCTCAGGAAAATACCATTAGTGCTTCTTGCTTGTGGTCTCCCAGCTTGCTTTCTTTGTAAGGATTGAATCTGACTCAGGCACATGGTGGCAGAGATGAATACTGCCAGTTTAAGGTACGTTATTCTCACAGCGAGTGATCTCAGCAAAAAATAATGTGCACTTCTTTTCTTATTTCAGTAAGAAGTCCCAAGGAAGGTACTGACTGGCCCAACTTGAGATACATTCTTATCCCTGAACCAGTCACTGTGACTGGAGGATGGAGAACTCTGGTCATGTTTGGATCACATGCCTCACCCAAGAGCTTAGGTGGAGGAAGGTGCTTATTTGAACCACATGTTTTAAGAGGAGTAGATGAGTGGTTCCCACAATAATGTTGGCCAGGTTTTATTTAAAAGTGGTGAGACTTGAGGCAGAGCCAGTGAGGTATGATGGCCTTGAAGTCATACTGGTAGGAAGAGGATGGTGAGGGTACAGCAGACACTTTGGAGGTAGAGTTGATGAGGATTTGGTGTTTGACTTGAAGGATGTTTGGGAGTTGGAAATGGAGGAGAAGGACGAATCCAGATTGATTTTTCGTTTCTGGCTTGCATGACTGGGTAGATGATGGTGACCTTATCTGAGATAAGAAATACAAGAGGAAGAAGAATTTGTGCATTTTGGGACAGAAAATGAGTTCTGTGTCGGCTAGGTTGAGTTTGAGAAGCCTGTGGGATAACTAACTGTGGGAAGATACTAATCAGAAACCAGCATCTGGAACTTAGCATCTGGAGAGGCTCCAGGGTGGTGGTCTGTATTCAGACTTAAGGTATGAATGAGGCTTCCCCTCCCTGCGACCATGGGGCTTGAACTCACAATTCTGAGATCAAGACCTGAGCTGAGATGAAGAGTTGGATGCTTAACTGACTGAGCCACCCAGGTACCCTGATTGAGGCTTTTTAGAAAAGGCTTTGTATTCTTCTGTCTGTGTGCTAGGTTATGTTTTCTCAATTTTGTTATATATTATGGGACAACTCTAATGTTTGGTGTAAATGATGCATATTGTAGGGTAGTAATCCATACTATAAAAGTGGTATGTATTTTTTTAAGAAAAATGAACATGGCATTTAATTAAAATTCTACAGTAAATTTTAATTTGAGCCATTCAGATTTCTATTTCCTTTTGTATGCAGTGAAGTGTACATTTTTAATTTACATTCACTGCTGTCAGTACTGAACTCTGGGTATGTGATTTGACCATGTGTTTAAATAGAAATATGTAATGGATTTCTTTACTATAGCAAAATAGCTTTGCCTTAATGATCTATTTTATAGGGTCACATGCTTACAGAAAATTTGTACTGGTGAAAATGATTTTGACAGAACAGTACTTTGATATGGTATCATGCAAGTGAGTATGGCTTGGTAAATATTATATTGGGTTTGATAAATCCTTTGACTTTGAGATCATCCATAGCATTTTATTTACCTGACATCTAACTGAATTCGTACAGTTTTCAGAGACATATGAAATGATAGTTTTTCTTATAAGCTGATTTGTTTGTCATCTCTCTGAATATGGTTTCTAAGAAATAAACGTAAAATAATACCTTGCAGGTCAAGACCCTGCACTATGCTTTTTTTTTTTTATTAACAGCTTTATTGAGATATAATTCACCCATTTAAAGTATATGATTCAGTGGTTTTTAGTATGTTTACAGTTATGCAACCATTATCACCAATGCGAGAACATTTCATCATCCCACAAAGAAACCCCATACCCATCAGTAGTCACTCATTTTTTCCTGAATGCCCCAGCTCTAGGCAACGACTATTCCACTTTCTGTCTCTGGATTAACCTAATCTGGATATTTCATGCAAATGGAATTATACAGTAGGTGGTCTCTTGTTGACTGGCTTCTTTCACAGAGCATAGTGTTTTTAAGGTCCATCCGTGTTTTACCGTATACCAGTATTTCTTTTTATGGATGAATAATAATATTTCATCGTACCATATTTTGTTTCTGCATCCATCAGTGGACATTTGGGTGGCTTTCATTTTTTTGGCTTTTGTGAAAAAATCTGTGTACATTCATGTACAAGTGTTATGTGGACATACTCATTTCTCTTTGGAATATAGGAGTGGATTTGAGTTACCATTTAGTATAATTTCCTTACTGTGTTATAGCTTTGTTCCCATCCACCTTCTTTATGATGATGTTATCAAATATATTACTTGTTATTCCAACAACATAATTATGCTCTTTTATACAATTGGTTTTAAAATCAGTAGGGAAGAGAGGAGAGTATACATTTATATAAAGTAGGAGAAGTCTATGATGTCACTTCCTAGGGCTCAGCCTTGAGCATTGCATCTAACTGGGGATGATAGTGGTCTTCTGTTTTTTCTTACCCTGATCTGTTTGTTAGCATGTTTGTCTCTTTTGGTGTCAGACCCAGCTCTTAGGCTCCACTAATTGCTGGCCAATTGCTCTGTGGTTTTCAGCAGTGTCCCGGGACATAAATTGCTTTATAGTCTGGTTTAATTAAACTTGGGCCCCTCTGCAGGGCAGTTTTTGAGGCCATTCTTTACAGTTTGTTCTGACCCCAAGTGGGCTCTTCCTGCCTGTCTCTTTCTATTTCTCTCTGATGTATCAGTTGGGCCTGTGGTTTACCTTGTTGCCCTCATGAAACTTCTGGTCTTCTCTTACTTGCTTATCACCAAAATCTCAATTTTTAAGAATGCCTGTAGGCTTGAACTTCCCCATGCACTGTTCCAAATATAGTTACTTCCCTTGGGAATTGGTGAGCCAGTCTCTATTTTTGTGGCCTGCCCCCTTGTGCCTCTGCTCTGGAGTTAGGAGTGAACACGGTCATTCCTCTGAATGATAGCCCTGCTTTATACACAGGGCGGTGGTCAGGAGCAATACCTCTGGTCTTCTCTAGGTAAGATAATTAAATTTGGGGCTAATTAATAGGGAATTTCAAGCCTGAAAGCTGCCTTGGAGTTGGTTCCATGTAAGGAGAGGGTCACGGCTGTAGATGAGGTCCTTCACCTGGTGTGTTCATCCTAGAAATTCTTACTTCACTTGGCTAAACCATTGCTTACAGATAGAGTAAGCACACTCTACCTGTAGGGTTGGCTGCCTTGAGAAACTGATCTGAACATATTACTTTGCTTCCCAGTCTTGAGTGTGGCATTTTATTTTGAAGGAACCCATTTCATTAATTATAGAGTGCAGAAGTAATTTCCCCTTGTACATGACTACGGTTTTCTGCATGATTGAATGGCCAGTGTTCCTGTGCTCGGATGCAGGAAGAGAAGCCAAAAAGTTCTCCTCTGAAAAGTTTAAGTGTTCTTCTGACTCGCTTTAGGGTCTCTGTGCAGCAGCTCACCCTGGTGTGATTTTGTTAATATAATGGGTGAAACTAATTCACTTGTGTTCAAAAAAATACATTTTTTGCTCTTATAAAGCATTTAAAGTAAATAAAAGTCAGCATAGTAACTTGGAGACTTGAAGCAACCCTATCAGTGCATAAAATCCATTTTAACTCTGTTGGTAACCGTAAAATAATCATTTCAGCACCCCCAAAAGTAGATTATTTTTTCAAAGATTTGATGAGAAGATAAATAAATATAGATTGCTTTGATATATAAAATAGCAATTCAGTTCTTTTTAATAACATCCTTAGAGAAGTAGCACATAATTGTAGATAGTGAGATTGTAAAGGACTTGATGAATTACTCCAGCATGTTTGCTTCCATTGCTGTTTTCAGTCATTCAGATAGATAACAGATTTTCAGAAAATAATATATAAATAAAATCAAATGGATGTAATTTGTGACCTATCTTTTGTATAATACAATATAAAACCAGGACATATGAATCTTTGTTTTTCAAAATACCACTAATTTCATATATAAACATAGGATCTGAGCTGGAATTTTATTGATATTGTATTATAGAAAATACCATTATCTAATAATATTTATTAAGTGCCATTGGTTCCTTAGAATAAATAAAATTGACCTCAACTTTTCTAAACTCGTTGAAAAACAGACTGTACTCATAGCTGCAGCGGTCTCTTCACATTTCTGAGGCATTGATAAAACTGTTTTTTAAATTTTATTACGGACTTTCAAACAAAAAGGAAATTGAAAGAATAGTATACTGACCACCTGTATACTCATCACCTAGATTCAACAATAATTACTTATCCATGTTTGCCTCATCTTTTTTGTGTGAGAGTCATTTTAACTTATATTGTAAACATGACATTTTACTCCTAAGCTTTTTATTTTTTTTATTTTTTTATTTTTTAAAGATTTTATTTATTTATTTGAGAGAGAGAATGAGACAGAGAGAGCATGAGAGGGGGAAGGGTCAGAGGGAGAAGCAGACTCCCCACCGAGCAGGGAGCCCGATGCGGGACTCGATCCCGGGACTCCAGGATCATGACCTGAGCCGAAGGCAGTCGCTTAACCAACTGAGCCACCCAGGCGCCCACTCCTAAGCTTTTTAGCGTGAATCTCTGAAAAATAAGATATACTTATTCAAAACACAATGTCATCGTTACACATAAGAAAATTAACAATGATTTACAAATATCATCTAATATCGAGTCCTATATTTATTTATATTTTCCCATTTTTTAAAAATTAATATCCAATCTAGGTTTTTTTTTTTAGAGAGTGTGTGTATATATGAGTGGGGGGAGAGGCAGAGAGAGAGGGAGAGAGAGAATCCCAAGCAGGCTTCATGTTCAGGGCACAGCCCTGAGATCATGACCTGTGCTGAAATCGAGAGTTAGATGCTTAAACCAACTGAGCCACCCAGATGCTCCCAATCTAGGTTTTTATATTCTATTTGGTTATTATATTTTTTATTCTAGAACAGCTATCTTTTAAAATTTTTTTGTGATATTACCATTTTTTGCCCAACTTTTTTGAAACTTTGATATTTACAAACAGAAGAGTTGAAAGATTACAATGAATACCCACATATTATTACCAGGGCTCACCAATTGTTAACAACTTTGTCAGATTTGCTTTATCTTAATTCCTCTCCTTTTTTATCTGAACTGTTTGAGAGTAAGTTGTAGATATTAAAACACTTCATGAAAATACTAAGCATGTTCTTCCTGAGAATAAGTATATTCTCCTAAGTAACCACAGTATTTATCATTCCTAAAAAATTAACAGAAATGCTGTAACATCACAATCCATATTCAAATGTTCCCAGTTATACCAAAAATACCTTTTATTATAGCTTATTTTTTTAATAAAGGACCCAGTCAAGGTTCATGCATTTCATGAACTTTTATATTTATGCTATGTTTATAATATGGCCCTTGTTTCTTGAGTCTTTCTTGATTTTTTTCTTTCTTATGACTGACATTTTTAAAGAGCTTAGGCTGATTGTCTATAGAATGTCCTATATTCAGGATTTGAGTGTTTTCTAGTGATTAGATTCGGTTTAAATGTTTTTAGATGTAAGTGATGTGTACTTTAAAAAGAAACTTTCTATTGGAGTATAATGTTCATATAGAAAAATACACAAGTGTTCAGATAGATGAGTTTTTATGAATTGAACTCTGTGTAACAATTCTCAGATCAAGAAATTGACTACTCCCAGCCCCTCAGAAGTTGCCCTTCGTCCTTTTCCAGTCACGGCCATCTGCAGGGTCACTCTCGACTTGTAACCCTGCAGATTAGTTTCGCCTGTTCCATACTTTATATAAGTAGAGTCCTACATGTGTCCTCTTTTGCTTGTGGTTTCTTTTACTCAACTTTATGTTAGTGCGATTCACCTGTATTTGTGTCATAGGGTGTTCAGTCTGATTGCTGGATAGTGTTCCACTTGTGAAGATACCATAGTTTACCATGTCTGCCGTTGATGGGAATTTGAGTAGTACCCAGTTTGGGGCTCCCGTGTAGAGTGCTGCACATGTACATCCTTGTCCATGTCTTCTGGTAAACATGGGCAGGTTTCTGTTGGCTGTATACCTAGAATAGAGCTGCTGTGTCGTAGGATATGCAGATGCTCAGCTTTCAGATAGTACCAGTTTTCTCTGAGGTTGTGCTGGTGTTTTGGCTCTGCTGCATCATCTCGGGCAGCTCGGTGTCAGGTTGTCCCTTATTTGTGATGCTAGGTCTGCTCGCTTGGTTGGATGGAAGCCACAGGATCCCTTTATTTTTATTTTTTTTTAAGATTTATTTATTAGAGAGAGAGTGAGAGGGTGGGGTGGGGGGACAGTCAGAGGAGGAAGAAGAGACTCTCCAGCAGATTCCCCCTTGAGTGTGGAGCCCTACATGGGGCTCAATCTCATGACCCTGAGGTCATGACCTGAGCCAAAACCAAGAGTCAGATGCTCAACTGACTGAGCCACCTAGGTGCCCCCAGATCTCTTTATTGGTGAGTGACATTTTCACCTTTGTATTTAGATCTTTCTATTGTAAAGCACGAGATACCCTAAAGTAATCTGTGGGATGATGTTTTTAAGACATTTTGAATAACCTCTTTCCCAACATGTATCAGCCAATTGTTTTAATGCCCTTTGATGTTCCTTGCCTGAATCAATTATGGGAAGGTGGGAGAGCTGCAGAATGGTGATTTATCAAATTGAATTACATTCTTTTATGACCTCATTTAATTTAATTTAATTTTTTTATTTGACAGAGAGAGAGCATAAGCAGGGGGAGCAGCAGGCAGAGGCAGAGGGAGAAGCAGGCTCCCTGTTGAGCACGGAGCCAGATGCGGGACTCGATCCCAGGACCCTGGGATCATGACCTGAGCCGAAGGCAGACACTTAACAGACTGAGCCACCAGGGCACCCCATGACCTCGTTTATGACCTGAAATTACATATTTACTGTAAAGAAGAACATTATCTCTCCATTCACTCCCACCCCCATCTTTTTTCCTTTTGGTATCTCTGTGGGCTTATGGATTTAAAAAACTTTTGAAATATTATAATCAATTGCCATAATTTTTTTAAATGCTTAAATTGTCCCAAATTTGGCCACTAGGATTCCCCTCAAGCAAGAACCTATGGGACCTTATGCTATGACCCCGTTAGTCAGGAATTTCCTTTTTATCTGGCACAAGACATTCTAGACTCATGTTGTAGCTTTTCCTTCCAGATTTGGTATCCGCCTTTTCTCCAAGGATTTCCAGTTCCTTTTAGTGGAGAGTCATATTTTTGTGTCTTAATTAGGGTGCTAGTTATGTTCATTACTACGGCAGTACATGGCATTGGGTTTTGAAAGTCCAGGCCAGTTGTCTTATAGAATGTCCCAAATTCTGTATTTGTCTGAATCTTTCCTCGTGGTCTTATTTAACTTATTCCTTTGTGGCCCCAATCTCCTGTAGACTGAAAATTAAGTCTAAATCTTGATTAGATTCAGGTTTAACAATTTTGGCATGTGTACTTCATTAGGTAATTTTGTGTACATCATATTTTGTCAGAAGATATAGAATGATGGGTTGTCTCAGTGTTGATGGTGCTAATTTTGAACACTGTGTTAAGGTGGTGAACTCTGGATCTCTTCATTATAAGGGTAAGATGTCCCCTTTGTGATTAGCAAGTAATCTGTAAAGAGGTATTTCAGCACAGATGAATGCCCTTTCTTCAACAACCTTTTTAGGCAATGGTGTTAGTGTTCGTTGATGATCTTTGGTTGTCGAATAGGGATTTGTTTAGCTTTCCTTTTTCTCTTAATACATACATTAATAGCCATTCTTGGTTAAAAAGGCTGGAGGAGATTTTCCTGATCAACCGAGGATAACCTGTAGTTTCTCCTAAGAAGGCAAGGTAAATGCTGAATTCTTTCACCTTAATTAACAAATTTTAGGGAGAGGAGCTGGTGACAAATTAGTTTACCTCCCTCCCCGCCCCCTTTTTTTCCCCCACTGCAAAACCTCTGGATATTTTTTTATTCAGTACTTTATAGTCACAGTCATTATTCTTTTTGATGCTCAAACTGTCCCAGGTTTGCTCAGTGCACATTCCATCAAGATATCCCCTTTGTCCTCTGCTTTCTAGAACAGAAAGATACTCCAGTCTCATCTTAAACATTTCCCAACTCAGTCTTGGAATCTGCCAGCCATTTTTCCAAGAAGCCTTGGTTCCTTTTAATGAAGATTGAATTTAGAGACCAAGAAGAATTAGGTAGTATGAATTTATGTTGATATTTCCAATTCAAATTTAACATGTGGTGTTATCTTTTCTGATTTTATGTTTGTTTCTCTTTTTTGTGTTTCTTGATTACATTAGCATATTTATGAACTTGGTTTGTATTATGATATACATAAAGTAGAGTCAACATTACAGTATCAGTAACAGTACTAATGACAGCTGATAGGTGTGGTTTATGATTCTTTTGTGATTCTATTTGTCCCTATATAATCCCATTCAGACGTTCCATCAGAATACTGTGTTCAGAAGTCGCATGGAATAATTTTATTCTCTTATGTGGTTATGATACCAGATTGACTTATGTTCACTTATTTCAGTTTGTTTTGAATTTGGGGGTTTACTTCTTAATTTTAGTTTTTTAATAGGTGATGCATTTATGTGCTTCCAGAGTCACCCAAAGAGATCCACTCAGAGAAGTCTTCTTTCCATGTCTCCTCCAGCCTGTCCCTGCCCTCCAGTAAAAACCATTTTGATGAGTTTCTGGTTTATCCTTCTGGTATTTTTGCAAAACCAAAAACACAAATACATACGAATAATCTTATTTTTCTCCTTTTCACCAAGAAAAACGTCCTATGTACACTTTTTGGCACCTTTATTTTTTCCTTACAAACATATCCAAGGTCACAGTCCTAGCATCTCATAGAGAACCCTAATTCTGTGTTGTTTCAGCTACATGCCGTTTTGTGAAAGGATGTGCTGTAGTTTATTAACACGGTCTATTGCTAATGGACATTTGAGTTATTTCCTTTTTTTTTTTTAAGATTTATTTTAGAGAGGAGAGTGTTTGAGTGGGGGGAGGGGCAGAGAGAGAATCCCAAGCGGACTCCCCACTGAGTGCAGAGCCCAACACAGGGCTCAATCCCAGGACCCATTAGATCATGACCCGAGCCAAAATCGCAAGTCAGACATTCAACTGACTGAGCCGCCAGGTGCCCCTAGGTTATTTCTAATTTTGTGCTGCTGCTACAGGTAGTACAATTTTGTCATTATGCGTGTGTAGAGGTATTCTTTTATGGTTGATTTCACAGAGTGCACCTGGGCAAAAGTCCATACAATGTTGCTAGATTTTGCCAAATTCCCTTCCCAGATGTTGTACCCTTTTGCACTCCAGTTGAGAGGAGTGCCTTACTCCACAGCACACCCTACAGAGTGTGGTCCCAGACTTTTGTTGTTTTGACAATGGGTGAGAAACATATCCCTGCTTAATTTTTTTTTTTTTTAAGATTTTATTTATTTATTTGACAGACAGCGAGAGAGGGAACACAAGGAGGGGGAGTGGGAGAGGGATAATAAGCAGGCTTCCCGCTGAGCAGGGAGCCTGATGCGGGGCTCGATCCCAGGACTCTGGGACCATGACCTGAGCTGAAGGCAGATGCTTAACCAGCTGAGCCACCCAGGCGCCCCCCTGCTTAATTTTTAAATTATTAGAAAGATGTTAGAGGAAGTGTCTTATTTTGGTTGGCCTCTATGATCATAGGCTGAAATGTTTAGACAGAATTGTGTTTTGCATTTCTACTTTATACAGTTTTGGAAAATGAGTGGCAGACTGATGCTCCTGGCAACAGGAAAGAGAATGGGAGTGAGCAGTGGAGTGGATGACAGAAATGACATCATTGTGATTGTCCTGAGGAACTAGGAAAATTCTCAACAGTGTAAATTCTGAGGTTTCAAGGTTATCTTTCTAGCAAACAGCATCTTGAATGACTCATACCTTTTTTCTCGGTAGGAATATGAATCTGCTCTGATAGATTTAGTGACTGAATCTAGGTTCTTGAGTTAATAAAATATTTAAGCAGCAAGAAATTAGACCTGGTCTAATTGGTCCGTATGAAGTGTTCTGTTTGCACTAAAGAGGTAGTCTTATACTTTGCCCTTTCCCCCCATTGTAGAATAAACCATGTGACTCTGTGTGTGTATATATCTATATGTATGTGTACATAATCTCATAGTTGCATTGTTATAGAATTAAAAGAATTTTTATTTACATTTTAAGAGAAATATATATTCCTACCCTTCCCTTTTTTTTAGGTGAGGTCGAGTCTTTTACCTGGGGTAGAGTTAGGGAGGATGAAAGTAAGCCTGGCTTGAGTGATTAGCTTATAAGTCACTGTATGGCCATGTATTGGAACACACCCAGTGTCAAGCAGAAAGGGCCTTCTGTTGGCATCATTACTGTGCACCGCTCTTCATTGCCTGCAGTCCCTGGGGCTAGAGTAAGGGATTGGGGAGCTGCTGCCCATAGACTGTGATTTCTCTGACTTAATTCTCCTTCCATGGTATTGACTAGAACCCTTCATGAACTGTTCCTGGCTTTGTTGTTTGCAGTTTAACACTGCTTTTAATAAATTCCTACTAAAGATCTCTGTCACAAAAGTATTTCCTTTCGTGAGCATACCATTCTCTATCTGATTAAACAAAGTCAGGTTCTCAGGCTTCATGGTCACCCCTGTTCTATGTTTTCATTCTTCCTTTTACCACACTGTTGAAACATATATGCCCTAAAAGCAGTTTAACACTGCTTTTAATAAATTCCTACTAAAGATCTCTGTCACAAAAGTATTTCCTTTTAGAAGGAAGTGTGCCCCTTCCTTCTTCCCTCTGTGTCACACATTCATGAGTTAGTAACAGGGAAGTATAGGGGAAGATGAAAATAGTTTCTTACCGGCTAGGTGTCTTTGTCAGCACTAGAGCCCACTCCTGGCATGGATTACACACCACATCATCTTTGCCTCTGTTCAGATTGTTTACAGCACAGCACAATGAATCCGTGGATGAAACGAGTGGAAATGTTAGGCTAGGCCGTAAGTACCCAATTGAATAACATCAGGAGAATTTTTCTCTATTTGGTTGTAGATAATCAGGACATTCACAGTGTTACCATTTATTGTATTTTAAGGAAATCTTTAAAAGACTTTAAAATGACAATTTTTTTTTTTTTGGAGTTTTAGGTTAAAAGGCTTTTTTTTGGAAAGAAGTTCACATATTACGTGAAAGACATATCCCTAAGATTAATAAGTAAATCTGAATGATATATTTTTATTTTTAAAACACTTTAAAATTGAAAATTTCAAGCATTCATAGGATAAAGACAATAAGGCGAATCTCCTGGGCTTCAGTGTTGTCAACACAGCCTTATTCCCCCTTGCCACTTGTTGTTTGTTGGGTTTTCCAAAAACAGGCACCTGAAATTATGCCCTTTTACCTCTAAATGCCTTTTATTTGTTTGCTGATTCTATCAGGTGGTCTTGTATTAATTTAAAACATAACTGAGGTTAGTTCAAACTACTGTGCTTTCCCAGAAAGCTGTTTTCTAAATTAGTTCAGAGAACTTCCTGTGGGAGTCTCAAATATAAGGAGACCTCCTCTTCTGAAGGATACTTATTTCGGGGAAAGTTATCTTCTTTCGGGCATATATGTTTCAACAGTGTGGTAAAGAAAAAGGGAGAAGGTTACCATAGGTCCGTGCGGACCCCATGGAGTAGTGAAAGGAAGTGGTACAACACTGGATTGTTTCCTCACTCCCGCCACCAGGTGGCGATCTAGTTCTAGAACAGGCTGGCTCCTCATCCTAGCTCAGCTCTGTCCCTGGGCCAGCTGCCTAAGTTGTGTGCTCACAGCCTGCTCAGGTAAGTGCTTAACTTTTGCCATTTGTTGGAAGTAATTTGCATTGAGGCATTGAATATGATCATTTTAAATGAGTCTTTGCGGGGCGCCTGGGTGGCTTAGTCGTTAAGTGTCTGCCTTCGGCTCAGGTCATGGTCCCAGGGTCCTGGGATCGAGCCCCACATCGGGATCCCTGCTCAGCGGGAAGCCTGCTTCTCCCTCTCCCACTCCCCCTGCTTGTGTTCCCTCTCTCGCTGTGTCTCTGTCAAATAAATAAATAAAAATAAATAAAATAAATGAGTCTTTGCTTCTTAGAGATTTGAGTATTTTCTGGAACTTAACCTAAAGAAGCCATTAACCATTTTTCTCTTAATAGTTTTTCTCTATGTATATGAAAATAATGACTTATGTTTAGAAAAGTATTCATTGTATCAGACTGACATTTTTCTTCAATTATGTAGGAAAATCAGACAGTCGTGTATAGGCACATACTATTTTATAAATAACTGTTACATAATTAACAGAATTTGAATGATGGCAAGTTCTCAGCATTTTGAAATATTTGTTATTTATTTTTAAGCCCAGGGATAACTTGCTTGAATGAAGTAGAAGGCTTAGACGGTTATTTGCACAATCAGTCAAAAAAGCCACTTTTTATGAACAGCCCCTAAGTCAAGGGATTGTATTGTGGTGTGTCTTCAGTTTGTTTCAAGACATTTGTCACTAACAGTAGTTAAGTTACTAAAGCTTTTGAATCACTTACCTAAATATATTAGAACAGAGGCATGATTATATCCCCAGGATAATGTTAATTTGGGGGGAGATGCAAAGAGGTGGAATTACAGCTATCACTAAGAACATTTTCCCTTTAGGAGTGCCTGGGTGGCTCAGTCTATTAAGCGTCCAACTCTCGGTTTTGGCTCAGGTCCTGGTCTCAGGGTCCTGGGATCCAGCTGTGCATCAAGCGCCCTGCTCAGTGGGGAATCCGCTTGAGATTCTCTCTCTCTCTCCCTCTGCCCCTCTCTCCTGCACTGTCTCTTGCTCTCTCTCTCAAATAAATAAATCTTTAAAAAAAAGAACATTTTTCATTAAAATTTCTTTTGTCAGTAATATCTAAAACTTGTCTCAGATTATAAAATCATAGTATTGTACGACATTAGAGATGAAAGGACCTTAGTGATTGTATAAAGTAAATTCTCTTATTTAGAGAATTAAAGTGGGTTGTCCAGGATAACATAGTAGCTAGTGGCAGAGCAATGTCTGCAAGGTGGTGTGTTTTTTAGGCTAGACCACGGTGCTCAGGGATGAAAAAGTGAAAGCGGGCCTAAGTAATTAATATAGAATAACTGACATCAGTGAATGGAACGTTCAGCATAAGCAGATTTTCCAATAATTAGAACATTTTTGTTGCTCAAGTTTTATATACTCTAATCATTTAAAATGACTGCCCTGTTCTTCCCTGCCTTCTCACACAGAATGCCACGCAGGACTCGCCTGCTGATAATGGTTCTCCTAGTCCCTCAGGAACGTGCTGTTCTTGCTGCATTTCGCACACGCCCTCAGATGACTCCTTTTTTCTCTCACGTGTTTCTCTATTTTAATCTTTTTCCCTTTTTTTTTGCTGTCAGTTGTTAATTGTATTAGTCTGTCTAGTTTCAGCATTCTTTTTCTTTCTAATTTGTGGTTTCTTGATGTTTAGTTAAAATATTTATGAGCACTTATGAGTGCCAGATACTCTTCCAGAGGCACTTGGTACAGTTAGCAAATGAGTGAAGAAGTCACATAAAGATCCCTTGCTCTTGGGGAGCTCACATTCAGAGGTGGGAGTGGGTGGTCAGAGATAGTCATTTAAAAAATAAGCATAATAAATTAGTAAATTATATAGTAGGTTAGCAGGGGATAAGTATTAAGGAAAAGTAGAGCAGGTGTAAGGAAGGAGTAGGAATTAATTATTGGCTTGGAAATTAGATCGCCAGGTTTATTGTTAGTAAAGTAGTGGTCAGGAGGAAAATGGGAAAAGGAGCTTAAGGGATTTTTCTGTGAGTTGGGAACATAAGCATTGTTTTGCATCCTCATTTTAACCTTTATTGCTCTCTTCTGGGGTTTTGTCTTTAGTTTCGGTATCTGAAATTCTGGAGTAGCTTGATAATTGACTGCTAGTTATGTAAGTGTAACGGTAACTCTCGTAGTTAATATATACATGTTTACATTGTTTTCTGAAAGCTGAGGGATAGGGCAATGACATGGAATGTTAGGCTGTCAAGGGGAGTGTTTGGCATGAAATGGATGTTGATTTTTTTTTTTTAACATTTATTTATTTGAGAGACAGAGAGAGAGAGGACTTGCACGCATGGGCAGAGGGGCAGAGGGAGAGAGCAAGCAGACTCTTTGCTGAGCTGAGAGCCCAAGGCAGGGCTCAATCCCATGACTCATGAGATCACCACCTGAGCTGAAACCAGGAGTTGGAGGCCTAACCACCTGAGCCACCCAGGTGCCCGGGATGTTGATTCCTGATTAACCTGACTCTGCATTCCTGCTTTATTTGCCCTTGACCTCAGTGTTCTCTGAGAATTCCTAATGGTTTATGATCATCTGCATTCTAGCAACCAAAGTTTTGTCAATGATTATTTAGCCAAGCACCTTTACCTTTATTTAATCCTCATGACAAACCCTGCTGTACTATTTTTGTGTACTGTTTTCTGTACTGTTATACTTATTACATAACTAGCAGTCAGTTATCAAGCTACTCCAGAATTTCAGATATTGAAACTAAAAACAAAACTCCAGAAGAGAGCAGTAAAGCAAAAAAAAAAAAATCTTAGCTTGCCCACTTACTCCCTGTGTCTGTGTGGCTTTGAGCAAGTTTCTGATTCCTCTGCTTTATTCATTTCAGATTCCTCATTTGTAAACACGGGGTGGGGGGCGGGGAATAGTACAGCCGTGTCAAATATTTGTTTGAATTAAAAGATCACGTTTGAAATTTTAATGTTAAATTTGAATTAGTTCTTTCAAAGGAAAAAATATTCAAAACCAGTTGGTTCATTGATACGTAATTTGAGTCTTTAAAATCCCATGATACCACATAAAACTTATAAAAGGGATTAGTTGGTGAAGATTTGTACATGTATTTCTTAATTGCTTTACTTACAGTGGGAGACAAAGGAACTATGAATGCTTCTGCTTTTTTTTTACTCTTGTGATAGAGATTCTTGCTTATTCTTAGAGTACATCTTTCCTTTTGAAAAATTAGCTCATTAGTTTACCATAATCTGTAGCATACTTTGTGCTGTTGTACCTACTTATAAAAATACGGTGCCAGAATCAGAAGAAATCCACAATGCCCAGCAGAGTGTCTGGAATGGAGTAGATGCCCAGTGAACACTCACTGTGTGAGTGAGTAGTTGAGTTGCTTGTTGTTGAGAAACAGCTGGAGAGAGAGCTGACTTGTTGCCAAATGGAAAGCTACTCAGAAAGAAAATAGTGTTCTTGAAACTCGTGTCGTGAAGCAAAAAGGAGAATTCAAATGATATCAAAAGCTCTTGACAGTTGTCCTTCTATATAAGTAAAAGCTGTTTTGTATTTCCTGAGAGAGAGTGTTGAGAAATTTACCTACAATGAGTTAAGCACATTTTAGTGAGTGCAAAGCTCAGGTGATAGGAATAATCTTGTCGTGAACACCATTTGTCTTTAGCTCTTGTATGTTAGCTCTGCTTTTGCCATTAAATCTGTGGAGCCTCAGGTTTTATGACCTCCTGGTAGTGACTTGACAAGTGAACAATACTGCCTATTGATAACTAGTCTAATAAACAAGGAAAGTTTGTGTCTTTGCTATGCTAATTCATTTGATATGCCAAATAATTTTAGGTCACTGCTTGCATGATTAAAAAATAGTTGATTTTATTCTAGTCAGTAGTTAGTTGTAAAGGTAAAAAAATACATATTATATACATGATTATTCATCCAGAGCATAATTCTGTCTTTAAGGGAAATAGGGGATATATTTGTGTAGGTCTGTAAATATTGCTATATGTGTGTGTGTATAGATTTGTTTTTCTGTTTGTCATTCTAGAAATAGCTCAAAATTTTATATTTAGAATTGCTCCATGTTCCTTTCTTAGCTGTGGAGGAGGGTGATTTTTCTGTTTAACCAGTCATGTAAACATTGAATTCTTAGCATGTCACAGTCACTGCGGTAGGTCCTAGGGATACATACATGAGTAAGACACGGTACTTTGCTCATTTTATTTAACAAATGAAATGGATTTTAAAATACTGTAATAAACATTCCTTACATAGGTTTGCATTAATGTTAAAAATGTTAAAATATTAATAATATTAAAAATTATTGGAAATAATTTTTATATTAATAATAGCTGAGCCTGGGTGCCTCAGTCACTTGAGCATCCGACTCTTGATTTCGACTCAGGTCATGATCTCTGGGTCATGGGATCAAGCCCCGTGTTGGGCTCCTCACTTAGCAGGGTGTCTACTTCTCTCCCTCTCCCTTTGTCCCTCCTCCGACTCTCTCCTTCTCTCTCTTTCTCAAATAAATAAATCTTTAAAAAAAATTATTGGAAATATATATACCTGGTATGATGTGGAGATATTTGATCTTGCTTGAAATCAGTTGACTTGATAAGTGTGCAAGCAGTACCTATAACCATTATTAATATATTTTTTAAAGATTTTATTTATTTATTTGACAGAGAGAGACACAGCAAGAGAGGGAACACAAGCAGGGGGAGTGGGAGAGGGAGAAGCAGGCTTCCCGCCGAGCAGGGAGCCCGATGCGGGACTCGATCCCAGGACCCTGGGATCATGATCTGAGCCAAAGGCAGACACTTAATGACTGAGCCACCCAGACACCCCAGTATGTTTGTTAATAAGATCAAATATTAGTTTTTAATAGTAATTAGATTACTGATAACATATTTATTTCTTAGTATTTTGACCAGAGGACTTTAAAAATAAATTTTGTCTTGATGAATGGATAAAGAAGATGTGGTATATATATACAATGGAATATTATGCAGCCATCAAAAGGAATGAGATCTTGCCATTTGCAATGACGTGGATGGAACTGGAGGGTATTATGTTGAGTGAAATAAGTCAAACAGAGAAAGACATGTATCATATGATCTCATTGATATGAGGAATTCTTAATTGCAGGAAACAAACTGAGTGTT